>NC_134353.1:731606075-731931908 GCF_048569485.1 Anomaloglossus baeobatrachus
GCAACATTTATCTACTATTGGAACAGCAAAAACGGACCTGGAGAAGGGAAAAACAATATCATCGGTGGCTATGCATTTTTTGAAGGAGCATGGAGGGCGGATTTCCAATATAAGGATTCTTGGACTGGAAAAAATTAAAACCAACATCAGAGGTGGTAATACCACCCTGGAACTTCTCAGACGGGAATCAGCTTGGATTTTCAAATTAAATTGTCTTGCCCCGTTGGGCCTAAATGAGGACCTTTTGTTCACAGGGTTTTATAAACAAAGATGAGGCTACTCCTTTTTTCTGGTCTGTTTTTGGGAGTTACCTTATGGGGTTGAGACTCTTATTATTAGATCCTTTTGTTCGACTCTACATGGAAATATAAATAATGGCAATTTTTGTATCTAAAATTCTGTTTTCTTCAATCTGGGCCTGGAATGAAGAAAAAACAATCACATTAAGTTATTTCAAAATTTGTGTGGGATATTATGTAATTTCCTATTAGGAACCTCTATAAAAAAGTTTTTTTTTTCCCTTGCAGATGTGATTTATTCCATCTTATATGGTATGTCTCCCTTTTGGGATTTGATATATCTAATATGAATAGGCTCAGATGGAAGAATTTAAATGGTAGAAAATTGTCATTGTTATTATTTTTTATGTCTCTCCTCTGTTAAAATGTAACCATGTTTCCTCTATTGGGGTTTTTTGTTGAATACTCCTCTTATCATATGAAATATCTGTTTCTTTTCCCTTCTGAACGGGACTTCTTTACATTATGTCTCCTTGTATGGCGGCCGCCATCTTTTTGGAGTCCCGCGCATGCGCGGTACCCGAAAATACTGAATTACTCTATTCCTCTTCCTGGCTGAACGCTAGCGTGCATGTGACTTCCGGGACGCCGGATACATGCCCTAACGCGGCGTTTTTTGAAATCATCAACAGCTGCTAAAGGTAATCTTTGGGTTATTTAAACCCTAGCCCCTCTTGTGGGCACATTCTACCCCTGACGAAGCTGTCCCAGGTGACAGCGATACGCGTGGGGACTCCTTACCCCACCTAGCCACTATATGGACCCTGATCTCTGGTGACTCAAATTTGGGCTGATATATTTTTTTAGGGACTCTTGCATGTGCTCTTTTCTGTATTATTTGTACTATGATCTACGTACATGTAGCTATCACCATCTTGTGCACATGTGGATTATGGTTTAATCTCATGCTGTGAATCTTTGTTATCTTGCCACTCATGCTGTATTATGTGTTATGGCATATGAGACTGCAGCCATTACTTTATATACATGCGGTTTATTATAAACCAGCTCATAAATCTCATGCTGTAATTTTATATTACCTTTCATTAGTATTGTGGCTTATATTTATGTGGCTATTTTTCACTCTTTGCATATGGGATTTTTCCCTAACCAGTCTATAACCTCATGTCACTCTACAACAGTTATGGGTTTTAGGCAGGGCCGTATTTGCCATTAGGCACTTGAGGGCACGTGCCTAGGGCGGCGCCTTCCAGGGGGGCGGCGCCCAAACCAAAATTAAAAAAAAAAAAAATTTTTTTTTTAAATCTTCCTCCCTCCCTCCCTCCTCCAAACTCTTTATTAAATCCGGGGCCTTTTTGGAGGAGGGAGGGAGCGCACAGTCATTTATAGTCGCAACTATAACACGCGACTATAAATGACACTGTGAGCGTGCCGGCACTTACTTCCGGGGTCAGAGGAGCTGTAATCAGCTCCCCGCCCCGACGTGCTGCCGTGCGATCACTGTGCAGAGGTCACAGGAGCGTGAGGCCGCGCAGAGGAGGACGGGAGCCGCCGCCGGAGATGGAGCCGCCGCCGGAGATGGAGCCGCCGCCGGAGATGGAACCGCCGCCGAGCAAGATGTCAGATGCCGCCGCCGCCACCGCCACCGTGGAGAACGGGAGATGCAGCCTGGAGCAGGTAAGCGCTTTACAGCCGAAGACAGCGCCGAACAAGCAACCCGGGGGGGGCGCAACATGGAGGATGGGGGGGATGGAACATGATATGGGGGCGCAACATGGAGGATGGGGGGATGGAACATGATATGGGGGCGCAACATGGAGGATGGGGGGATGGAACATGATATGGGGGCGCAACATGGAGGATGGGGGGGATGGAACATGATATGGGGGCGCAACATGGAGGATGGGGGGATGGAACATGATATGGGGGCGCAACATGGAGGATGGGGGGGATGGAACATGATATGGGGGCGCAACATGGAGGATGGGGGGATGGAACATGATATGGGGGCGCAACATGGAGGATGGGGGGGATGCAGCATGATGTGGGGGTGCAACATGGAGGCTGGGGGGGATGCCGCATGATATGGGGGCGCAACATGGAGGATGGGGGGATGGAACATGATATGGGGGCGCAACATGGAGGATGGGGGGATGGAACATGATATGGGGGCGCAACATGGAGGATGGGGGGATGGAACATGATATGGGGGCGCAACATGGAGGATGGGGGGGATGGAACATGATATGGGGGCGCAACATGGAGGATGGGGGGGATGGAACATGATATGGGGGCGCAACATGGAGGATGGGGGGGATGGAACATGATATGGGGGCGCAACATGGAGGATGGGGGGGATGGAACATGATATGGGGGCGCAACATGGAGGATGGGGGGGATGGAACATGATATGGGGGTGCAACATGGAGGATGGGGGGATGGAACATGATATGGGGGCGCAACATGGAGGATGGGGGGGATGGAACATGATATGGGGGCGCAACATGGAGGATGGGGGGGATGGAACATGATATGGGGGCGCAACATGGAGGATGGGGGGATGGAACATGATATGGGGGCGCAACATGGAGGATGGGGGGATGGAACATGATATGGGGGCGCAACATGGAGGATGGGGGGGTGGAACATGATATGGGGGCGCAACATGGAGGATGGGGGGGATGGAACATGATATGGGGGCGCAACATGGAGGATGGGGGGGATGCAGCATGATGTGGGGGCGCAACATGGAGGATGGGGGGGGATGCAGCATGATGTGGGGGCGCAACATGGAGGATGGGGGGGGATGCAGCATGATGTGGGGGCGCAACATGGAGGATGGGGGGGATGCAGCATGATGTGGGGGCGCAACATGGAGGATGGGGGGGGATGCAGCATGATGTGGGGGCGCAACATGGAGGATGGGGGGGATGCAGCATGATGTGGGGGCGCAACATGGAGGATGGGGGGGGGATGCAGCATGATGTGGGGGTGCAACATGGAGGATGGGGGGGGGATGCCGCATGATGTGGGGGCGCAACATGGAGGATGGGGGGGATGCAGCATGATGTGGGGGCGCAACATGGAGGATGGGGGGGATGCAGCATGATGTGGGGGCGCAACATGGAGGATGGGGGGGGATGCAGCATGATGTGGGGGCGCAACATGGATGATGGGGGGGATGCAGCATGATGTGGGGGCGCAACATGGAGGATGGGGGGGGATGCAGCATGATGTGGGGGTGCAACATGGAGGATGGGGGGGGGATGCCGCATGATGTGGGGGCGCAACATGGAGGATGGGGGGGGGATGCCGCATGATGTGGGGGTGCAACATGGAGGCTGGGGGGGATGCCGCATGATGTGGGGGTGCAACATGGAGGATGGGGGGGGATGCCGCATGATGTGGGGGTGCAACATGGAGGCTGGGGGGGGATGCCGCATGATGTGGGGGCGCAACATGGAGGATGTGGGGGCGCAACATGGGGGATGAAGCATGATGTGGGGCGCAACATGGAGGATGGGGGGGATGAAGCATGATGTGGGGGCGCAGCATGGAGGATGGGGGGGATGAAGCATGATGTGGGGGCGCAGCATGGAGGATGGGGGCGATGAAGCATGATGTGGGGGCGCAGCATGGAGGATGGGGGGGATGAAGCATGATGTGGGGGCGCAACATGGAGGATGGGGGGGATGAAGCATGATGTGGGGGCGCAACATGGAGGATGTGGGGGCGCAACATGGGGATGGAGCATGATGTGGGGGTGCAGCATGGGGGATGGAGCAGAATGGGAAAATGAGGGAGGGTGGTGGACAGTATAGCAAATGGGAGTTACAGTATGGAGAATGAGAGGCATAGTATGGAGAATGGGGTAGCATGGGGGGGGGGCATGGTATGGAGAATGGGGTAGCATGGGGGGGGGCATGGTATGGAGAATGGGGTAGCACGGGGGGAGGCATGGTATGGAGAATGGGAAAGCATGGGGGGTGCTCGGTATGGAAGGGGAACCATGGTGGGCTTGGTATGGGGGGTCTTGATATGGAGAAGGGGCAGCATGGGGAGTGCTCAGGTAGGAGCCTGGAAGGGCTGGGTATACATAATGCGAAGCATAAGGCTCATTATAGAGTGGGGACATCATGAGGGGGACAGTGAAGTGGGGGCTGCATGGAGAGGTGGGGACAGTGGAGGTCATAGTTCATAAGTGAGGAAGGTCTGGAGGGTATAATTCAGTGGGGAGGACAGTGGGGGTTTTCATTTGAGGGGGAATGTTATAGGAGAGAATGTGGAGGCTGTAAACTGTAAGTGACACGGTGTGAGGTCATTTTTTGTGCAGTGAGCTCAGTGATGGGCAATTATTTATTCTTGGGCACAGCCTTGGGCTTACTTAGGGTGGTTACTCTTTAGTGAGAATTATGAATCTGTCACCAGGTTTTTGCCACCTAATTTGAGAGCAGCATAATGTAGGGGCAGAGATCCTGATTCCAGTGTTGTCACTTACTGGGCTGCTTAATGTAGTTTTGATAACATCACTGTTTAATCAGCAGTAGTTATCATTACAGGACTACTTGGTGTGCTGCAGGTAGTCCAGCATATTCATGAGCTCTGTATAACTGCGAGATCTGCAGCAGAGAAAACGACAGCAAACAGCTCAGTAAGTGACACATCCCTGGAATCAGGGGCTCTGTCTCTACATTATGCTGCTCTCAGATGGGGGAGCAAAACCTGGTGACAGATTCCCTATACGGGCACCATTGCAGTATGTGCTGCAGCAGACCAGACAAGAGGGGAGTCTTGGGAGACGCAGGACAATGTGTTGCTAAGAACGATGACATTTTACTTTTACTCCCAAAATGGCAATTAATCTTCAGACACATTTATACAGGGGACGTCGCTCTGGCATGTACAGTTTTACCTTAATATTATATATATGCAAACTGTTCTGTCCCCCCTGGTGCGGCCGATGTCTTGGTGCAGATGTGCACCGTCCTATTTGCATATTAAAGACAGTCCCTCGTCCTTAGGTGAGTCAGTGCTGTTTAAAATCACTTAGCATTTCTGCACGTGTCCTGACACTGGAGGAGCAGAGTAGCACTCAAAGTGTCCGCGTGGGTGCGCCTGCAGTGTGACTGCAGTGTCCGCGTGGGTGCGCCTGCAATGTGACTGCAGTGTCCGCGTGGGTGCGCCTGCAATGTGACTGCAGTGTCCGCGTGGGTGCGCCTGCAATGTGACTGCAGTGTCCGCGTGGGTGCGCCTGCAGTGTGACTGCAGTGTCCGCGTGGGTGCGCCTGCAGTGTGACTGCAGTGTCCGCGTGGGTGCGCCTGCAGTGTGACTGCAGTGTCCGCGTGGGTGCGCCTGCAGTGTGACTGCAGTGTCCGTGTGGGTGCGCCTGCAGTGTGACTGCAGTGTCCGCGTGGGTGCGCCTGCAATGTGACTGCAGTGTCCGCATGGGTGCGCCTGCAATGTGACTGCAGTGTCCGCGTGGGTGCGCCTGCAATGTGACTGCAGTGTCCGCGTGGGTGCGCCTGCAATGTGACTGCAGTGTCCGCGTGGGTGTGCATGCAATGTGACTGCAGTGTCCGCGTGGGTGCGCCTGCAATGTGACTGCAGTGTCCGCGTGGGTGTGCATGCAATGTGATGCAGGTACGTTCTGACACCTGGTTGCTGCCTGTATTTGACTGCCGATTCAATGAGGAAGGTTGTTGAAGTGAGCAGACAGCACATCACAGCGCCGTGTGCCCCTCCTCACTGTGCTCCTCCTGTGTTGGATGCACACATGCACTGACGCTTGGAGTGTGCCGCTGTGCTCCTCCTGTGTTGGATGCACACCCGCACTGACGCTTGGAGTGTGCCGCAGTGTTGGGTGCGGTGCAGCAGGAGATCTGGTGTTATGGTGCTCACTCCCACCAATGGATCACTATTAATCAAGACACAGGCCTGGCTAGTATTTTCCTATATTAGGTGGTATCGTGCACCCAGGCTTAGGCCGCACAGAAATGTCCTCATTTTCATATCAAATGTGGCTTTTTCAGTGAACATTAAAGGGAACCTGTTACACCCTTTTTTAATTCTAAACTGCCCCCAATGTCTTGTTAGTGACGCAACGTAAGTGATGCACATTTTCTGACTAACAAGACAATGGAGCAGTTTAATATTAAAGGTTGTGACCAGTTCCTTTTAAGCTGAACTCTATATGGGTGGTGTGAGGTAAATCCGGAGATATGACGATAAATCATGATATTCAAGTATGTCAGGAAGCCCTCTCCTGGTGTCACCCCCCCTTTCCTTCACACAACTTGTTTAGCAACCCATCCCATGGCCATCTCCTGTGATATGGAAATTGGATGATGTGGGAACAATGGACACAGGATGACTCCCTGCCGTGACCCTGTAGTAGGGGCTGCTATCTAATTAGCAAGGCTATGGAAGTATCCAGACAGAACGACTCCAGTAAAAAATGGTTCATATCTCGCAAGCCATATTTCCGATAAATATGGCAACCATAAAAATGGTGTCTCCGCATGCGGACGATGCTGGCACACCCTTTTTATGGGAGCGGGAGCTTGGGAAATACCCCAGGCGTGATATCAGCCAATGGGGAACTAGTAGACAAGTCATGAGTCCTCTCATTCTGTAGCTAAATTCATAACTGTCACAATGAGAGCATGGGTGTCCGCCTACGACGCTCCCAGGCCAAGTTATGGCCATATTCCATGTTGTGGATTTTGTCCATAACTCCAGCCAGGGGTGGAGCAGTGCTCCCTCTGAGGTCACTAAGGTAGGAGGGGACCTGGATTTGCCCAGGTTGATAACCCTACTTCGGCCATTTTCCAGTGTTCTTTCGCTGGGGGTCACGTGCAGGAAACATCTGTGGGAGTTCCTAGAAACCTGGTCTACAGCGCCCCCCTGTGGCCAGACGCACAAGGTAACTGATTGAATTGCATACCTGTTTGTAAACCATGCTTTATCTGTAACTGTACTCTGACATATGTATATTCTGTAGATTCCCTATTGTATATATTGTAGTTTCTAGTGTGGCTTTAGGCTGATTAAATTATATAATTAATCTTGGGCTGTTCTGTTATCTCGATCTTGAATCCCACGTCTGTGTGTTCGGCTAATAGTTACCGTGAAGCGGTTGGTGGCAGCGAGTTGTGCCAAGGATTATTGTGGGGAGGCCAGTGAGATTCGGAGAGGTTTTATATATTCCGCCCGCGGAGGTCGGGGGAATATATACCCTACTCTCACCGGGGACCCTTCAATAATCGGCATAAGTAGTATAGCGGCCTCCTTGCTTATTGTCGGGCAATTCCATAATTGGCCTGACTATAAGAGGGGCGCTAGAGAGCGCGTCACGTGCTCTGTCTGTCGGTCGGGAGGTATAAAGGAGGGGTGACCCCCACTTGTTACCCCCCGATTGTGACGTACTGGTAGCCAGCGCGGGGGATTTCTGAGTGACCCCCCCGGTGGTTCGTGACATATTGGTGGCAAGCGGTGGGATCGAGATAATAGTGTGTGTGAGTGTGAGACCCATACTCCCAGACACTAAAGACTGCCTGCAGCAGCTGTGGCTGCTGGGGTCTTCAGACCAGACCAACACTAGAGTGTCAGAGTGCAGATACTGTAAGGTGTGTGGAGGCATCAGGTGTCAGTTCTGTGTCAGTGACCAAAGTCTGCAACAATGGCTGAGAGCACCAGGAGCAAAGCCAAAGGAATGGCCGATGCTCAGGCCAGAGACGATGAGGAGGTTGTCCACGAGCCCTCCAGGAGCTCGACGCCAGAAAACCGTTCTGCAGAGGACAGCGCCCAACCTGGCAATTATGGACAAGATGAGGAGCAGCTCACCCAAGGGTCCTCAACGAGCCAGATGCCATCCCTCCGCTCTGCAATGGACAGTGAATCACCAGGCTCCGCAGCGGGCCGCAGATCACCACGTGCCATTCCACCGAGCCTGGGAGGCTCGGATAGCCTTCTTCAAATGGCTATGGCCCTTCTCCAGGCTGGAGACCGGGATACCTACGAGATACTCATGGCCGAGCGTGAGCGACATGCAGCGCGTGACGCTGAGGCTGCGGAGCGGCAAGCAGCGCGTGAGGCTGCGGAGCGGCAAGCAGCACGTGAAGAGCGCCAGGCAGAGCGTGACTACCAGCTGCAGCTAGCTCAGCTCCGGCCCTCATCAGCCACACGTGACCTTCAAGACACCAAACTTCCAAAGGTCCGTGTTGAGGACTTCCCAGTGCTGGAGAAGGACGGAGACTTGGACTCTTTCTTGACTGCTTTTGAACGGACTTGCCTGCAGCACCATCTGGACAAGGACCAGTGGGCCAAATACCTGACCCCCCGTTTAAGGGGTAAGGCCCTGGATATCCTTGGGGACTTGCCTGCTGAGGCAGATCAGGGCTACGACACCATCAAGCGGGCCCTGATCCAACAGTACAACCTCACGCCAGAGTCCTACCGCAAGAAGTTCCGGAGCCTACAGAAGGGACCAAAGGACTCCTGGGCTGACCACCGGCGGGCACTTGCCCGAGCTGCCGACCACTGGACCCAAGGCCTGCAGCTTTCCACCGGACCGGAGATCCTGGACTTGTTCATCACGGAGCAACTCTTGTGGAACTGCCCTGAGGATCTCCGCCAGTTCATCCGAGACCAGAAGCCAAAGGGATCCACGGCTACAGCTGCCCTGGCCGATGACTACACCAACAATCGGGCTCCTGAGGCCAGGAGAGCAGCCACCAGCAGCACCTGGAGAGGGGGTAAGATGAATTCTACGACTGCCCCACCTGCCCCTAGACTGCAGGGGGTGTCCCCCTCAACTCCCCTCTCCAGGCCCGTGGCAGAACCAAGACGGTGCCACCAGTGCAACCTACCTGGACACTTCAAGGCCATGTGCCCTCAGCGTCCCAAGGCCCCGGCTCCGTCCCAAGGGCCGCCCAAGGTGTATTGTGTGGGTGAGGGTGGTGGTAGGTCCCTGGACAGCTTCCAACCTGTCACCGTCGGCCGGTCTGTGACCATGGGACTGCGAGACAGCGCCTCGGAGGTGACTCTGGTGCGGCCTGAGATGGTGTCCCCCCAAGACTTGATCCCTGGAAAAACCCTCGCTGTCTCCGGGATTGGAGGCATTGACCCGGCGCTGCCTGTTGCTGACATTTATGTGGACTGGGGCGCAGGGCGAGGGGTGAGGGAGGTGGGGGTAACTGATCGGATCCCCGCAAACGTGCTACTTGGGACAGATTTGGGGCAGATAACCTCCCAGTTTGGGCCCCAACCAAGGGCTGAACCTTCAGCCAGTACTGACATGCCTCCGGACAATGTTAATGTGTTATCTATGAATGATGTAAGGGAGGAGGGAGTGAACTCTGATATTTCTGCTTGCATAGACACCATAGACACACACACAGCTGCAGCTGTGACAGGGGAGGGGGTCAGAGAAAGGTGTGACAATGCCTCTACAAGTAATCAGCCTGTGAGCTGGGATCTGTTGCCCTCTGCAGGGATAAGCAGAGAGCAGGGTGCTGCAGGGGGAGGACCAGTGTGTGGGGTGGGGGCTACCACAGCAAATGTGGGGTCCCCAGAGATTTCACAGCGGGGTTCTGTTGCTGCAGGAGGGGAACAGGCAGGTGAGATTGGGGCCGGTCCAGGAGCGGAAGTGCTCCCAGGTAAGATCTCGGTGCATGGTTCCCCCACAACCGGGGTGTCAGGAAGCCAGGTCGGTCTGCCTGAACCGGCGACTTGGTCAGGAACGGAGGAGGAGCAGGCACGACCCACGGTCGCAGCGGCTGTGGCCGCTGTCACCCACAGTGGGAGTGCTGGAAGCCAAGGGGCCTCCCGGAGGTCCGATAGCTCTTCCCCTTCTGACCAAGTGGCAGCCGAGTCAGGTGGAGGCCAGGACACAGGTCCCGGGGTACTGACCGAAGATGTGACAGTCTCGTCGATTCTGGCCACATCTAGTCAGGGGTTTCAGGCAGCGTTAGAAGCTGACGACAGCCTGAAAGCTCTTAAGGAGCAGGCGGCACAGCCTCCCTCGGACTCGGACCCGGAGCGAGTGGTCTGGGACCAAGGACGGCTGTACCGGGCCACGGTCCAGCAGGGTTCACCGGAGGCGTGGCCCAGGGACCGACAGTTGGTGGTACCCTATCCGTTCCGGACGGAGTTGTTGCGGATCGCACATGAGATTCCGATGGCCGGACACCTAGGGATCGCTAAGACCAAGGCCAGGTTAAACCAGCATTTCTACTGGCCAAAAATGGGGGCCGATGTGGCTGCCTACTGCCGTTCGTGTGAAACCTGTCAGAGAGTGGGGAAGGCGGGGCCACACCCCAAAGCCCCACTAGTATCTCTGCCAATCATCGATGAGCCTTTCAGGAGGGTGGCTGTGGATCTGGTCGGCCCGCTGGCCATCCCCAGCAGCTCCGGGAAACGCTTCATACTGACGGTAGTGGACTATGCCACCCGGTACCCAGAAGCAGTGGCCTTGTCGTCCATTCGGGCTGACAAGGTGGCCACCGCATTGCTGGAGATTTTCTCCCGAGTGGGTTTTCCCCAGGAAATGCTCACTGACCGGGGGACCCAATTCATGTCCCAGCTGATGGAGGCCCTCTGTAAGCAAGTCCAGGTGCGACATCTGGTGGCCAGCCCGTACCATCCACAGACTAATGGCCTGTGCGAGCGGTTCAATGGCACCTTAAAGCAGATGCTTAAGATGTTGGTCGACTCCCACGGGCGTGACTGGGAGCGGTATCTCCCACACCTGTTATTTGCTTACCGGGAGGTTCCACAGGCCTCAACAGGATTCTCACCGTTTGAGCTCCTGTACGGGCGACGTGTGCGGGGCCCCCTGGCTCTGGTGAAAGAGGCTTGGGAAGGGGATTTGGCCACCCCTGGAGTGTCGGTTATCGAGTATGTCATGCGCTTCCGGGACAAAATGCAGGCCTTGACGCAACTGGTACACGACAATATGGCTCAAGCCCAGGCCGATCAGAAGCGTTGGTACGACCAGAACGCTTGTGAGAGGACCTACCAAGTGGGTCAAAAGGTGTGGGTACTGGTCCCCGTACCACAGGACAAGCTTCAGGCAGCCTGGGAAGGCCCATACCTCGTGTACCAGCAGCTCAACCCTGTGACGTACCTGGTCACCCTGGACCCTGCCCGTGGAAGGCGGAAGCCCTTCCATGTGAACATGATGAAGGCACATCATGAGCGGGAGGCATGTGCGCTCCCCGTGTGCAACCTGCCCGAGGAGGGAGAAGCGGAAACCCTCTTGGATATGCTAGCCCAGGTTAGGGCAGGCGGATCCATTGAGGATGTGGAGGTTGGCCACCAGCTCTTGGAGGACCAACGGTCCCAGCTGTGGGCCACCCTCCTCCCCTTCCGGGGGTTGTTTACCAACCAGCCCGGAAGGACTGACTTGGCTGTCCATCACGTGGACACTGGGGATCATCCCCCGATCCGGCGTTCAGCATATCGGGTCTCCCTGGAGGTGCAGCAACACATGCGCCAGGAGATTGACGAGATGCTGAAGCTGGGGGTGATCCAGGCATCCAACAGCGCTTGGGCCTCGCCTGTAGTCCTCGTCCCTAAGAAGGACCGAACCACTCGGTTCTGCGTGGACTACAGGGGGCTCAATGCTGTCACGGTCGCCGATGCGTACCCAATGCCACGCATCGATGACCTGCTCGATCAGTTGGCCGGGGCTCAGTACCTGACCATCATGGACCTGAGCCGGGGATATTGGCAGATCCCCCTGACTCGCAAGGCCAGGGAACGCTCTGCCTTTATTACCCCATTTGGACTGTACGAGTCCACGGTGATGCCATTCGGGATGAGGAATGCCCCTGCCACTTTCCAGCGGATGGTCAACACCCTGCTCAAGGGACTTGAAGGGTACGCGGCCGCGTACCTGGATGACATTGCCGTCTTCAGTCCCACCTGGGAAGATCACCTAGAGCATCTAGCACAGGTGCTCAGGCGGGTCCACCGGGCAGGTTTGACCATCAAGCCGGGAAAGTGTCAGCTGGCCATGAGCGAGGTCCAGTACCTCGGTCACCGGGTAGGCGGGGGAACACTGAAGCCCGAGCCTGAGAAAGTGGAGGCCATCGCATCCTGGCCCACCCCCAGGACCAAGAAGCAGGTGATGTCCTTCTTGGGGACCGCTGGGTACTATAGGAGGTTTGTTCCACGCTATAGTAGCCTGGCAAAGCCCTTGACGGACCTCACCAAGAAGAAGCTGCCCTCTGCAGTCGATTGGTCAATGGACTGCGAGACAGCCTTCCGGGCCCTAAAGGACGCCCTGTCCAGCCCGCCCGTGCTACAGGCAGCCGACTTCACGCGGCCGTTTGTAGTACAGACCGACGCCAGTGACTTCGGCCTCGGTGCGGTGCTCAGCCAGGTGGACTCTGCGAGCCAAGAGCACCCAGTCTTGTACCTGAGCAGGAAGCTGTTACCGAGGGAAGTGGCCTATTCCACAATGGAGAAGGAGTGCCTGGCCATAGTGTGGGCCCTGCAGCGTCTGCAACCCTATCTATACGGGCGCCACTTCATCGTGGAGACGGACCACAATCCCCTCAGCTGGTTGCACACCGTCTCTGGGACGAATGGGCGATTGTTGCGATGGAGCCTTGCGCTCCAGCAATACAACTTCACCATTCGCCACAAAAGGGGCCGGGACCACGGTAACGCAGACGGGCTGTCCCGACAAGGAGAGGTCGCGGACGGGCGCACGGGGGAACACCGGAGTGTGCTGCCCCCTAGCGCCCTCAAAAGGGGGGAGGTGTGAGGTAAATCCGGAGATATGACGATAAATCATGATATTCAAGTATGTCAGGAAGCCCTCTCCTGGTGTCACCCCCCCTTTCCTTCACACAACTTGTTTAGCAACCCATCCCATGGCCATCTCCTGTGATATGGAAATTGGATGATGTGGGAACAATGGACACAGGATGACTCCCTGCCGTGACCCTGTAGTAGGGGCTGCTATCTAATTAGCAAGGCTATGGAAGTATCCAGACAGAACGACTCCAGTAAAAAATGGTTCATATCTCGCAAGCCATATTTCCGATAAATATGGCAACCATAAAAATGGTGTCTCCGCATGCGGACGATGCTGGCACACCCTTTTTATGGGAGCGGGAGCTTGGGAAATACCCCAGGCGTGATATCAGCCAATGGGGAACTAGTAGACAAGTCATGAGTCCTCTCATTCTGTAGCTAAATTCATAACTGTCACAATGAGAGCATGGGCGTCCGCCTACGACGCTCCCAGGCCAAGTTATGGCCATATTCCATGTTGTGGATTTTGTCCATAACTCCAGCCAGGGGTGGAGCAGTGCTCCCTCTGAGGTCACTAAGGTAGGAGGGGACCTGGATTTGCCCAGGTTGATAACCCTACTTCGGCCATTTTCCAGTGTTCTTTCGCTGGGGGTCACGTGCAGGAAACATCTGTGGGAGTTCCTAGAAACCTGGTCTACAGCGCCCCCCTGTGGCCAGACGCACAAGGTAACTGATTGAATTGCATACCTGTTTGTAAACCATGCTTTATCTGTAACTGTACTCTGACATATGTATATTCTGTAGATTCCCTATTGTATATATTGTAGTTTCTAGTGTGGCTTTAGGCTGATTAAATTATATAATTAATCTTGGGCTGTTCTGTTATCTCGATCTTGAATCCCACGTCTGTGTGTTCGGCTAATAGTTACCGTGAAGCGGTTGGTGGCAGCGAGTTGTGCCAAGGATTATTGTGGGGAGGCCAGTGAGATTCGGGGAGGTTTTATATATTCCGCCCGCGGAGGTCGGGGGAATATATACCCTACTCTCACCGGGGACCCTTCAATAATCGGCATAAGTAGTATAGCGGCCTCCTTGCTTATTGTCGGGCAATTCCATAATTGGCCTGACTATAAGAGGGGCGCTAGAGAGCGCGTCACGTGCTCTATCTGTCGGTCGGGAGGTATAAAGGAGGGGTGACCCCCACTTGTTACCCCCCGATTGTGACGTACTGGTAGCCAGCGCGGGGGATTTCTGAGTGACCCCCCCGGTGGTTTGTGACAGGTGGGATTATTTCTCCACAGATCATGTCCCCCATATAAATATTTCCGCAGTCTAGGTGTCATTTTGGGGTGACAGATTCCCTTTAAGTCAGCTTAAAAATCATCTCACCTGACGAATGAAAGTTTTGCTCGTGCATCGGGTGATGGACACTGTTTAGATAAATCAGTTTCCCATCTTTGGCTGCAGTGTGAATGCTGCTTTTAAAGGGGTTTTCTCACATTGGGATCTTACCCCCTATCCTTGGGATGGGGAATAACTTTCCAATCACTGGGGGTCCGACTACCGTGGCCCCGAGTGTTTCCCAGAACCAGAACATGCAGACAGAATGGATTCCGGGAGTAAAATTTCATAGTCCTGTCTCCTGAGCTGTGCACTTAAAAGGTCTTTTGAGCAATTGGTGCGGGGTCTCAAGTCCCACCCCATGATGCCCCTTCTCCCTACTGAGCCCACCTCTGCCCTACTAATCTCCTCAGAATTAATGGACCTAAACCTATAAGATCTCGTCCAAAAGTTAAGTCTACTGCCTGGGACTAATCAGTATTGTGGTTCTTATATGGTCCACAGTCTAATGATGGCTGGTAACAACTACCAGCATCTCCTTACCATTGTTAAGGACATACTGAGAGTTGTACGTTAATGCAATACATAGATGTATATGGGTCTAACCTGACACTGCACTTGATTGCTGTGTGAAGTTGGCATTGTATTCATGTACTGATGGTGGTTTTGGCGATGTATTGTCTTCAGGGTGGGTTTGGTGATGTTATTGTGTTTAGGGTGGTTTTGGTGATATTACTGTATTGGCAGTAGTTCTGTTGATGTATTACTGTACTAACTGTGGTTTTGGTTACGTATTATAGTATGTAGTGTGGTTTTAGTTATGTATTACTGTACTGATGGTGGTTCTGGTGATAGTCATGTGGCTGTTGTAATCTTTACCTTATCAGTCTTGATCCTAAAACATAGGGTCAGCGTGCTGGACTAAAAATACAGCTATCTGCATGTCTGTCAGCCGAATAAGTAATAGACTAAAGCCCCCATACAGTATAGTCTGATTTTTAGGCCGGCAGCTATCTTGCTCGGCTCTCCCATATACAGGAGCACTCATTCTGCCAAGTGTTTCTGTGTTCTTTATTAGAGCCGCTGCTGGACATCTCCGACAGCAGCTTATCATTTAGAGGATAATAGGATCTACACTCCGTAATTGGACATTCTGGATCCTTATTCCCCTGACAATCAGAATTGAGAGCCCCTGTTCACATTGGGCTATCAGCAGAACCTGTCGATATTGGCGGGTTTAGACAACTTTAGGTTAATGTGTATGGAGGTCTTAACTACTATCTGAAGGCTCTGGGCTCTATCAGGGAATGTGCACACGTCTTGTAGATGTCTGTGAACCCCCGGAATTATTCAGACAGAATACGCTTCAGGACAGTCATCATTTTATCCTGAAGCAAATATTTATTTTTTTTTGCTGTGGCTTCTTGGTTGTTTTTTCCAACATCTTTTAGCTACTGGATTTTACTTATTTTTTTAAATGAAGTAGTAAGCGGCATCCAAGCAGAAGCCGCCATATAATGGGCCGGTCACAACTAGTAAGCGGCATCCAAGCAGCAGGCGCCATATAATGGACCGGTCACAACTAGTAAGCGGCGTCCAAGCAGCAGGCGCCATATAATGGCCGGTCACAACTAGTAACCAGCATCCAAGCAGCAGCCGCCATATAATGGCCGGTCACAACTAGTAACCAGCATCCAAGCAGCAGGCGCCATATAATGGCCGGTCACAACTAGTAAGCGGCATCCAAGCAGCAGGCGCCATATAATGGACCGGTCACTGTCAGCCGCTTCATGTCTGAGGAAACCTGACGCGCTTAAAAAAACTCCAAAGACTGAACATATGGACAGCAAGTCGTTTTACACTGCAGTGTATGAGTTAATTTCTTTAATATTAAGGCTATGTTCACACACTGCGTTTTTTTACCTGCGTTTTGGGTCCGTTTTTGCTGCAGAAATTTCTTGAGAAATTCTTGTAACCTTTCTGCAGACATTCCCCAGCAAAACCTATGGCAAAAAAAATTAGCTGTGCACACACTGCGTTTTTTTCTTCAGAAAATTCTTTCAGTAGATTTTCTTAAGAAAAAGAATGAGCATGTCACTTCTTTTCTGCAGCTAACTGCGTTTTTTGCCATAGATAATTGGCACAATAACGCAGGGAGCAACCAGCGGTAAAAACGCACCAAAAACGCACCGAAAATGCGGCAAAAACGCAGGTGCGTTTTTGGTGCGTTTTTTAACGCAGGTGCACTCTTAAGAAATTTCTTAAGAAATTTCTTAAGAAAAATCATTTTTCTAGTGTGAACATAGCCTTAGAGTTTGGGTTTTTTGGGCGGGTTATAGGGCGGATCTGTCTGGAAAAAAAAAAAAAAAAGCTGTGTGCATATAACCGTAATCTGACTGATCAGAAGGGGGCGCCACTACTGACAGTGCCTAGGGCAGCAAAAACCCCAAATACGGCCCTGGTTTTAGGTGAATGTGGTCATTATTATATAGTGCATATGCTGATTGTCCCACTCACACTGCCCCATTGTTGGGATCCTGTGTTGTGATTTTTCACTATCCTACAACAGTATTGTGACCCATGTGAATGTGTTTATCATTACTCTGTACATTTGAGGTTTATATCTATTGCCCCACTGTTGGGACCTCTTACTGTTTGTATACAGCCCTGTTTGTTCACCTTGTAACCATTATATCTGCTAGGGGGTTGCTTATCCCTAATAGGGGATAAACAAAGACATTTATAGGCCTTGAGCCTTTTTATTGGTTTTTAAATTGTTTGTGTCCACTTGAGTGACTTTATAATAAAGACTTTTTGTATACTCATACAGGTGCATCCCTGTTTTTTGCATACCATCTTTTTCTCCACATATATGATTAAGGTATGTGCGTCGTCGCTGCGTATTCATTAGCATGTTGGTACACCCACAGTGGCATGCTACTAGGCTATGTGGGACAACTAGCTAAGGTAAAAAACGCCCTCGGGACTAGTCCGCGTGCTCATTAGCATATAATAAACGATCTTTAGAAATACTTTTTCTAAAGATCTCTTTATCTATGCTAGTGTATACAGGGGCAGTGAAGCAGGGTTTAGTAATATGCACCCAGAACTGCTCATGGTTCTGGCTGCATATTGGACCTGACAGGTTCCCTTTAAAGTTTTATTTGGGACCCGAACTTGACCTCAATTCAAATGGAAGTCAATAATTAGGCAGTTTGGGTCTCCGCCCACATACAACCAGCCATAAACACAACACTCCAGGAGCAGGCGGGCAGGGTTTTTAAATTTTTTTGTTTGTTTGGTTCACACTGCATCCGGTCACGCTGTTGTTACCCCCAGTGAGAGCCGTTCAAACACTGGGTTGAGCACCGAGCGCACCCAAACACAATGATGCTCGCACAAGTGGTTTGCATATGTAAAACACCCAAACTGTGAACCCAAACTCTGCTTTTTTAGTAAAGTCTGTGTTGGTACAAATACCAAACCTCGGGGTCTGAAAACTGGATGTTTGAGTCTCATACTCGAACACAGACGTTTACCTGTACGTCAAGCCCCGGTTGCTTTTCCTGTCTCAAATTTTTGATACCCCTACACACCTATGCAATCAGTGATTTCTGATGATGGCTAAATGTTTATGGCCGAAACGTCAAATTGAATTTTCATTGCCTAAAATAAATATTCAAGCCAAACCGCTTTTCTGAGTGCCAAGTTTATTTGATTATTATCATATCGATTGGACCCCTACTCAAGCACCAGTTCAACTACAGCAGAGTGACATGTTTATTTCCACTAGCTTCAATTTTTGAGATATGGGGCTTATTTTTGTGACCCGAACTGACATTTTTAATGATACCATATCGGGCTTGATACGATGTTTTGATCGCTTGTTATTGAATTTTTTTGCAATGTTGTGGTGGCCAAAAAATGTACCGTATTTTTCGGACCATAAGACGCACTTTTTTTCCTCCAAATTTGGGAGGAAAGTGTGGGGTGCGTCTTATAGTCTGAAGCTGCGGGGTAGGGAGCTGTGCGGAGTCAGTGCTATGCAGTGGGATCACAGGAGGCAGGGAGGGTCGCTGCTGCAGGATGCCGGCTGCTGGAGAAACCACGTGTGCCCACTGCTTAAAGTAAACGAATATTCATTAGCTCCTCCCCGCCCACCTCTCTCTGCAGTCAGCGGGTGAGAGGAGCAGCTAATGAATACTTGTTTAATGTAAACAGCGGTCACACGTGGGAGCTCCAGCCCCCGGTTTCCTGCAGCGGCTGGGGAGACTGTGTCAGCTGTTTATTAGGCAGGAGCAGGGTGCCGCTGCTGTCATGTCTGGCCCTGGGGAAGTGCAGATCACTGCAGTGTCCGGGCCAGAGCACGGCATACCTTCACAGCACAGCCGCAGTCTCTGTGCTGAGGGCTCAAATTACTTTCACTTTGCTCCTGCTGCCTTTACACTAGAAACAGTCTCCCGTAGCTGACAAGGACCTGCAGGGATGTAATGCAGAGGGGTGGCCAGAGCAGCACAGAACAGCACAGAGCCCCGCCTCTTCATTACATCACTGCAGGTCCTTGAGATATGGGAGACTTTGTTTGTAATGCCAGGACCAAACTGGAGCATGGTGAGCATCACATCAGTAAAAGTAAGGCAATAAATAATATAGTATAGGCATTACTGTACACCTGGATTGAGTTGGATCATATATATATATATATATATATATATATATATATATATATATATATATATATATATTTACACACACACACACACACACACTATATATATATATATATATATATATATATACACACACACACACACTCTATATAACTATACACACACACACACAACAGATTGGAGGATCACACATATAATGATGGGGAACATACATATTCCACGATGGGGGCCATATAATACCTGGAAGGTACCCAGAATGGAGGATATGAGGACAAAATTTGGGGATATTATTACCTCAGTAACACTGTCAGCAGTAAAATAACAGTGTGTCATGACCACATTCTTTTACTTTAATTTTATTTTTTTTCTATTTTTTCCTCCTCTAAAACAAGGGTGCGTCTTATAGTCCGAAAAATACGGTAATTCTTGTTACGCCATTTACCAATTATTCATTTATTTTATATTTTGATACATTGGACTTTTACAAATGCAGCAATACCAAATAGGTGTGTTTTTTAGTTTTTTTAATTGCTTCATTCCTAATTAACTAATTAGTTAGTTCACTTAGAATATTATGAACTTGCAATCATCTGATCACTTGTACAATATATAAGGGCATCAGCACTGCAATATATAGCAGAATCACGGATCCTAGTAACGTCAGCTAAACACTGACAGAAGAACCATCATAACAAGCATGGAGTTCTTAAGCTGATCCTTGGCTGTCATGGCAACCCATCAACACCCTGCGATCACATCATGACTGCAACAATGGGAGCATAAAATGGTCTGCCCTTACATCGTGTTAAGGTGGTGTCACACACAGCGACGACGACAACGACATCGCTGCTAAGTCGCCATTTTCTGTGACGTAGCAATGACCTCAACAACGACGTCGCTGTGTGTGACATATAACAATGATCAGACCCCTGCTGCGAAATCGCTGCTCGCTCCTGAATATTTCAGGTCATTTTTTGATCGCTGCTATCCCGCTGCGCCATGATGATAAGCTCAGCATCCTTGTGTTTGACACCGCAGCAGTGACGGTCGCGACGACGCTGTAGTGACGTAGGACTGAAGGCAGGACAAGGGCGTGTTTTTGCGGTGTATTTTGCAACGCCCCTACGACTCCGATTGGTGGTTACAACAGCGTTCAGATTGGGTACCTTGCCGAAGGCGTTACAGTGATTTAATTCTTTAAGTTCCATTCTTTGTTCCACGTAGTAGATTCTCTGTCTGGTGTCGCTAGTGTGTCATTCTTTGTGGATCTGAATTAAATGAAATAGAATGAATAAAAGCACTACTGCGTCTTCCTTTGTTTGGCATGGTCACCCAATCAGGCGCCGCTGTAGTGATCACCAATCGGAATTCGAGGAGCGTGAAAAAAGGCAACACAAAGGTACTGTAGCGATCACCAATCAGAACAGAGGGGCATGAAAAGAGGCAACGCAAAACATGTCTAGGGGTAAACACCACGCCTCTATCAAGGTCTGAGTCGTCGCATAGCGACGCGTGTGACCCCGCACAACGACCGCCGAGGTCGCTATGATCGCTGCTCCGTCGCTGCTTAAAATTACATGTTTGACAGCTTACTGGCAATCATCTAAGGTCGCTGTTACGTCACAGGAAATGGTGACGTAACAGCGACGTCGTTGTCATTGTCGTTGTGTGTGAACCCAGCTTAAAATGCTGCTATCAGAGGTTGACAGCAGCATTTAACAATTAGAGGCAGATTATGGCTGAATAATTAAGCCATCATCTGCTGGGAAACATGTGGGCTTCACTTTCCTGCCACGTCAAAGTCAGGAAAATGACATAAGATATAAATATACGTGATATTTCGTGAAGGGTTTAAGTAGTTCTTAGTGGGGTTTTTAAGTTATCACTTATCCAGAGAATATAAATTGATAAATTATTAATTTGTGGGGGTCCAACTGCTGTGTCCTGCACCGATTAACAGAATGGGGAGTTGTATTTGCACTGGGGAACTTTTATTCCCTATAGAATGGAGCGACAGTTTACATACCCAACCACCACTCCATCCATTCTCCAAAGTGCTGCCGAAAAAAGCTGAGATCAGCTCTCAGAAGTCCCATAAGTAGAGTTGAGCGCGGTTCGTGGTTCGTGGTTCTCCAGTTCGCGGCTCGAGTGATTTTGGGGCATGTTCTAGATCGAACTAGAACTCGAGCTTTTTGCAAAAGCTCGGTAGTTCTAGAAACGTTCGAGAACGGTTCTAGCAGCCAAAAAACAGCTAAATCATAGCTTGGTTTCTGCTGTAATAGTGTAAGTCACTCTGTGAATCAAACTATTATCACCTTTCAGTGTATAGTGTGCGTGAACAGCGCCTTCAGATCACTGCTGTTTCTATAATGGCGATCGCCATTTTTTTTTTTTTTTTTTCTTGTCTTCCTTCCCTAAGCGCGCGCGTCTTGTGGGGCGGGCCAGCATGTCAGCCAATCCCAGACACACACACAGCTAAGTGGACTTTGAGCCAGAGAAGCAACGGCATGTGTGATAGGATCTGCATGTCACATGTCCCTGCATTATAAAACCGGACATTTTCTTCACGGACGCCATTATCTGCCTTCTGCGTCTTTGGTGTCAGACATCACTGTCGCAGCTCCGTCTTCCTGAGTCCTATAGCCGATACAGCTGTATGCGCTGCATACACAGCGTTAGACAGCTTAGGGAGAGCACTTTATAGCAGTCCTTTTAAGGGCTCCAACCGGCAGGGTCAGAGAGCCATAGGTGACAGGTCCTGCAAACAGCAACAGCGTCTGTGTAGCCCAGGTCAGGGATTTCCTACCTGCATTTCACCATTAGGAGGGAATAGAAAGGCAGTCTTCCATTCCTCTACCCAGAGCACCACAATCCTGCCACTGTACCCTCTTGTCCTCTGCACACTCCAACTGATAACTAAGCCATTATACTAGCAAACACTCAGTGTACCTAGTGGCATCCTATACGTGGCTATTGGACTTTGCTATAGTCCCACTAGTGCAAAGACATTTGCAGAGCGCGTCTGCCTGCATTGCACACTACAACTCATTCTAACCAAGCCATTATACTAGCAAACACTCAGTGTACCTAGTGGCATCCTATACGTGGCTATTGGACTTTGCTATAGTCCCACTAGTGCAAAGACATTTGCAGAGCGCGTCTGCCTGCGTTGCACACTACAACTCATTCTAACCAAGCCATTATACTAGCAAACACTCAGTGTACCTAGTGGCATCCTATACGTGGCTATTGGACTTTGCTATAGTCCCACTAGTGCAAAGACATTTGCAGAGCGCGTCTGCCTGCGTTGCACACTACAACTCATTCTAACCAAGCCATTATACTAGCAAACACTCAGTGTACCTAGTGGCATCCTATACGTGGCTATTGGACTTTGCTATAGTCCCACTAGTGCAAAGACATTTGCAGAGCGCGTCTGCCTGCGTTGCACACTACAACTCATTCTAACCAAGCCATTATACTAGCAAACACTCAGTGTACCTAGTGGCATCCTATACGTGGCTATTGGACTTTGCTATAGTCCCACTAGTGCAAAGACATTTGCAGAGCGCGTCTGCCTGCGTTGCACACTACAACTCATTCTAACCAAGCCATTATACTAGCAAACACTCAGTGTACCTAGTGGCATCCTATACGTGGCTATTGGACTTTGCTATAGTCCCACTAGTGCAAAGACATTTGCAGAGCGCGTCTGCCTGCGTTGCACACTACAACTCAATCTAACCAAGCCATTATACTAGCAAACACTCAGTGTACCTAGTGGCATCCTATACGTGGCTATTGGACTTTGCTATAGTCCCACTAGTGCAAAGACATTTGCAGAGCGCGTCTGCCTGCGTTGCACACTACAACTCATTCTAACCAAGCCATTATACTAGCAAACACTCAGTGTACCTAGTGGCATCCTATACGTGGCTATTGGACTTTGCTATAGTCCCACTAGTGCAAAGACATTTGCAGAGCGCGTCTGCCTGCGTTGCACACTACAACTCATTCTAACCAAGCCATTATACTAGCAAACACTCAGTGTACCTAGTGGCATCCTATACGTGGCTATTGGACTTTGCTATAGTCCCACTAGTGCAAAGACATTTGCAGAGCGCGTCTGCCTGCGTTGCACACTACAACTCATTCTAACCAAGCCATTATACTAGCAAACACTCAGTGTACCTAGTGGCATCCTATACGTGGCTATTGGACTTTGCTATAGTCCCACTAGTGCAAAGACATTTGCAGAGCGCGTCTGCCTGCGTTGCACACTACAACTCATTCTAACCAAGCCATTATACTAGCAAACACTCAGTGTACCTAGTGGCATCCTATACGTGGCTATTGGACTTTGCTATAGTCCCACTAGTGCAAAGACATTTGCAGAGCGCGTCTGCCTGCATTGCACACTACAACTCATTCTAACCAAGCCATTATACTAGCAAACACTCAGTGTACCTAGTGGCATCCTATACGTGGCTATTGGACTTTGCTATAGTCCCACTAGTGCAAAGACATTTGCAGAGCGCGTCTGCCTGCGTTGCACACTACAACTCATTCTAACCAAGCCATTATACTAGCAAACACTCAGTGTACCTAGTGGCATCCTATACGTGGCTATTGGACTTTGCTATAGTCCCACTAGTGCAAAGACATTTGCAGAGCGCGTCTGCCTGCGTTGCACACTACAACTCATTCTAACCAAGCCATTATACTAGCAAACACTCAGTGTACCTAGTGGCATCCTATACGTGGCTATTGGACTTTGCTATAGTCCCACTAGTGCAAAGACATTTGCAGAGCGCGTCTGCCTGCGTTGCACACTACAACTCATTCTAACCAAGCCATTATACTAGCAAACACTCAGTGTACCTAGTGGCATCCTATACGTGGCTATTGGACTTTGCTATAGTCCCACTAGTGCAAAGACATTTGCAGAGCGCGTCTGCCTGCGTTGCACACTACAACTCATTCTAACCAAGCCATTATACTAGCAAACACTCAGTGTACCTAGTGGCATCCTATACGTGGCTATTGGACTTTGCTATAGTCCCACTAGTGCAAAGACATTTGCAGAGCGCGTCTGCCTGCATTGCACACTACAACTCATTCTAACCAAGCCATTATACTAGCAAACACTCAGTGTACCTAGTGGCATCCTATACGTGGCTATTGGACTTTGCTATAGTCCCACTAGTGCAAAGACATTTGCAGAGCGCGTCTGCCTGCGTTGCACACTACAACTCATTCTAACCAAGCCATTATACTAGCAAACACTCAGTGTACCTAGTGGCATCCTATACGTGGCTATTGGACTTTGCTATAGTCCCACTAGTGCAAAGACATTTGCAGAGCGCGTCTGCCTGCGTTGCACACTACAACTCATTCTAACCAAGCCATTATACTAGCAAACACTCAGTGTACCTAGTGGCATCCTATACGTGGCTATTGGACTTTGCTATAGTCCCACTAGTGCAAAGACATTTGCAGAGCGCGTCTGCCTGCGTTGCACACTACAACTCATTCTAACCAAGCCATTATACTAGCAAACACTCAGTGTACCTAGTGGCATCCTATACGTGGCTATTGGACTTTGCTATAGTCCCACTAGTGCAAAGACATTTGCAGAGCGCGTCTGCCTGCGTTGCACACTACAACTCATTCTAACCAAGCCATTATACTAGCAAACACTCAGTGTACCTAGTGGCATCCTATACGTGGCTATTGGACTTTGCTATAGTCCCACTAGTGCAAAGACATTTGCAGAGCGCGTCTGCCTGCGTTGCACACTACAACTCAATCTAACCAAGCCATTATACTAGCAAACACTCAGTGTACCTAGTGGCATCCTATACGTGGCTATTGGACTTTGCTATAGTCCCACTAGTGCAAAGACATTTGCAGAGCGCGTCTGCCTGCGTTGCACACTACAACTCATTCTAACCAAGCCATTATACTAGCAAACACTCAGTGTACCTAGTGGCATCCTATACGTGGCTATTGGACTTTGCTATAGTCCCACTAGTGCAAAGACATTTGCAGAGCGCGTCTGCCTGCGTTGCACACTACAACTCATTCTAACCAAGCCATTATACTAGCAAACACTCAGTGTACCTAGTGGCATCCTATACGTGGCTATTGGACTTTGCTATAGTCCCACTAGTGCAAAGACATTTGCAGAGCGCGTCTGCCTGCGTTGCACACTACAACTCATTCTAACCAAGCCATTATACTAGCAAACACTCAGTGTACCTAGTGGCATCCTATACGTGGCTATTGGACTTTGCTATAGTCCCACTAGTGCAAAGACATTTGCAGAGCGCGTCTGCCTGCGTTGCACACTACAACTCATTCTAACCAAGCCATTATACTAGCAAACACTCAGTGTACCTAGTGGCATCCTATACGTGGCTATTGGACTTTGCTATAGTCCCACTAGTGCAAAGACATTTGCAGAGCGCGTCTGCCTGCGTTGCACACTACAACTCATTCTAACCAAGCCATTATACTAGCAAACACTCAGTGTACCTAGTGGCATCCTATACGTGGCTATTGGACTTTGCTATAGTCCCACTAGTGCAAAGACATTTGCAGAGCGCGTCTGCCTGCGTTGCACACTACAACTCATTCTAACCAAGCCATTATACTAGCAAACACTCAGTGTACCTAGTGGCATCCTATACGTGGCTATTGGACTTTGCTATAGTCCCACTAGTGCAAAGACATTTGCAGAGCGCGTCTGCCTGCGTTGCACACTACAACTCATTCTAACCAAGCCATTATACTAGCAAACACTCAGTGTACCTAGTGGCATCCTATACGTGGCTATTGGACTTTGCTATAGTCCCACTAGTGCAAAGACATTTGCAGAGCGCGTCTGCCTGCGTTGCACACTACAACTCATTCTAACCAAGCCATTATACTAGCAAACACTCAGTGTACCTAGTGGCATCCTATACGTGGCTATTGGACTTTGCTATAGTCCCACTAGTGCAAAGACATTTGCAGAGCGCGTCTGCCTGCGTTGCACACTACAACTCATTCTAACCAAGCCATTATACTAGCAAACACTCAGTGTACCTAGTGGCATCCTATACGTGGCTATTGGACTTTGCTATAGTCCCACTAGTGCAAAGACATTTGCAGAGCGCGTCTGCCTGCGTTGCACACTACAACTCATTCTAACCAAGCCATTATACTAGCAAACACTCAGTGTACCTAGTGGCATCCTATACGTGGCTATTGGACTTTGCTATAGTCCCACTAGTGCAAAGACATTTGCAGAGCGCGTCTGCCTGCGTTGCACACTACAACTCATTCTAACCAAGCCATTATACTAGCAAACACTCAGTGTACCTAGTGGCATCCTATACGTGGCTATTGGACTTTGCTATAGTCCCACTAGTGCAAAGACATTTGCAGAGCGCGTCTGCCTGCGTTGCACACTACAACTCATTCTAACCAAGCCATTATACTAGCAAACACTCAGTGTACCTAGTGGCATCCTATACGTGGCTATTGGACTTTGCTATAGTCCCACTAGTGCAAAGACATTTGCAGAGCGCGTCTGCCTGCGTTGCACACTACAACTCATTCTAACCAAGCCATTATACTAGCAAACACTCAGTGTACCTAGTGGCATCCTATACGTGGCTATTGGACTTTGCTATAGTCCCACTAGTGCAAAGACATTTGCAGAGCGCGTCTGCCTGCGTTGCACACTACAACTCATTCTAACCAAGCCATTATACTAGCAAACACTCAGTGTACCTAGTGGCATCCTATACGTGGCTATTGGACTTTGCTATAGTCCCACTAGTGCAAAGACATTTGCAGAGCGCGTCTGCCTGCGTTGCACACTACAACTCATTCTAACCAAGCCATTATACTAGCAAACACTCAGTGTACCTAGTGGCATCCTATACGTGGCTATTGGACTTTGCTATAGTCCCACTAGTGCAAAGACATTTGCAGCACGTCTGCCTGCGTTGCACACTCCAACTAATTATAACTAAGTTGCATTGTCAGGGATATTTATTCTTTATTATTCTGCTGTTAATAAAGCTAGACCACCACTGCAATCTTCACCACCTCTCAATTTTTACTACCACATTTTCAGTCCACAATCTTGTCGCAATCAACATGAGTGGCAAAATGACAGATGCTGGTGGAAAGGGGAAGAGGCGTGGTGGAAAAGGCAAAAAAGGTTTTGTCCGTGGGGAAGGTGGCAAAGCTCCATTATCATCTGCTGAAGATAGACCATCTACCAGCAAAAGTAAGATGTCTACTACTTACCGTGGACAATCCGATGTGCTCCCTTTTTTACGGACACGAACAACAGGAAGAAAGGTAGATGATGGGCAAAAAAGGAAAATGCTTGAATGGATCTCAAGTGGTCCAACAAGTGCCCTCTCAGCCACTTCAAGTACCGCATCCAAAAAACACCAGTCCTCTGAGTTGTCATCCCAATCACACTTGATTTCTCCCAGCTCTGAAGTCTCCATCAGCCCTGCACAGTATGGTGGAACTGAGATGGCTGAGTCTGCAGAGCTGTTCAGTCACACTATAGCCTGGGAATCAGAGGTCTGCTCCCAAGCTACAGTGAGTACAGAACAGGAAATGGTCTGCAGTGATGCCCAGAACCTTTGTGACTCAGATTCAGGCCGTGAGGACCAAGTTTCTGAGCATAATGTTGACCCTTTGTCACAAACTGTAACACCTGTGGTTATAGACAATGAGGAACATACTGATGAAGATGAGACGCAGATACCCGATTGGGATGACAACTTAAATATTCCGTCAGGGCAAGAAGAGGCTCGGTCTGAGGGGGAGGGGAGTGCAAACACAACAATTGATGATGACGTTCTAGATCCCACCTACTGTCAACCCCCAGTCAGGCACTCGAGGAGGTCAACAGAGGCGGTGGAGGAGGATGCAACCGACGACGAAGTTACCTTGCGCCTTCCTGGACAGAGTCGGAGCACTGGTAGCACGTCTACAACTGCATCCTCAGCCACCACTCTGCCTATGAGCATTATTCGGGGTGGATCAACAGGTCGCATGGCCTCTAAGCCTTGCCTAGCCTGGTCCTTTTTTCACATCGAAAAAGATCGCCCAACTCATGTGATATGTAACATTTGTCATGATTCTCTTAGTAGAGGTCAAAAGCTCAGCAGTTTGACAACTTCTTCCATGAATCGTCACATGAATAAATATCATAAGTCCCGGTGGGAAGCTCACCGTGCTGCAATGCGGCCTAGCGGAGCGAACCATCCACCGCCCGCCCCTTCCACTGCATCCGCGCGCTCTTCATCTTCTAGGACTGTGGGGACAGCTGCCACACCTGTTTTTCCACGCAAAACTTCCACCACTGTAACCGCAACAGGCAGTTTGCTTGTAAGGTCGTCAGTTGGTTTGGAAGGGGAAACAAGTGAGTGTGTACAGCTCTCTCAGACATCGATAGCACCAACGTTGGATGAAGGCAACATCATGTCTCCGCCTGCACTTTCCTCACAAACCTGCATTTTTCCAGGGACACCCTACTCAACACCGTCTACACACAGCAGCCAGATCTCTGTCCCTCAGATGTGGTCAAATAAAAGGCCACTTCCTCCGACCCATGACAAAGCTAAGAGGTTGACTCTATCCCTCTGTAAGCTGTTGGCTACCGAAATGCTGCCTTTCCGCCTAGTGGACACACAGGATTTTAGAGACCTTATGTCTGTCGCTGTGCCCCAGTACCAGATGCCTAGTCGCCACTACTTCTCTAAGAAAGGTGTGCCCGCGCTACACCAGCATGTCGCACACAACATCACCGCTTCCTTGAGAAACTCTGTGTGTGAACGGGTGCATTTCACCACCGATACTTGGACCAGTAAGCATGGACAGGGACGTTACATGTCGCTGACTGGGCACTGGGTAACTATGGTGATAGATGGTGAAGGGTCTGCTGCACAAGTCTTGCCGTCCCCACGACTTGTGTGTCAATCCTCTGTCTGTCCAAGTTCCGCCACTGCTTCTGCATCCTCCACCTCATCTGGGTCCTCCACCTCCGCCCCAAGCCTGCCTGGTCAGGCCACCAGCGTTCTCACTGCGCAGAAGGAATCACGCACCCCTCATTACTATGCTGGCAGCAGAGCGCAACGGCATCAGGCGGTCTTTAGCTTGACATGTCTTGGTAATAAGAGTCACACAGCTGAGGAGTTGTGGTCAGCTTTGCGGTCCGAGTTTAATAAATGGTTGTCTCCACTCAAACTGCAGCCTGGTAAGGCCGTGTGCGACAATGCTGCAAACCTGGGTGCGGCACTTCGCCTGGGCAAGGTGACACACGTACCTTGTATGGCTCACGTGTTGAACCTTGTCGTGCAGCAATTTTTAACACACTATCCCGGCCTAGATGGCCTTCTGAACAGGGCACGAAAACTGTCAGCTCACTTCCGCCGTTCAAGCGCCGCAGCAGAGCGACTTGCATCGCTCCAGAAGTCTTTCGGCCTGCCGGTTCATCGCCTGAAATGCGATGTGGCGACACGCTGGAATTCAACTCTCCACATGTTACAGCGACTGTGGCAGCACCGCAGAGCCCTGGTGCAATACGTCATGACGTATAGCCTGGGCCAACGAGATGCAGAGGTGGGGCAGATCACCCTGATGGAGTGGTCTCAGATCAAGGACCTATGCACCCTTCTGCACAGTTTCGACATGGCGACGAATATGTTTAGCTCTGACAATGCCATTATCAGCATGACGATTCCAGTCATTTACATGCTGGAGCACACGCTAAACACTATTCGGAGTCAGGGGGTGGGACAACATGAAGGGGAGGAACTACAGGAGGATTCATATGCGCAAGGGACAACAACATCACGAAGGTCCAGACGTTCATCATCACCAACGCAGCAGGCATGGGACCATGGGGGACAGGGATCGACAAGGGCGCATAGTAGCAGGCGAAATGTTGAGCAAGGTGCAGGAGAACATGAAGAAATGGAGGACGAACTGTCCATGGACATGGAAGACTCAGCGGATGAGGGAGACCTTGGTCAAATTTCAGTTGAAAGAGGTTGGGGTCAGATGTCAGAGGAAGAAAGAACGGGTAGCACCTCTATGCCACAAACACAGCATGGACTTGGTCCGCATGGCTGCGCAAGACACATGAGTGCCTTTTTGTTGCACTACCTCCAACATGACAGTCGTATTGTCAAAATTAGAAGTGATGATGACTACTGGATTGCCACACTATTAGATCCCCGGTACAAGTCCAAATTTTGTGACATAATTCCAGCCATAGAAAGGGACGCACGTATGCAGGAGTATCAGCAGAAGCTGTTACTAGATCTTAGCTCGGCTTTTCCACCAAACAACCGTGCAGGTGCAGGGAGTGAATCTCCCAGTTGTAACTTGACAAACATGGGACGGTCTCGTCATCTTCAACAGTCTACCCGTACCAGTAGGACCTTTTCTGGTGCCGGTAACAGCAATTTTATGGAATCTTTTCATAATTTTTTTAGACCCTCTTTTGCAAGGCCACCAGAGACAACAAGTCTGACACATAGTCAACGGCTGGAGAGGATGATACAGGAGTATCTCCAAATGAACATCGATGCCATGACTGTGCAACTGGAGCCTTGCTCCTTTTGGGCTTCAAACCTACAAAAATGGCCAGAGCTCGCAACTTACGCCTTGGAGATTTTGTCGTGTCCAGCTGCCAGCGTTGTCTCTGAACGTGTATTCAGTGCTGCTGGGTGTGTGCTGACAGATAAGCGCACGCGTCTGTCCAGTGACAATGTGGACAGACTGACGTTCATCAAAATGAACAAGTCATGGATCCAGAAGGAATTTACTACCCCTGTGTCATCCTGGGGAGAGTAAATGCTTGTGGATTTGGAATGTGCTTGATGCAAATCAAAACATCCTGTTTGCAACTAGGGCCCAAGTGCTGCCACTGATGGGGTGGGTGTCTGTGTGGCCCAATTTTTGGAAAAAAGGGAGACTCCGCTTGGAGTAACCCTTGCTTACATTGTTTTTAAAAGAAGCCAAGATGAACAAGTCATGGGTCAGCAAAGACTTTGCTACCTACCCCGGTGTCATCCTGGGGACGGCTAAGAATAGCGTATTTTTGAATGTGCTTGATGCAAATCAAAACATCCTGTTTGCAACTAGGGCCCAAGTGCTGCCACTGATGGGGTGGGTGTCTGTGTGGCCCAATTTTTGGAAAAAAGGGAGACTCCGCTTGGAGTAACCCTTGCTTGCTGTGTTTTTAAAAGAAGCCAAGATGAACAGAGCTGGGATCAGGAAAGACTTTGCTACCTACCCCGGTGTCATCCTGTGGACGGCTAAGAATAGCGTATTTTTGAATGTGCTTGATGCAAATCAAAACATCCTGTTTGCAACTAGGGCCCAAGTGCTGCCACTGATGGGGTGGGTGTCTGTGTGGCCCAATTTTTGGAAAAAAGGGAGACTCCGCTTGGAGTAACCCTTGCTTGCTGTGTTTTTAAAAGAAGCCAAGATGAACAGAGCTGGGATCAGGAAAGACTTTGCTACCTACCCCGGTGTCATCCTGGGGACGGCTAAGAATAGCGTATTTTTGAATGTGCTTGATGCAAATCAAAACATCCTGTTTGCAACTAGGGCCCAAGTGCTGCCACTGATGGGGTGGGTGTCTGTGTGGCCCAATTTTTGGAAAAAAGGGAGACTCCGCTTGGAGTAACCCTTGCTTGCTGTGTTTTTAAAAGAAGCCAAGATGAACAGAGCTGGGATCAGGAAAGACTTTGCTACCTACCCCGGTGTCATCCTGGGGACGGCTAAGAATAGCGTATTTTTGAATGTGCTTGATGCAAATCAAAACATCCTGTTTGCAACTAGGGCCCAAGTGCTGCCACTGATGGGGTGGGTGTCTGTGTGGCCCAATTTTTGGAAAAAAGGGAGACTCCGCTTGGAGTAACCCTTGCTTGCTGTGTTTTTAAAAGAAGCCAAGATGAACAGAGCTGGGATCAGGAAAGACTTTGCTACCTACCCCGGTGTCATCCTGGGGACGGCTAAGAATAGCGTATTTTTGAATGTGCTTGATGCAAATCAAAACATCCTGTTTGCAACTAGGGCCCAAGTGCTGCCACTGATGGGGTGGGTGTCTGTGTGGCCCAATTTTTGGAAAAAAGGGAGACTCCGCTTGGAGTAACCCTTGCTTGCTGTGTTTTTAAAAGAAGCCAAGATGAACAGAGCTGGGATCAGGAAAGACTTTGCTACCTACCCCGGTGTCATCCTGGGGACGGCTAAGAATAGCGTATTTTTGAATGTGCTTGATGCAAATCAAAACATCCTGTTTGCAACTAGGGCCCAAGTGCTGCCACTGATGGGGTGGGTGTCTGTGTGGCCCAATTTTTGGAAAAAAGGGAGACTCCGCTTGGAGTAACCCTTGCTTGCTGTGTTTTTAAAAGAAGCCAAGATGAACAGAGCTGGGATCAGGAAAGACTTTGCTACCTACCCCGGTGTCATCCTGGGGACGGCTAAGAATAGCGTATTTTTGAATGTGCTTGATGCAAATCAAAACATCCTGTTTGCAACTAGGGCCCAAGTGCTGCCACTGATGGGGTGGGTGTCTGTGTGGCCCAATTTTTGGAAAAAAGGGAGACTCCGCTTGGAGTAACCCTTGCTTGCTGTGTTTTTAAAAGAAGCCAAGATGAACAGAGCTGGGATCAGGAAAGACTTTGCTACCTACCCCGGTGTCATCCTGGGGACGGCTAAGAATAGCGTATTTTTGAATGTGCTTGATGCAAATCAAAACATCCTGTTTGCAACTAGGGCCCAAGTGCTGCCACTGATGTGGTGGGTGTCTGTGTGGCCCAATTTTTGGAAAAAAGGGAGACTCCGCTTGGAGTAACCCTTGCTTGCTGTGTTTTTAAAAGAAGCCAAGATGAACAGAGCTGGGATCAGGAAAGACTTTGCTACCTACCCCGGTGTCATCCTGGGGACGGATAAGAATGGCGTATTTTTGAATGTGCTTGATGCAAATCTAGCTGTGAAGTGTACAACTGGGGCACAACTGCTGCCACTGAATGGGTGGGTGTGTGTGGGGCCCAATTTTTGGAAAAAAGGGGAGACTCCGCTTGGAGTAACCCTTGCTTACATTGTTTTTAAAAGAAGCCAAGATGAACAAGTCATGGGTCAGCAAAGACTTTGCTACCTACCCCAGTGTCATCCTGGGGACGGCTAAGAATAGCGTATTTTTGAATGTGCTTGATGCAAATCAAAACATCCTGTTTGCAACTAGGGCCCAAGTGCTGCCACTGATGGGGTGGGTGTCTGTGTGGCCCAATTTTTGGAAAAAAGGGAGACTCCGCTTGGAGTAACCCTTGCTTGCTGTGTTTTTAAAAGAAGCCAAGATGAACAGAGCTGGGATCAGGAAAGACTTTGCTACCTACCCCGGTGTCATCCTGGGGACGGCTAAGAATAGCGTATTTTTGAATGTGCTTGATGCAAATCAAAACATCCTGTTTGCAACTAGGGCCCAAGTGCTGCCACTGATGGGGTGGGTGTCTGTGTGGCCCAATTTTTGGAAAAAAGGGAGACTCCGCTTGGAGTAACCCTTGCTTGCTGTGTTTTTAAAAGAAGCCAAGATGAACAGAGCTGGGATCAGGAAAGACTTTGCTACCTACCCCGGTGTCATCCTGGGGACGGCTAAGAATAGCGTATTTTTGAATGTGCTTGATGCAAATCAAAACATCCTGTTTGCAACTAGGGCCCAAGTGCTGCCACTGATGGGGTGGGTGTCTGTGTGGCCCAATTTTTGGAAAAAAGGGAGACTCCGCTTGGAGTAACCCTTGCTTGCTGTGTTTTTAAAAGAAGCCAAGATGAACAGAGCTGGGATCAGGAAAGACTTTGCTACCTACCCCGGTGTCATCCTGTGGACGGCTAAGAATAGCGTATTTTTGAATGTGCTTGATGCAAATCAAAACATCCTGTTTGCAACTAGGGCCCAAGTGCTGCCACTGATGGGGTGGGTGTCTGTGTGGCCCAATTTTTGGAAAAAAGGGAGACTCCGCTTGGAGTAACCCTTGCTTGCTGTGTTTTTAAAAGAAGCCAAGATGAACAGAGCTGGGATCAGGAAAGACTTTGCTACCTACCCCGGTGTCATCCTGGGGACGGCTAAGAATAGCGTATTTTTGAATGTGCTTGATGCAAATCAAAACATCTTGTTTGCAACTAGGGCCCAAGTGCTGCCACTGATGGGGTGGGTGTCTGTGTGGCCCAATTTTTGGAAAAAAGGGAGACTCCGCTTGGAGTAACCCTTGCTTGCTGTGTTTTTAAAAGAAGCCAAGATGAACAGAGCTGGGATCAGGAAAGACTTTGCTACCTACCCCGGTGTCATCCTGGGGACGGTTAAGAATAGCGTATTTTTGAATGTGCTTGATGCAAATCTAGCTGTGAAGTGTACAACTGGGGCACAACTGCTGCCACTGAAGGGGTGGGTGTGTGTGGGGCCCAATTTTTGGAAAAAAGGGAGACTCCGCTTGGAGTAACCCTTGCTTGCTGTGTTTTTAAAAGAAGCCAAGATGAACAGAGCTGGGATCAGGAAAGACTTTGCTACCTACCCCGGTGTCATCCTGGGGACGGATAAGAATGGCGTATTTTTGAATGTGCTTGATGCAAATCTAGCTGTGAAGTGTACAACTGGGGCACAACTGCTGCCACTGAAGGGGTGGGTGTGTGGGGCCCAATTTTTGGAAAAAAGGGAGACTCCGCTTGGAGTCACCTTGCGGTGTTTTACATGACTTTAGAAGGGCGTGCCATGCCTATATCTGTGTGTCCTCCTCTTTTTCCTTGTCCAGCTGTTTTGTTTTCGCATGAGTACATGTCCTTGTCACTTTCCCATGTGTTTGTGTTGTGTTGTGAGTTGTTTGTCACCTTTTGGACACCTTTGAGGGTGTTTTCTAGGTGTTTTACTGTGTTTGTGATTGCCTGCCATTGTTTCCTATGGGCTCGAGTTCGGTTCGTCGAACGTTCGACGAGCCGAACTCGAGCCAGACCCCCCGTTCGGCGAACCGCCTCGAGCCGAACCGGGACCGGTTCGCTCATCTCTACCCATAAGGTAAAAAGGAGCGGCGGTCGAGCATGTGCACTGTCCTCCATTATAATGGGGTAATAAGAGCCCCCAATAAGCTATCACATGTCTAATGCAAAAAACAGGTGTAAAAGCGATAGTGAATCAGGTTCTTAATCTTTGGTCTTTTGCAAATCTACTATAAATATAGTAAATCAGCCGAATCTGTAATCTTCAGGTTGTGATGAATTAATTACCATAAGGCCATAATAATACCATTCTATGAGTAACAAATTATAATGATATGAAAATTTCACACCTGTTTTGCATCCTAGTTTAGCAGAAGGTTTTATAGTTTTCTTATATACTTTGGGGCTGATTAATCCAAGCTTTTACTCCAGTATTCTTATATATAAAGGTATAAAAAATCAAATTATTTTGTAAAAACTTGAGATCGCACTAAAATTTTGCAAATTTTGCCATTTTCATGTCAAAGTGGGTGGAACAGGGGTGGAGCGGGGGCGTGGCAACAGCTGCTAATCATTTCATGACAAGTGGAGGTGTTTGCAATGCTGCCAATCTTAGGCTATGTGCGCACGTTGCGTACTAGCCCTGCAGATATTTCTGCAGCGATCTGAAGAGCACATGTGCGCTTTAGATCGCTGCAGAAATGTCCGTAGTGAGCGCCGATTCCATGCGCTCTGCCTGCAGCTCCTGCCATAGACAGAGCAGGAGCTGCCGGCAAAGCGCAGGAAAGAAGTGACATGTCACTTCTTTTTGCGCAGCGCTTCGGCAGTAGCCGAAGCGCTGCGCTCTGAGACGCCACGTGCGCACGGCCCCTGCACAACCTCCATAGACTGTGCAGGGGACGCAGGACGCATGCAGTTACGCTGCGCTACAAAGCGCAGCGTAACTGCATGAATTTACGCAACGTGCGCACATAGCCTTACTCTATTAAGGACTGGAGTAGGATTTGTGGCGAGGTGAACACAGACACCACTAGTCCGACACTTGTGGCTCATAAAGAGTATAATACTCCAGCAGACTTTCTCATCAAGACTGGTGTGAATAGCAGAGGTCTTCATGAATTGGGTCCATTGTGTAACCTTCATTGTATACCTGCACAAGATAAAAAGATACATCCTGGCCTTGTGATAATTACACAGGTGCATGGCTTTACAATATAGTTTTCATATCTGCGCCATGTGAACTCATCACATGGCCAGTACTGATTTTATTCATAAGACTTCAATAATGAAGGTTCTTATTGAGTAGATGCAAGCAGGGGCCTTAAAATTCTAGACAAATTATAGTTTCATAGTTTCATAGTTTTTAAGGTTAGAGGTAGACTTAAAGGGTTAATCCCATCTCCAAGATCCTATCCCAATATTTAGTAGGCATAATAATAATAATAATAATAATAATAATAATAATAATAATAATAATAATAATATTAGCAAATACCTCCAATTGGAAATGTAGTATAGTTCTGTGGATATAGCCATGTCTCTGCCCTCATGTGCAGGGCATTTTAGCTTATGTATCCATGGTTATGTCCACTCATATAGTGACAGTTAGTTTGTGTGGATGTAACCATGGATACCTAAGCTGCAATGTCCTGCACATGAGGTAAGAGACATGGTTATATCAGGAGAATTATACTTCATTTCTACTTCGAGGTATTGGCTGATGTTATTATTATTATTACACCTACTACATAATGGGATAGGAGCTCGGAGATGGGAATACCCCTTTAAGTCCATCGAGTTCAATCCATAGCTTAAAATGTTGACACAGAAATTGATACAGAGAAGATGCTAAAAAGTTCTACAACTTGTCATAATACAACAATTGAGAAGATACTATGTTATATTGTAATGACTTTTACTGTATTGCAACATACTGACGTGGGATTTTTGGTTGCATTTTCTAGTTTATATCGCCATGATAGAAGAGTGATCTACAGCCTGAGAAATAATTACCATGTGCTATATAGGCAGGCCAGCTATGCTATTATTATTTTTTATTGTTGTCCAATAGTATTGATGTTAGTTTCTCATTAATGCAAATATAATTACGTTTTGCAATTACCCAAGACAGTAAAAGGGATTTTATTTTTCTCATTATGATGCTTTGTACTCTCCAGTGGCAATATAAACTGATAGTCCGAGCTTGTTTAAATGATGGAAGAGCCATACTAAATACTCCGTGAATGAACTGTTTTGTTTTTTTAACTCTTCTTATTATGTATCAACTCTTGAAAGTGCCATCAATTATGTATATGAAATATTGTAAAACACAACATATGGTCATTATTCAAAGTCACTGTCAGCTCACTCCAGGCAATGCTAGCATAATGTATGGAGAAATGTATCAAGAAAGATATAGATTTTATGCTAACTGTAATGAAAATGAGACCATGTACAGAATATATGGGGAGGTAGTCTATAGGATTTATAGAAATAGATGGATAGCAAAAAAAGCTGGGATTAATAGAAAAGCCACAAATGAGTATCAGTCACAATCAATGACTTGTATCAATACTTCAGTATGGCATGGTAGTGTAAATTCTCATCCACACATCCATCTTTAGGCACATTCGTGCAAAAATGATTCCAGTATCAATCAGTGTTTTGCATAAGTGTGTCATCCATTGTGTCCGTTTTTACCATCTGTGCGTCATCGGTGTATTTCATGGATGGATAAATAAATAAACTACAAAGCTTCTCTTATTCTTTTTGAAGTTGGGCATGTACAGCATATGATTTACATCCGTCTGCTGTATAGGTTTTTCACAAACCGATAGACTTGTATTGGCCCTTGTCATCTGTGCTGCCAGACAAAAATGGGGTCTAAAGGGGAAGCTATTCTCCTTGTGGAGACTGACACACCTTTCCAGCATGCCAGTGGTGAGGAGACTTTAAGCCGCAGTAGTCCTCTTGGAAATAATTATTTCCTAGAGGAGCATTGCGGCTTAAAGTCTCCTCATCCCTGGCATGCTAGAATGGTGAGTCAGTCTCCACAAGGAGAATAGCTTCCCCTTTAGACCCCGTCTTAGCCTCTCATACAGCCAGATTAGATCTCATACTTTATACTGACGAGGAACAACCATCCCAAAACACCATGTCTGCAAATTGAGGTTCTGACCTGGTAAATCCTAAGTCATATGACAAGGCTTGTTAAAGGGTCAATTTTGACTTTTCGGATTGCTACCTCCAATAGATGGCACTAGAGTTCATCTCCTTCCTCCCTGAAGAGACAATATGCCAGGCAAAAAAAACATGTGAAAAGAACCATAGATTAAAATGAGTACTTAATGTATCCATGAAAAAAACGATATGACACATATGTGGAAGATGGACAACTGGATGAAGCCTAAGGCGGGCTTTGCACACTACGACATCGCAGGTGCGATGTCGGTGGGGTCAAATTGAAAATGACGCACTTCCTGCATCGCATGCGACATCGTAGTGTGTAAAGGTTCGATGATACGATTAACGAGCGCAAAAGCGTCGTAATCGTATCATCGGTGCAGCGTCGGCGTAATCCATAATTACGCTGACGCAACGGTCTGATGTTGTTCCTCGCTCCTGCGGCAGCACACATCGCTGTGTGTGAAGTCGCAGGAGCGAGGAACATCTCCTACCGGCGTCACCGCGGCTTCCGTAGGTTATGCGGAAGGAAGGAGGTGGGCGGGATGTTTACATCCTGCTCATCTCCGCCCCTCCGCTCCTATTGGCTGCCTGCCGTGTGACGTCACAGTGACGCCGCACGACCCGCCCCCTTAATAAGAAGGCGGGTCGCCGGCCAGAGCGACGGTCGCAGGGCAGGTGAGTGCATGTGAAGCTGGCGTAGCAATCATTTTCGCTACGCCAGCTTTCACAAAATATTGTACCTGCAACGGGGGCGGGGACTATCGCGTGCGACATCGCAGCATCGGCTTGCGATGTCGCAACGTGCAAAGCCCGCCTAAGGCTGTGTGTCCACAATGAGTTTTTGCTAAGTTTTTCAGATTGAATATTTTCACTGCATCCAAAATACAAAGTCTTATCGTTGCAGGAACATGGGATTTGTTGAAATCTCCTGCTCAGCATGAATTCTCTTATACTCAGCGTAAACTGACCTGCGGCGCGTGTTTCAAATCAGTAACATCATTTTCTCTTGAGGGTAATCCCAAGTTATATCTGCAGATTTTCCACTCAGAATTGCATTAGATGTAGAAAATCCACAGGTAAAATACGCATATGCAGATTGTTTGTTTGCACTGCAGAATGACTGATTGCTCTCAGTGAGAGAAACAATTATAATCATGGAGTTGTGATACCTTTTAATGGCTAACTGAAATGAAATAAATGATCTCACAGCGCAAGCTTTTGAGACTTCTCAGGTCTCTTCATTAGGCCTTGTATCATGCAGAAATGCACAAAATACACATATAATCCACATATAACTGTATCATTAAAGTTTTGTCAAAGGCATATGCCAGGAAATATCAAAAACAAATCAGTTTCATTTAGAACATAGCATACCAAACAGAGACAAAACTGAGGCTGCAAAAACACAGTAAAAGCATGAAGAAAATGTGCTAAAAATGCAGTGAAAAATCACATTTAACCTAATTTTCTATAATTGTGCATATCTCTGCAACATAAAAACTCATTAACTACTCATTGTGGGAACATAGTTTTGAAATGGTTTTCTGGGCTTCAGATTTCTGCAAAAACTCTATGATTTCAAATAGCTGAATCCTGACATTGTGCAATGTGCACACCATAACGATTCAGCACTGTTCCCTGTTTCAGTGGCAGGTCTTGTAAAAGTGGGTGGTTAGCACCTTACAGTCCCAGCAAAGTGGACGGGATTTATAGAAATCACAAAAAAACCTTCTGTTAAATTTGTTAACTAGTTTATAGTGTCTCATATATATTAAAGTTATCACTGAATTTACTTATAACAGCATTCAGCAAAAGTGGTGATCTGTCCACTGTGTCTATGATACCAAATATGAAAAAAAACCACATCAACACATTCATAGATAAAGTTAATAGCAGTGCATTCTTTTTACAGATTAAAGCCATATATTGATATTATTTTTTCCTAATCGGTTTTCTTTTTCTTATTCTTCTGATGGAAGAGATTTTAGTCTATTTTTTGTGCATGATTATGGGTGTAACCATCATGTCTGAGCTGATGTTAACACAGGGGCGGACACTGAGCGTAAAGGGCCCCTGTGCAAGAATTGTATATGGGCCCCCTCTTCCTGAGCCTAAAAATTACCTCTTGAACACAAAGCAGCTTGTACCGGAGAGTCTGCAGTGCGGTGACATCACTGAATAAAGGAGAACACACTGGACACTGGAGAAAGCAGCGGTAGGTGAGTATTTTATCGCAAACACTACATCACATGCACATACACACATTTAATGAATACAAAATTCAATGGGAGACTTCTTTAACAAAGGTTGTTACCAGAAAACATCAGATTTACCTCTCCATACTGTCCCCCATGATCCCACTTCAACATATAGTTCCCCTACTTCTCCATACCATTCCCCCTATGCTCCCACTTCTCCATACTGCTCCTCCCTATGCTCCTACTTCTCCATAAAATCGCCCCTATGCTCCCACTTTTCCATACTGCCCCCCTATGCTCCTACATCTCCATAAAATTCCCCCTTGCTCCCACATATCCATACCACCTCCTATGCTCCCACTTCTCCATACAATCCCCCTATGCTCCCCCTTATTCATACTGCCCCTTATGCTTCCACTTATTCATACTGACCCCCTATGCTCCCACTTATCCATACTGCCCCCTATGCTTCCACTTATCCATACTGCCCCCTATGCTTCCACTTATCCATACTGCCCCCTATGCTTCCACTTATCCATACTGCCCCCCATGCTCTCACTTATCTATATTGTTCCTCCTATGCTCCCACTTATTCATACTGCCCCCTATGCTTCTCTAGCACCCAGGGATATGGGGTACTCGGTTCCAGGCAGTGTCTCTATTGGGAATGTCACGATGGTAGCCATTACCCGGTGCCGTGCCCTGGGCCCTTTTTGCAATGGGGATATTTACAGAGGATTGGTGAATAAAGTTTATTCGTGACGTCACTTGTGGTGTTGTGGCTATATGTAGAAAGCCGCCACTGCAAAGTGTCTCTACTGGGGCTGATGGTATTAGCAGCTAATATGGTCGTCCCTCCTCAGGTAGGGTATTCCCCAGCAGGTGTATGGTGCGGTGGGCGTCGGAAGAAAGAGTCCAGACAGGTATTCAGTGCAACTGGTTTACTCACTTTAGATGATAACTTGTTGCCCAAGGCCGGCTGGTTTCGCCTCCAGGTCCCCTTCGTCCCAGTGCCAGTCTGGTTCTCTGGTACCTTCTTCCCTTGCACCTGTCTCTGGCAAGTAGGTCCCCGTGGTATGGAACACTGGGGGTCCCCAGTCTGTGGTTTGTCCACTTCTGTCCGCCTGACGTAAGTGTGAACCCTGTAGGGATGAAGTCTCTGGTCCTGTCCCCGGCTCTCCCTTTGCTACTGAGTCTTTGGATTCTTTAGGGTCAGCAAGGTCCTTGATGGTCCCCTTCGCCATGCAGGTGTTAACAGGTTGACTTGAAGCTCTTTCCTGTCCTAGGGTCCTTTACCCCATAGGTGCGTAGTTCCGGGAGTACTCCAAAGTACTCCACCGGCAAATACCTCTCCTGGGTACTAGGTCACTATAAACCCGAGTCAGGGAGTCACTTCAGTTCTACCTTCACACCTCTGCTGTCAACTCTAGACTGCTGACTACTCCATCTGACTGCAGTCTCCCTTCTCACTCTGACTTCCTGTGCTCCCGACTAATCTCCATAGTCTGCCCCTCCCACCTGGTCAACTAGTGGACTGGATTGGCTTCACCTCTTGGCAGCCATCCATGGTCCCACCCTAGCTAGGTACCATTGTATGGGGGATTGTTGGGGAAAACTGGGATTACCTGGGTTTTTGGTGTTAACGGCACTGGGGTTCTGGGTCCCTAAGGGGGTAGGCCCTGCATCCTGGTGGGGATGCAGAACCTTGTAGCACCCTGAGGGGTTCAGGGGCGCTATACTTCCACTTATCCATACTGTCCCCCTATGTTCCCACTTATTCATATTGTCTCCCATGGTCCCACTTATCCATCCGGTTCCCCATGGTCCCACTTATTCCTACTGCCCCCATGGTCCCACTTAACCATATTGTCCCCCCTATGCTTCGACTTATCCATACTGTCTTCTATACTCCAACTTATCTATAATGTACCCCATATACTCCCACCTATCCATACAGCCCCCTATGCTCCCACTTATCCATACTGCCCCTATGCTCCCACTTATCCATACTGCTCTCCGTACACTCCCACTCATCCGTACTGTCCCCCCAAGTTTTTACCTCTCCATACCATTCCCCCTTCTTCATACTGTGCCCCCATTTTCTATATGATCCACTCACCCCACATTTCTCTCTGTCAAACTGTTCCAGAATGTGCACTCACAGTCTCTGTCTCCAGTCTGTCATTGCCACCTCCGCAGCACAGCTCCGTAGCACAACGTGATGCGATAAGGATAAGCAATGACGGCCATTAAGCATCAATGCTATGCACCACATGCTGACAGCAGCTCCAGGAACATAGCAGTGACGTTCAATTGCCACTGGCCTAACAGAAGCCACTCTCTGATGCACACAACCTTTGATAGGCCGGTGGCCAGTAATCATCTCTGCTATGTGCTGCATGCTGACGTCACCGAGCGGCACATAACAGTGACGTTTGATGGTGCATAGGCTCCTTCTAACTGCCGCGGTTTCTGGTGGTGGGCCCTCTCTATACAGGCCAATCAGACCCTGGTTGTGAGGACCCCCCTTCCCCTCTGGGCCCCAGTGCAGTTGCACTGGCTGCACCAACAATATGTCCGCCGCTGTGTTAACAGCAGCAACGTGGGGGTCATAGAAGCCTGTGCACTGAAGCCATAAAGTGACCTTTCTAGGTATGCTCTGTGATCTGTGAAGAGATTATTGTGCAGGGAGGAGAGGAGGAGAGCTCATGCCATTATATAGTTACCAAATTACAAGGTCATTTTTTATATCAATACTGATAATGAAATTATAGAAAAACACATCAAAATCCTTAAAAATGATTGTTAACATAAAAATTTGATTTATAACATGTTTAAGTCATTTTCTGAAGAGAAATATTTTTTCAATCATTATTCTGCACAGTGCCAGGCCATTATCCATAATCACAAATATACTGTATACCGCTACTATCATTTTTCTATAGCAGATTGTTTTTTTACACGGCACTACATAAACATAAGGTTTTGCCAGTACACGTCTTCATTTTAGTTTATTATACCTTTGGAAAAGTGAGTGATAGTACTGGAATTGTAGCCCCAACATATCAACAAGGGTCTCCAGACCCATTAATTACTGATCAATTTATTCCGAGAGCCTTTACTGTGTAACATAAAGTAAGGATAAGACAAGCAATAAGAGTGCAATACAACCAGTCTAAAGAATATTGACAAGCAACATTTGGTAGTTCGTCTGTACAAGAACAAGGGATTTAAGCTAATTAAGCAACATTAAAAAGAAATATATCTTCCCAATGTATGTCGCTGACACGCAGGAGCTGATGAGATGGTGATGAGCTGGAATCACTAAGACAGAATTATCTTATCAACCTCATGCTCAAATGCGTTTTACACAAGTCACTTTAATGGAAGTTGTAACTGAAAATTAGACTTACACTGTAATGTCTGGAAAATGACATGAAGACTTCGAGGCTCTCTAATAAGGCAAATGGTCTTCATACAGCCCATGGAGCTCCTCCATGGATAATTGATAATTAAAATGTTCTCAAATTTTAAAGGGAATTGGTCATCAGGTTTTTGCCACCTACTCTGCGAGCAGCATAATGTAGAGACAAAGACTCTGATTTCAGTGATGTGTTACTTACCGGGGTACTTGCTGTAGTTTTGATAAAAATCACTGTTGTATTAGCAGGAGACTAGTATGTAGAGGACTAGTAAACCTGCTGCCAGAAAGTGAAACCACACCCCCACACTCCAAACATTCCAACCACGACCCTAGCACTGATTGGCATCTGCCAATCAGTAATGTGGGTGGAGTTATACAGAGCGCAGCATTTAGAGAACTGGTAGATCTGCAGCAGAGAAAACAAAGATTATATCAAAACTGCAGCAGCCTGTAAAGTAAGTGATACATCACTTGAGTCAGGGTCTCTGCCCTTACATTATAGCAAAAACCTGCAGACAGATTTCCTTTAAGAACTTAAAAAAGTGAAAATGTTAGTTAAGTGGAGGCTGATACTCTTAGGATCCTCTTAGGTCAGACAGTGGCCAGATTGATGATGGATACTTAGATAAGTATCGCTCCACCGTTGCGACACATTGTAAAAAAAAACAATATGTTTTGTTGCGTTATATTAAAGCTCTGTCTGATTTTCTTTACCTTATAGTATTATAAATAGAAATCATACACCTACCGGCCAGACGGAGGCCAAAAGAACACACTTCTGGCCTAAATATAGTAAAGGATCACTTGTGGTAAGGTTAAAGTATCCATCAGTAAAAGCTTCTGGTATATACTTTAGGCTAAGTGCACAGACACAGTGTGACTAGACTATAATGAAAGGGTACAATGTTTCATACACTGTATAGTACATAACTATCTGCAACATTCACAACACAATCAGTCAGAATGCAATAATCTCTTCTAAGGTAAATGACATAGTAAAGTGAGAATCAGAAGGAAAAAAAAAAAGCTTCAATATTTTTTGATACAGCCAAATAATTCATACACAAAAGAGACAGGAACAAATTGTAAACTAAGAAATAGAAGAAAGAAACAGTCACATGATGATTGCAAATGAAAAGTAAATACTAGATCCCTGAAAGACCATTTTCTTATCAGCTATGTTTTCTGATACAGCAATGGAATATAGACAGAATACTGTATATTTGTATTTTTTAATTAACAAAGCTAAATATGATCACATAGCTAAAATGTCAGCATACAGTGCTGGCCAAAAGTATTGGCACCCCTGCAATTTTGTCAGATAATACTCAGTTTCTTCTTGAAAATGATTGCAATCACAAATTCTTTCGTACTATTTTCATTTAATTTGTCTTCAATGAAAAAAAAAATTGTCATAAAGCTAAATGGGATATAATTCCACACCAAACATAAAAAAGAGGGTGGACAAAAGTATTGGCACTGTTTGAAAAATCATGTGATGCTTCTCTAATTTGTGTAATTAACAGCCCCTGTAACTTACCTGTGGCACCTAACAGGTGTTGGCAATAACTAAATCACACTTGCAGCCAGTTGACATGGATTAAAGTTGACTCAACCTCTGTCCTGTGTCCTTGTGTGTACCACATTGAGCATGGAGAAAAGAAAGAAGACCAAAGAGCTGTCTGAGGACTTGAGAATCCAAATTGTGAGGAAGCATGAGCAATCTCAAGGCTACAAGTCCATCTCCAAAGACCTGAAAGTTCCTGTGTCTACGGTGCGCAGTGTCATCAAGAAGTTTAAAGCCCATAGCACTGTGGCTAACCTCCCTAGATGTGGAAGGAAAAGAAAAATTGACGAGAGATTTCAACGCAAGATTGTGCGAATGGTGGATAAAGAACCTCTGTATGGTAGGATACCCAAGAAGACGCCACTTCTTACCCCGAGACATACAAAAGCCAGGCTGGAGTTTGCCAAAACTTACCTGAGAAAGCCTAAAACGTTTTGGAAGAATGTTCTCTAGTCAGATGAGACAAAAGTAGAGCTTTTTGGGAAAAGCCATCAACATACAGTTTACAGGAAAAAAAGAGGCATTCAAAGAAAAGAACATGGTCCCTACAGTCAAACATGGCGGAGGTTCCCTGATGTTTTGGGGTTGCTTTGCTGCCTCTGGCACTGGACTTCTTGACAGTGTGCATGGCATTATGAAGTCTGAAGACTACCAACAAATTTTGCAGCATAATGTAGGGCCCAGTGTGAGAAAGCTGGGTCTGCTTCAGAGGTCATGGGTCTTACAGCAGGACAATGACCCAAAACACACTTCAAAAAGCACTAGAAAATGGTTTGATAGAAAGCACTGGAGACTACTAAAGTGGCCAGCAATGAGTCCAGACCTGAATCCCATAGAACACCTGTGGAGAGATCTCAAAATGGCAGTTTGGAGAAGGCACCCTTCAAATCTCAGGGACCTGGAGCAGTTTGCCAAAGAAGAATGGTCTAAAATTCCAGCAGAGCATTGTAAGAAACTCATTAATGGTTACCGGAAGTGGTTGTTCGCAGTTATTTTGGCTAAAGGTTGTGCAACCAAGTATTAGGCTAAGGGTGCCAATACTTTTGCCTGGTCCATTTTTGGAGTTTTGTGTGAAATGATCAATGATTTGATTTCTGTTTCATTCTCTTTTGTGTTTTTTCATTGCAAGCAAAATAAATGAAGATAATAATACCAAACAATTTGTGATTGCAATCATTTTCAAGAAGAAACTGAGTATTATCTTACAGAATTGCACGGGTGCCAATACTTTTGACCAGCACTGTAACTCCCCCTCCATTGGTATTCCAAGATGGACAACTTTGAGAAACCGAGTCCAAAACTAAGAAAACTATGGTCTACACTTCTTATCACAAAAGTGACCGTCTGTAGGAAATTTTTGGCTGCGCTCATGATCCCTATCTACATTTGGCCTCATTATGACTTCAGTAATTGTTCGGGTGGGCAAAAATATCAATCTGATTTTCATCACTAATTTAGATCATCTTTTACCAGTATTGGCTTATTGGTCCAGTTTTTAGCATTTTAACATTACAGTGGTTAGGAGAAATGTCGCAATCTATTTATTTTTTAGTATTTTTTTTATACAAGAAAATCAATAATAAAACACTCATTATTGATTTTTTTGTAAAAAAAAAATACAAAAAAAATGAATAGTTTGCAACATTTCTTCTAACCACTGTAATCTTAATCCCGGACAGCACATGGATTGCTCATGGATGGCGATGTTTCGTTGTCCGTGATTTTTCAGGGACCTATATGTTTGTATAAGTAATTTTGATCTGCGACTCAGATAAAAAATGGACAGGGCTCTATGATTTGTTTGCGAAAACTCATTCCGCAAAAAAAAACATAGATATGTGAATAGGAGCAAATATTATAATGGGCTCGTGTTTTATCCATGAAAAATAGGACACGTACATGATAATCAGAAAGAGACCTTACTGTCTGATGTTTCTGGTATGCAATACCAAGGCTAGATAGATGACACACAGGTATTAAGATATTGTCATAAAGTCACCAATACAATGTCAAATGAAGGATTATGGGATGAGACAGAGGAAACGTCAAGCAGAATATGAAGTAATTGGTCAGGTTGTGAAACAAGTGGAACAGGAGCTAAGGAAAGAAGTGCTGAGTATTATTTCTGGCACCAAACTGATGCCGAATATAAGATTACAAGCAAGTTCCATATTAACAAGAAACGTTTTTTGAAAACACCAATCTTGCAGACGTTTTTTCAGCACTGGATTGGTGCTTTTAATTTAAGGCCTTTTCTTATACTCACCATCTGGCTGTCTTAGCTTTTACTGACACTGCACAGATCACGTAGCACCATATTTTGATGGCAAATTCAAACTGTCTGGAAGTCAGAAGTTATGCCACAAGGACTCAATACAAATCTATGGGAGCCAGAACAAGGCTACCATAGACTTGTATTGAGCTATCCCCTCCACGCGCTCCATGAAACACTGGAGCTGCCGGAAGGTCGCAAACTGCATATGACCAACAGGAGAGGCGGTGATAGAAACTGAAGACGCCAGAGGGTGCATGTAAGATAGGGGGCAGGGGACTTAGGCTACTTTCACATTGCAATTTTCCCTACGCTCAGTGGTCCCGTCAGGGCATCCATCCAAACCTCCCCTCCCGCAAAACGTGTTTCGAATGCATGTGTCGCTGGAGCCATTGACTATAATGGAGCAGACTCTGTTAGCGTATGCTCTGTCTTGCACCATTTTCGGGCATATACGTTTTCTGCAGGCAAATACCAAAACATAGTCTACTACGTTTGGATGTCCACCTGCAGAAAACGTATATGCCCGAAAATGGTGCAAGACAGAGCATATGCTAAGAAATGGAGTCTACGCCATTAAAGTCAATGGCCCACTCGGCGCATGCGTCCGAAACACTTTTTGCGGGGGGGGGGGAAGGTTCGGACAGATGCCCTGACGGGACCATTGAACGCAGGGAAAAACGCAATGTGAAAGGGGCCTAAAGGGGGCTTTACACGGTAGCGATATCGCTAGCAATTTGTAGCAATAGCAACCGTGTAAGTACCCGCCCCCGTCGCGCATGCGATTGTTTGTGATCGCTGCCGTAGCGAACCTTATCGCTACGCAGCGTCACACATACTTACCTGCTCGGCGGCGTCGCTGTGACTGCCGAACAATCCCTCCTTCAAGGGGGAGGGACGTTCGGCATCACAGCGACGTCACCGCAACGTCACACAGCGGCCGGCCAATCAAAGCGGAGGGGCGGAGCCGAGCGTGATGTAAACATCCCGCCCACCTCTTCCTTCCGCATTGGGGCCGGCGGCAGGTAAGGAGACGTTCCTCGCTCATGCGGTGTCACACATAGCGATGTGTGCTGCCGCATGAGCGATGAACCACAACGCTAAAAAACCCTTACCGATTTTTGAGTTTGGGACGACCTCTCCATGGTGAACGATTTTCCCCATTTTTGAGGTCGCCTAAGGTCGCTGGTAAATGTTACACACTGCGATATTGTTAATGACGCCGGATGTGCGTCACTAACAATGTGACCCCGACGATCAAACATTAACGATATCGTAGCGTGTAAAGCCCCCTTTACAGTTAAACCACCAATCCAATGGTGAAATTAAGAATAACACTTATGGTTAAGGCTTATTTTGTTCTGAAGCACGTACACCAGGATTTTGTCTCCCTTGTCTTCACGTGAGGCTGGAGCAGTTTTCATTCACACTTGTTTTGCTTCTGGAGCTTTTAATGTTTTTCTATTAAGAAACATTATTTAGGAGATTAAAGGCTGTGCTGGATCAATACCTTTTTTTTCTTTTCTGCCATGGCAATGAAGGATCCCTGTCACATTTGGGGTAAACTGCAATACCTTTGTGTTAGTTTCATAAAGAAAAATCACTGTTGATTCTTATTTTCAGCAGTTCACCACAGGAGAAATAAAGTATTATATGGTGCCCACTAAAAATCAATGGTCCGTCAATGCAATGCTTAAACATGCTGGGGTTATTCAGTGTCAGACAGTTTAGTAACTGAACTCTGCTTAGGGGTTGTCCAGGCTAGGGACAAAAGTCTACAGTGACTGTGGGAATGCGTACTGCTGAATTGTGGAGGCGTGCAGTTTGCACACTGTCATGATTCCCAGGTATTGACAGTGAGGAGTGGGCGGTCATGTGTCTGCATGTATGCAAATACATATTCAGCTTCTCTCAACAGAAGTGAATTAAGAGAAGCTGGACATATGAATGCAGGTATGCAAGTTGTATTCATATGGTCATTTTCTTCCAAAAACTGTCAAATTCTTTTAAACACGTTTCGGGATATTTTTTGTCTATAACTGTAAGACTGATTGCAAGATCAGCTCAAATTAACGTTTCTAGAGATAAGAAAAGTATTTGATCCTACTGAGGGCAGACTTCTGCTGATATTTATTACTTCTCAGAAATCAGTTATCTCTATCTTCTTCAAGTATCTCCTCTACCACAGTTCGAATCCTGCCTACATCTTTTCTACAAGATCGTTCTTCATCTTTCATGAGTCCTCCGCTCTATGTTCATGGCGTGCTGGGCTGTCAGTTGGGTGAGTGACAGCTGAGGCATCCAACCTGGAGCTGAGGTGAGCTGAGCTGTCAGTGTTTTGAGTGACAGCTCAGTCATCCAATGTCATTCTGGGTTTTTGAAGGTGTTCCCTGTCTCCTGTAATTGCCCAGCTTTTTAGCTGAGCAGTTCGACCCAGAGCACTGCCAGTCTTAAGGGGGCTTTACACGGAACAACATCACTAACGAGATGTCGCTAGGGTCACAGAATTCGTGACGGAGATCCGGCCTCGTTTGCGACATTGTTGCGTGTGAAACGCACGAACGACCATTAACGATCAAAATTACTCACCTAATCGTTGATCGTTGACACGTCATTCTAATCTCAAACATCATTGCTGTTGCAGGACGCAGCTTGTTCGTCGTTCCTGCAGCAGCACACATCGCTACGTGTGACACCGCAGGAATGAGGAACAACATCGTACCTGCGGCCGCCGGCAATGAGGAAGGAAGGAGGTGGGCGGGATGTTCCGGCTGCTCATTTCCACCCCTCCGCTTCTATTGGGCGGCCACTTAGTGACGTCGCTGTGATGCCGCACGAACCGCCCCCTTAGAAAGGAGGCGGTTCGCCGGCCACAGCGACGTCGCTAGGCAGGTAAGTATAGTGTGACGGGTCCTAGCGATGTTGTGCGCCACAGGCAGAGATTTGCCCGTGACGCACAACCAAGGCGGGTGTGATTTGCCCGTGACGCACAATGGAGGGGGTGGGTGCTTTCACCAGCAACATCACTAGCGATGTCGCTGTGTGTAAAGTAGCCTTTTGTCTTCTGCTCAGTTGTGCAAGTTAGTCTCTTGTATCTGTGCTCTGGGAATTGATTGTTTGCTGCCTAACTTTTGACTTTGTTTGACCATTTTTTTGCCTTCACTCGCTGTTATGATTCGCTATGCTCCAGGTATTCTGAATCTAGTCCATGACCCGACAATGCCTCTGCCTGTCCCTTAATCTTGATGTGATCTCCTGATACCTGACTCCGAAATGTTTGTCTATCCTGCCTCATGACTTGTTCGTGCAGTGACTAGCATCACATCATCTAGGGCAGAGATTCCCAACCATTCTTGCATTGACAGCCACATTCAGCTTTGAGAGATGTTTGTGAGCCACATCCAGCACCCCTCTCCCTGACAGTAGTGACACTCAGAGCCCACTATATCGGTATGATAACAGACAAATCTTCCTCATAGAAAGCACACCAAAATCAAGTGCCCCTGTACCTTATATGCAATATACTCATATCATAAGGTTCCTACTATGCCCTCATTCGATATTCTCACATCAAGCAAACCCTCCACACTATTGCATCTAGCATCAAGCTCAACTCTAACTGGCAGTTTCATCCTATCTACAGTTTACCATATTTATTCCTTCTTCACATTTTTCTTTTTATGTGCGGCTACTCCGAAAAGTCAACATCTGGAAAACTCCTTTTCATAGCTGTTTGTTAGACCGGTTGCTATTGCATCAAGCTGGTAGACAGTAGCGAGCCATACATCACAGGGTCCGCGAGCCACAGGTTGGGGAACACTGATCTACTGCTATTATCCAAGACACACCATGTACACTGGTGCCCATGTTTCTTTAGTACAAATAGCAGTACTATTCCTTTTTACAGCCTTCTTGGTATAAAACAAAGTGATGAAACCTTTTAAGTACACTAACAATTTCTCACTAGTCAACAATAAGGGCCAAAGGTCCTGTCATGTCTTCTATTTTTCTTTTTGTCATGGAAACTCTCTTGACATGATATCAGCCCTTGTATGCACTCTTACCCTTGAATCACACATATTGATCTTGTCTCAGAGGCTAATGTTACTGTGAACAGACAGATCCATCTGCTGGGAATTACTTACAATACACTTACAGGGAGAGTTATATTCACCCTATAGGGTGTTGGATGTGAGCGGAATGTTAAGGTAAAGCTGTCAATGCCTCAATATCTAAAAGATTACAGTATTTAAAAGAGATTAATCAAAAGTGTCGACTGTCAGAATTGATTTTTTACAAAATGCTCTTTGTCACCAATATTATAAAATTGTATAAAAATTAATGGAATACAAAATTATTATATGATGTTCTGCTCTTTATATAATGCATCTTTGTATGGAGATTATTACAGACAGTAATACCAAAATCATCACTAAGCGATGACAGCCATGATACAAGTAGTGTGGCACATGGCCACTGATTGGTTGCAGCGGTCGAGTTCCGGCTGCATGCAAAGAGGTATCCACAAAATTAGTGCTGGATCACTGGATGATTTTTGATATTATATAATGTTGGCAGATGTTTTGGTTGTTTTTTCTTTTAAACGAAAATCTACAAGCTGGATACCACTTAATATGCCTCTCATTTTCAGGTTCCTCTTGGTTTAGGCTATGTGCGCACAGTGCGTTTTTCGCGTTTTTCGGGTGCGTTTTTGGCCTCAAAACTGCAGGACTTTGCTTCCCCAGCAAAGTCTATGAGTTTTCATTTTTGCTGTCTGCACACATCTGTTTTTTTTCAGCTGCGTTTTTGTGGTGCCACAAAAACGCAGCATGTCAATTATTCCCGCGTTTTTCACTGCGCTTTTCATCCATTGAGTTCAATGGGATGTTGAAAGACGCAATGAGAAACGCAAATAGCTGCGTTTTGGTGCATTTTGGTGCGTTTCTAAGACCAAAAACGCAGCTATAAACGCAGGAGGTGGGTAGTAAAGTGACGTGTACAGGAAGAGGATTCCTTCTGTCAGTATATACAGAAGCGTGAATCCTCCCGGTACCGTCACTGTCGCGTCCACCTCCCGTCCTGTGCATGTATGCTGCCGTGCGGCGCCATGTAGGGGCAGGAGGTGGAAGCGGCTGCGAAAACAAAAGTTAACAGTAGAAAAAAAAATAAAAAAAGTTATACTCACCTGTCTGCAGACTCCCGGTGCCATGCCCGCTCCCAGCTCCTCTCACGGTATCGCCACCCCCGCTCCGGCTGTGTGCAGACGGCCGGGAAACCTCCGATGGATGCAGGACCTGGCGATGGATCACCTGATGCAGTCACCTGACGCATCAGGTGATCGTAAGTATCGCGGTGACACGGGCGTCCGGCCGGTATCAGCGGATGCGTCAGGAGACTTCATCCCTGATTACCGGCAGCTGCTGCAGCGATCGGACAGGATCAGACTCCCGCCCCATCGCTGCAGGAGCTGTCGGTAATCAGCACATAAGTGAGTATTATTTATTTATTTTTTTTTTTTGCACCAATGCATCAGCTGATTGTATAATTGGCTTTTATACAATCAGCTGATGTGTGATGGGATTCAGGCACTTGATCCTGACACATCATCTGATCGCTTTGCCTTCCAGCAAACCGATCAGATGATATTGGATCCGGATTGGACGGCACGGGACCCTGACCCAGGATTACTGCGGAGGGGGGGTTCTTTATTTCAATAAAGATGGAGTCACTAATTGTGTTGTGTTTTATTTCTAATAAAAATATTTTTCTGTGTGTTGTGTTTTTTTTTTATCTTTACTAGAAATTCATGGTGGCCATGTCTAATATTGGCGTGACACCATGAATTTCGGGCTTAGGCCCAGCTATACAGCTAGCCCTAACCCCATTATTACCCAGCGAGCCACCCGGCATCAGGGCAGCTGGAAGAGTTGGATACAGCGCCAGAAGATGGCGCTTCTATGAAAGCGCCATTTTCTGGGGTGGCTGTGGGACTGCAATTCACAGCGGGGGTGCCCAGAAAGCATGGGCACCCTGCACTGTGGATTCCAATCCCCAGCTGCCTAGTTGTACCCGGCTGGACTCAAAAATTGGGCGAAGCTCACGTCATTTTTTTTTTAAAATTATTTCATGAAATTCATGAAATAATTTAAAAAAAAGGGCTTCCCTATATTTTTGGTTCCCAGCCGGGTACAAATAGGCAGCTGGGGGTTGGGGGCAGCCTGTACCTGCCTGCTGTACCCGGCTAGCATACAAAAATATGGCGAAGCCCACATCATTTTTTTTGTTTGGGGTGGCAAAGAAATCCTGCATACAGTCCTGGAAGGAGGATGCTGAGCCTTGTAGTTCGACAGCTGCTGTCTGCTCTCCTGCATACACTATTGGATGGAGGATGCTGAGCCTTGAAGGTCTGCTCCCCCTGACTCTCCCTCAAGCATACAGTCCTGGATGGAGCATGCTGATCCTTGTAGTTCTGCAGCTGCTGTCTGCTCTCCTGCATACACTATTGGATGGAGTATGCTGAGCCTTGTAGTTCTGCAGCTGTCTGCTCTTCTGCATACACTAGTGGAGAATGAAGAACACATTGAAGAAGGAAATGACATCAGACCTTTTTTTTTTTGTTCACTGATAAAAAACGCATAAGGACGCAGTGAGCAAAAACGCAGCAAAACGCAGCAAAAAAACGCACCAAATCGCGGCGTTTTTTCGACGCAGGTGCGTTTTTGTGCGTTTTTAGCGGCCAAAAACGCACAAAAACGCAGCGTCAAAAAAACGCAATGTGCGCACATAGCCTTAATGTTAGTCCCCAATTTGTTCCTCCATTACACATTCCCACAGTCTTCCATAGACATTTTCTCAGACACTAAAAAAACCACTATGGGAATCATTTATTAAGAATGGCATTGTGCACTTCAGTCTTAAGAGGGCTTTACATGCAACGACATCGCTAACGAGATGTCATTGGGGTCACGGAATTCGTGACGCACATCCGGCCTCGTTAGCAACATCGTTGCGTGTGAAACGTACGAACGACTGCTAACAATCAAAATTACTCACCTAATCGTTGATCGTTGACACGTCGTTCTAATCCCAAATATCGTTGCTATCACATAACGCAGGTTGTTCGTCGTTCCTGAGGCAGCACACATCGCTACGTGTGACACCCCAGGAACGAGGAACAACACCTTACCTGCGTCCTCCAGCAACGAGGTGGGCATCACTTTCTTTCAGCTGCTCTCCGCCCCTCCACTTCTATTGGACGGCTGCCGTGTGACGTCGCTGTGACGCCGCACGAACCGCCCCCTTAGAAAGGAGGCAGTTCGCCGACCACAGCGATGTTGCTAGGCAGGTAAGTCCGTGTGACGGGTCCTAGCGATGTTGTGCGCCACGAGCAATGATTTGCCCGTGACGCACAACCGACGGGGGCGGGTGCTTTCACCAGCAACATCACTAGGAATGTAGTATGCACAAAAAAAAGAAAAAATCCTGCCTCCCCGGAAATGCGGAAAAGCTCTCTTTATGGCTGGCGGTATGTGGGCGGAGAGCTAAACTGCCCAATCAGGGACTTCCAACAAAGTTGGGTAAAGTTCAAGTCCAGAACAGAACTTTATCTAAAGTCCGGCTGAACCCGCAGAATCCAAACTTCCAAGGGTCTTCTCATCTCTACTGATATGTGGTTTGTGTCCGGGTTTGAGTCCCGGTAAAGTCCTGGTAACTGGGGAATCCACCCGAACCCAGCGAACCCAAGCATTCACAGGTCAACTCATCCCTAGTTGTGACACAATCAAAATTCTTAGATGTAGCATGTAGGAGAGGTCAGAAAGCTATCCCCATCCACAAAATAGCTTTATGTGTGCAATTGTCTACTGACAGTGAACTGGCTTATCAGACGAGAGGGCAAGGTCGATCTAGCAGTCACTGGAGCTGTATTCTAGGCAGTGAAAATTTACTGGTGATAAAACCATTGTAAACAGGAGTACACAGTCAAATAAGTGACACATTGCTGAATTCAGTGTTTTAACTCCTACAACATGCTGTCCTCGGATTACAAAGCAAAAACCTACTGACAGATTTTCTTTACAAACTGGGGTAAAAATTTCAATCTTTACTGTCATGTTCTCTCTATATCTTAAAGTTTAACTATAAAGGATCTACCTATTTCTATCTATCTTCACCATTCTTTTTAGACTCCAGACCCGATTTTTCTTGACTTTGATCTGTCCTCATTTCTAATAATCACTCAATAGACAAAGTGCTGTCCTTCTCTCCTAGTGAACTTTTACACAGAAGATCAATCCTCACTATTGACACTGCTAAAACACTTATTCAAGCTCAACATTTTATCAACTCAGTTGAGGTAGCCTTACTAAGAGCTCACTCACACTGGCGTATAATTCGAAGGAGTGCAAAGTGAAAAAATGTCGCATTGCACTCAAATTAATATTGGTCAATGAGGCAGAGCAGGCCTGTCAGTTTTTCAGACTAAGTAAAAAATTGAAGCAGATTTCGGATCAGGTGCACCAGAACAAGGCAATGGGTTCAGGCGTAACATCGGACTGCACTTGGATGTCATCCAAGTGCAGTATGATATATGCCGAGACAGACAATGGAGAAGATGGAGACAATAAATCTCTCCTTCTCCTATCCTGTGCGCCGATTTTCACATGCGATAGAATCAGATCACAGTAGAATGACACTCGGCTCGCGCTTCGGATGCTATACGCTAGTGTGACCCTAATGCAATAAGCAAACTAGCCCTGCTAAAATGCTGCGTCATAAATGATGCAGCCAGGGTTATCTTCTATTTTGTCAGTTGAGGTTCAATATATTAGTCAAATGCATATTCTAGAATTAAGTAAAAAGCAAGAGGTAATATAAATATTGGTTGTCATACATAGACAGCCCCTTTAAGAAAACATTGAAATGTAGAAAGTAGAAAAACACTGTAGATATGCTAACTGCTTTATTATTTATTCAGATCTACCTGAAAAGAAAGCATGCTCCACTATGCACACACCCACCTCTATTCAGATTTAATAAATGCAAATGCAAGTCATTATGATATTTTCGTCCTGGTGTTCTTTGTTTCTTCAGGCATGCAAATTACATCAATACTTATCATTGAAAATATTGTGGCTCTTTATACTGCATTTGAGGAAAAAAATGTTCCACTTCAGAGTTTATCAAGTCAACTGTAATGATTCACACAATAAAATGCCTTTATATTTCGGAATGTAAATTGATTCAACTCTGAAAAGAAAGATTTTAGTTGATATTACGCTTGATAAACAAAAAGTAAGATAATTTACTCTATTACTTTTAAAAGATATGATTTTTTTCTTCAATCCTTTTTACTTCAGCGGAATTTGAGAATAAACCTTTTATAGCAAACCACTAAACTAGTTAATGTTTCATAGCCATAAAATTAAGTATTACATTTCACAGTTTTGTAGATTCAATTGGTTTTCCACATGGAGAAAAGTGGACCCCAAATGATGTTGTATATGTAACATAACAAACACACTCACTGATAGTGATGAGCGGACACGTGAAAATTTGGGCTGGCCGCGTATGGCTGGACTTTAGCTAAAAATTCGATTTGGGACTCAAACTTAATCCTTGACCCAGAACCCCATGTAAGTCAATGAAGACCCAAACTTCTGTGTTGTAAAATGATCGTAGTAAGGGTTAGGGGGCTGCAAAAAGAAGCAAAACGAGGGCAATTGCCCTGCAAGCATGTGGATATGCAATAAATTTAAAAAAAAAAACAAGAACTATGTGGGCTCCTGCCTATTTTTGATAACCAGCGCAGCTAAAGCAGATAGTTGTGGGCGGCAACCCTCAGCTTTCTACTTTACCTTGCCAGGTTATCAAAAATAGAGGGGATCCCACAGTGTTTTAAAAGTTAGTATTTGAGTTCGAGCCCTGGACACCCAATATCTGATTTGAACCCCGAACTTATCAACCCTGGATCTTGTACCAGTAGCAGCGATGGCATAACATCAACAGCTCACATCATCGCAGCAGCAAATCACTGAACTATCTCATGCCATCTATATCAGCAGTGTCCCCAAGCTCAGTGATATGAGCAATTGTCTTGACATCAACAATGCACCCAAAACTCATAGACCGAAGCAACGGTGAAGAGTTGGTGCTAAAACATGGGGAGGGTAAATACGGTACCTATTTTCTTTGTTATGTACATAAAATCATATGGGATCAACTTTTCCAAAAAATGTAAAACCCCTTTAAGACAATTATTATTTTAACACAATTATTTCAATTACAATAAACTCAAATGCATATAAAACAGAATTTGTGAAAGTAGCTCACCGTTCCCGTTGTCCCTGCAGCGCTCTCTCTGGTTTTACACACTTTTACTTTTCAACCTGCCCTGTCATGTGCATATTCTTTCACCTGCTCTATTCTATGTTGGGTTTTCCTGCACTCAGGAAGCCTGTGACGTTACTGTGTGCAGACTCAATCTTTGGGAACACACATGGTTACATCATAGCATGGTGCAGAGTGACATCAGAGACCTAGTGGTGCCACAAGACTTTGCATAAAGTAAAGCAGGCTGAAGAGTATATGTGTGATAAGGGAAGGTGAGATGAGGAGGCGTGGAGGAGTGGACAACCAGCTGCAGGGGCGGCAGCACAGGTGAGCAAAATCTAATTTCCTGGTAAAGTCCATGTAAATCCTAAGCCACACGAAAAATCGGTGAGAGTGCAGTGCGATAAAACATCGCATACCACTCGGACCAATTCTAGCCTGTGTGTCAGCGAACATGAGCGATTATTTTCTCAGCCCTAATCGGACCGAGAAAAAACATCGCAGCATGCTCCGATTGTAATGCAAGACTTTTTTCTCTCGCACCCATTCAAGTGAATGGGGCAAGAGAAAAATCGCACTGCACTCGGGGTACACCGGTGTACCGCGCGTGCAGAGCGAGAATTGCAATAGCCATCTACGGAGGAGAGAGGGAGAGAAATTCCTCCCTTCCACAGCACCGGCCCACCCCTCCGCAGCGCTGGCCCGCCCCTCCTCAGTTCTGGCCCGCCCCCCGCAGCTGAGGTCCGCTCGCACAGTCGGACCGCAGTCGCAGGGATACAAGCATGACACTCATCTCCTGCTGTGCTGTCCCCTGAGGAAGTCACACGAAACACGTGTTGGGACTTGTCCCCATGTGTGTCCACATACAAGGTGTTTTATCCTGGTAAGCTCCCTCACTTTGTGTAGTGCTGTGGTAATACTCATGCTTTACTGCCTTGCAGCATGCAGCCTTCTGACTTTGTTCAGTGTATGTAGTAAGGTGCTTTGCTGCAAACGGCTTTCTTACTTGTATATGTGATTTTCTCACTCAGCACTTTTTTTTATCAGGGAGCAAGTATATACATTGTCTTGGCATGTGGCCCCACATGGGGTGTTTTTCACCTTTTTGTGTCATTTTCCTGGTCATGATATATTTCTCTGTACTTTTATATCCCATGTACTCTATGTTCTAATAAATTTATATGGTCATTATAAAGCTTTTTCCTGTTTATCTATGTGATCATGTGATTAATGGCTATATTTAGGCAAATTTAAAGACTTCTGTCTTTTCTTATATATTTACACTAATTGAAGTTGTTGCCTGTTTACTTTCAATGAAATCCACTTTTGCTGCTCAAACATTTTCTAATACCTGATAGTCCAGGGGTGTCACAGGGGCCGTACCGCAGAAGTAGAGTCTCATTGCAAACACTTCTAGTAGCTATCCTCTCAAGATAAAATGAGCTTTACACAATAACATTGCGAAATCAAGTGTAGTGTTGCCAACTCTTATGTTGTTCCCTTCCACCACAATGACCGCTAGAGATGAAAGCTGCCAGTTAATCACACTCTATGCTCTGGCAGTTATAATTACTCTGCAGTGAAGAGAGGAGACTGTCAATGCTATTGTGGGGACGAGTTCTTTTTCCAATGTGTTGCTGCCTGCTTATGATTGGCCATCAGCATCAGAGAGAGGAAAAAGTACACGCCTCCAGGAAAAGCTCTCTGGTAATGCCCACTTAAACTTTATAAAAATTAACTGTTTAAGTGACAAATACTTTGATTGCTCATATCACATCAACGAAGAAGCAAAATAATAAAAAAATGTTTGATTCCGCTCTGTAGTGTCTTTTACATTGTGTGTCAAGTTCAATATGAAAAATAAGGTGATAAGTCTTCTTTAAATGGTAGGTCAATTTCTGATGACACATTACCTTTCAGAATAGCATATTTATTGTAGGGAGAGGTCTGTTGTACTGACTATCCAAATGGTACAAAAATATTGTGGCAACAGGTTAATAGAGCACATCAAAGACTAATGTGCACTCATAGTAGTTAGGGGTCCAGACAATTCACAAGTGGAGGGCCACATCTTTTTCCTCCCCCTTAGACCAGCAACAGACAGCCCCCATGTATACATGCAGGTAGATGTGTTGCCTGCTGGTCACTGGTGAGAAGGGTGTAGGGAGGTGTGGAGACTTGTGTCCTCATAAATAATAATGTCTGTTGTATTATTCTTAGGATCTATAAGCCAAACAGTACAATATTTTTTGCGTTGCTTGGACTAATGGTAGAACAAATCGGTCCTTGTGATATAGGGTCCTTAAATAGGGCATCAAATTCGGATGAGAGGTGCCCTTAGGGTAAGCACACATGGCGAGAAAAACGGAGCGAGTGGAATGCGATTAAAAATTTGCAGTCCACCCGCACCCATGTTACTCTATGGGATCACTCCCATGAGCGATTTTTTTTTTCTCAGCCCTAATCGGACTGAGAGAACAATCGCAGCATGCTGAGGGTGTAATCTGATTCGTTTTCACTTGCACCCATTCAAGTCTATGGGAGCAAGAGAAACATTGCATTGCACTCGCATAACAGCAGAGTGCTGTGCGAGAATCGCATCAGCTGACAGTGGAGGAGATGGAGAGATTAATCCCTCCCTCACCTCTGCCCACCCGCCCTGTCCTCCGCAGCTGTGCTGTGATAGCAGGATCGGATCACAGCATGACAATCGCATGACACTCGGCTTACACTCCAGCAGAGCGGGAGCCAAGTGTCACGCGATTCACTTGCATTAATGACCGTGTGGCCTCAGCCTTAAAGATTTAAAAAGGTGATTAATGATCAATGGACTCAATAGCTACAGAAGTTACTCAAATTACAGATGTAGTTAGGTTTTTAGTTTAATGAGTTTATGCCACTTCTCAGAATGGCGAAGCCGGAGATCATTCCAGTAACCTTCAGGTGTCTACCCAACTATCTGTAAAATATCTTATAATAAAACATATGATAATTTCTACCAGAAAGCCTAAAATCATTTTTAGTAGTTATTCACAATAAAAATAGGTCTGTTATTTTTAAGCAATAAGCTACTGTAACCTGCTTTGTGGATAATCACCGCTGGCACATAGGTAATAATGCTTCACAAGCAATTTGATTTGATTCTGTATTGTGGAACATATTGGAAGATGATAAAATGTAATTTGATAATAGTGTAATAATATGCACCATAGGTAATGCGCCAATTAGTGTTCATTTACATAATCACAGGCAAGGCTATAATGGCACTTTCATAGCTTGTAAAATCTGTCTTTACCATTATGTTATTGGAGTTCCCAGTAATTAGCATGGAGTTGGGGTCAAAGTGTTGTTTCTGAATAGTCCTATTATACCTTCCAGGTTCAGACATCGAGTAAGACTCGGTAAATTACAAAAAAAAAAAAAAATAATCCAAGCCTGAGTGTTATATCTTGTCTCAGCAGAAAACCTTAGCTTATATAAAACATGGCTGAGAAGTCTATCACAAAACTAAAATTGGAAAATTAAATAGTTTATGGCTACTGGGATAAAACTGATTCCAAGATCCATTTTTATTACACAAGACAATGACCAGTGGCCTATGATTAGATCAATATATATATAAAACAAAGAAAGTGCAACTTCTGATGTTAGATGAGGCACTAAACAAGAAATTTGCTGCAAGCCCTTGAGCGAAAGCAAAACAAGTTCCACATCTCAAGGATCAATTGGTCGCCTGCCAGCTCCAAAATAGACGATGTACAAACTCGATATGGATTGAAAGGTAGATGTCACTGGATATATATCCTAGAGGACAGGACTGTGGAATGAAAACTATTACACATACAAGCAAAAATGTTCAGTAGAGAAATAATAGTCAAAAATGTTTTAAAAATACCTTAAAGGGGTATTCCCATCTCCTAACATGTAGTAGGTGTAATAATAATATTAGCAAATACCTCCAATTAGAAATGTAGAATAGTTCTCCTGATATAGATATGCCTCTTACCTCATGTGCAGGGCATAGCTGCTCAGGTATCCATGGTTACATCCACTCACATAGTGACAGTCAGTTAGTTGCTTGTGGGTGGTCATAACCATAGATATCTAAGCTACAATGCCCTGCACATGAGGTAGAGACATGGCTATATCATGAGAGCTATACTTCATTTTTAATTGGAGGCATTTACTAATATTATTACTACGCCTACTACATATTGGGATAGGATCTTGAAGCTGGGAATACACCTTTAACCTAGTTCTATTCCGAGGTGTGATATGGCACTAGTGGAGGCTCATATGGTTGATGTATGCACAAATTTGGATACAATATTTAATTAAGATGACTACAGAATTACAATCTTATTTTTATCTTCACCTAAAGAAGAAAGTATCGACTACTGCAATTTTTTTTATTTAATAATGGTAATGGTAGTGGGATATGTGCAATATGCAAATGAGTATATGTAGATGTTTCCATACCGTGGCTCCATATCAACATTAGGTTACATTCAAACATCCGTGTGAATGTTACCATTCGAGAGAAATAGGCCACTTTTTTTCAGGTTTCATCCTAGTTTTATCCTATTTCTATCATGTTGGCTTTATTTTTTTACCCACATGCATTTTTTCACAGAAGCAGGAAGACTGAACATTTTATGACCATTGACTCTTAACAATGAATCGGTTCAAAATAGATGACGTTTTGAATGGAACTTTGAAGTACAATGTATGTCTTCCATGTGTCATCTGTTTTACATGTGTAGCGCCCCATGGGGCAGGTGTTTTGACCTACTCGTTGCTGGGCCGGGGGTGCAGATCCTCCGCATTATCACGGAAAGGCCTGGCCTGGTTCTGTTACCCCGTGGCATACAGAAAGGAGGGTTGGAGGGTGACAGGGAGGACGGAGGTAGTAGTTGGTGCGCAGCCAGGGATGGGGGCCACCGTTGCAGGGTCTCTCGCTGGGGCAGATGTTACGTGCAGCCGGGATGGTGTCACTCCCCATAGAAAGGGCAGGATTACCCCGGGGAGGATGGCGGGGGTGATGGTAGTTCCTCTTGGTGCTGCAGTGCTGGGCGACGGCGCCAGTACAGGAGAGGCAGGGGCTGCGGTTCCAAGTCTTTTTACTCACAGGTTGTTCAGGCGCTGCCCCAGAGTACCGTCCTCTGCCATGATGGGCTCCAGCTGATTCCGGATCCATCGGCGGTCACCGCCGATGCCCGTGAAAGTCTTTTAGTGAAGTGTCCCTCTGTTGCTATGCGGAACCCTTGCTGAGCCTCCTGCTTCAAGCCACGGGACCACGAAGAGAGAGAAACACTAACTCCAGTTGTCAGTGCTAGATGTTATCCAAAGCAGTGCTCAGGAAGGTTCTGTCTAAAGTGTGATGGTTGTGCCTACTTCTACCCCATGTGGTGCCCGCCCCCAGTGGTTGTCCTAGCGACTGGGGAAGTCCCATGCTTCGTGATGGCTGGCTCCCCTGTCTGCCCTATTCCAACCACCTGTGTGTAAGCATCTGTTGTTGTATGTGTGGGTTTTGTGAAGGCACCGGCAGGTTAACCCCTTCCTGACCCGGGATAGATATTACCCCCGAAAAGTGGTGTAATACCCTGTGGCGCCTGAAGCCCAAGGGTGAAACACGTGGATCCCCATAAACTTTATGGCTGAGACTGGTCTGCAGAATGGATTAGAATAGTACATGCTCTGAGTCTCATCGAACAGAGACTGATTTTAAAACTATGTTTAAGGATCGCTGAAACTCTAAGGTGGGCTTTGAACACTACGACTCGCAGGTGCGATGGTGGTGGGGTCAAATCGAAAGTGACGCACATCCGGCGTCGCAGTCGATATCGTAGTGTGCAAATCCTTCTTGATACGATTAACGAGCGCAAAAGCGTCGTTATCGTATCATCAGTGTAGGGTCCGACATTTCCATAATGCCGGTGCAGCAACAGGTACGATGTTGTTTCTCGTTCCTGCGGCCGCACACATTGCTGTGTATGAAGCCGCAGGAGCGAGGAACATCTCCTACCTGCGTCCCGGCTGCAATGCGGAAGGAAGGAGGTGGGCGGGATGTTTACATCCTGCTCATCTCCGCCCCTCCGCTGCTATTGGCCGCCTGCTGTGTGACATCGCTGTGATGCCGCACGACCCGCCCCCTTAGGAAGGAGGCTACGGCTGGTTACTGCACATCTGTTGATTTCAATGGGGAGTGTATATGCAGTACCCAGCTATGGCCACTATACAGTTATTGGAGCTGTGCTGAACATCTGCATCTGAGTAGTTCTGGACGGCGGTGGCAGGAGCAACAGTTGATCGGTCGGGGTGTGAGGTTTCACACCCTTACCGATCAGACAATGACGACCTGTCCTGAGACTAGATCATCAATGTTAAAGTCTGACAACTTATTTAATAAAGATTGATATTTAAGTTGTTTTTTTCATATTTGTCTATAGATATTAACCACTTTACCCCTGGGTGATTTTCCTTTATTTTTGTTTTAGTTTTTTTCTCCACTTCTTCAAAGAGCTATAACTTTTATATTTTTCTGTCATTTTAGCTGTATGAGGTCTTGTTTTTTTTGTGGGACAAGTTGTACTTTTGAAAGACTCAATTTATTTTACCATATAATTTACTAGAAATGGGAAAAAATTCCAAGTGCGTTGATATTGTAAAGAAAAGTACAATTCCCCAAGTTTTCATTTTTTTTATTTACCAGGTTCCCTATATTGTAAAACTGACCTGGCATTACGATTTTCCAGGTCAGTAAAATTATGTAGATACCAAACATGTATAGTTTTATTTCAATTAAATTGTGAAAAAAAAAAACAGAACATTTTCTTGTGTCACCATTTTCTGTGACCCATAATTTCATTGTCAGGATCGGCTTATTTTTTGTGTCCTGAATTGTCGTTTTTACTGATATCATTTTAGGGTACATACAATGTTTTGATCGCCTCTTATTCCACTTTATTGCAATGTTGCAGTGACCAAAAAAAGCGTAATTCTGTTGTTGAGATTTTTTTTTCTTGCAACGCCATTTGCCATTTTAAATTTTTATAGATTAGCCATTTCTGAAGGCAGCGATACCAAATATGCATTTTTTTTTAATTGTTCTATTTTTAATGGGGCAAGGGGGGATGATTTGAACATTTGTGGGGGGTTCATATTTTTATAAACACTTTGTTTTTTACTTTACAGTATTTACAAGTCCCTTTACGGTACTTAAAGCTGCAATCGTATTATTACCTGTGCCATAGATAGCATTAGCACTGCTCTGTAAAGCAAAAATCATGAGATGAGCGAACCTGAACTGTAGACTTCAAGGTCCGTACTGAACACGGACTTTACAAAAAAATCAGTGTCCAAGTTCGGAGTTCAGGTGCTTTAAATATGCTAATCAATCAATCAAGCATCCGGGTGCTCGGGTAAGCTCGGTGCTCGGCCCAATGGGAGGGAGCTACTTGCCCTCTCTTAATGGCACTAACTGGGGGGTAAAAACATTTTTTGATGTAGTGTGTACAAAAAAACCTTGACCTCCTTCCTCTTGAAATACTCTGTTTATGGCTGGCTGTATGTGGGCAGGCAGTCGAACTGCCAAATCAATGACTTCTAACGGGGTTTGGGCTCCAGGATCAAGCTCAGGTAAATTCCAAGTCTCAAACTGAACTTTATCTAAAAACCTGGCAAATCCGAACTTCAAAAGGGCCGTGCAGCTCTAATAACGATCTCTTATGAATGCCAGCTCACAGCCAGCATTCACAGAAGGACCGTAATGACAGATACAGGGGTCATCAACTGACCCATGGCAGTCATGACAACCCATTGGTGCCCCAAGGTCACATCATGCATGTGCCAATGGGCAGGAGGAATGACACGCCCTTGCCGGGCGCATTAAATGCTGCGGTCAGAAATTGAAAGCGACATTTGACTAGTTATCGGAGATTTGCCAGTGGCTGTTAGATGCACATGATGGCTGATTGATTGCGTGTGAGCCCACATAAAAGGCAGGGACACAATTTTTGTGCGTAAAAGTTGTGAAGGTGTTAATGTTTACATTACATTATTTTTCCAATATGTAAACACAGAGCTAAAACTAAAAGGTTTGGAAGATAATTGTTTAAAACATGAATGGTCCGATCATAACTCATGGCTGGCAAATGAAATCAGACAAATGTTTATTCGGGAGGAGAATCAGGAATGAAATATTTGAATAGTGATTGTTATATCGTAACATCAAACATCCTGCAGTTTGTTCTCAAAGACACAGAATCTGAAGTGGAGATGTCATCAGCATTCAAATCCCGTAAGTGATACTATTTATTTAGAATACCTGAATTCATAAAGAAAAAAGTCTTCCATGCAGATGCTGTTTCTCTCTGAGTCGACAGAGGTATAGGGACAGGAATAGGGCAGAAAAGTAAAGAGAGAGCCTTCAGAGCGCTAAACTTGTAAGAAATGCAGGGCCCAAGATATGATATGGCCAGAAATTGTATTATACTGTACCTCCTGTACAAGGGGCTGCTGATAAGTCTTCAGCTTTGTGATCTTTTTTTTCTTTCTATGGTAACTTATGTTACATCGCATGAAAGCCTTATGTGTCTAATATATGTTTTCAAAATGTTGTGTTTGTTGCTTATGGTAACAGTGTTCTTTGCATGTGGGAAAATAAAATGGTGGAGTCTAATGCGATATTCACAGCAACTGAGAGCAGAGGAGTGATAAAATTCTTGTTTCTGCAAGAAAATCTGAGAAGGATATTCATGGTGATATTAATGCCCTTCATATTCCATAGTTAAGAACTGGGTTGCCAAACTTAAAACGGGCCACATCAGCACCAATGATGAGGAACGTCCTGGATGACCGAGAGTGGTTGTTGTTCTGGAGATCGTCAATGCTGTGCAGAACCTCATACTGGAGAATCGACCAATTTCAGCTAAAGCAATAGCAGACAACATGTGGATTTCCCGTTAATGTGTTTGTATCATTATCCATGAATATTTGGACATGAGGAAGCTGTCTGCAAAGTGGGTAACCAAATGTCTGACAACAAATCAGAGAAACATGCGAGTGACAACTTCCCGGTCCATTTGTCAGCGTTTCTGGTCTGATAAGAACTTTCTGGATAGACTGGTCACTGTGGATGAGACCTGGATTTATTTGTATGACCCTGAAAACAAGGACCAGTCAAAAGAGTGGAGGCACAGTGGTTCTCCTCGTCCAAAGAAGTTCAGGGTGCAAAAATCAGCCAGTAAGGTGATGGCGTCTGTGTTCTGGGATGAGAAAGGTGTGCTGCTAGTGGACTTCCTTCAAAAGGGTTCCACCATCAATGCAAGGTATAACATTGAATTTTTTGACCAATTGAAGGCATCTCTGAAGACCAAAAGGTGTGGCAAGCTGTCCAAAGGAATCTTGTTCCTGCAAGACAACGCCTCCACTCACACTGCACAAGTGGCCACGGCAAAACTGGCAAAGCTGGGTTCCAGCTGGTTGACCACCCACCTTATTCACCAGATCTACCTCCCTCCAACTCTTATCTGTTTCCAAACCTGAAGAAACATCTCAAGGGTACCAAATTTCATACCATATCTGATGCCATGGCTGCCTGGTTTAAAGCAGAACCGAAATCCTTCTTTTTGCTAGGCTTACAGAACTTGGAATACCGATGTAAGAACTGTGTTGACAACAGTGGAGAGTATGTGGAATAAATGTAAAGTTTCATCATCCTATGTTGTTTCTTTCTGGGTAAAGCCAAAGACTAATCAGCAGCCCCTCCTACACGCATGACAGCTTATGCGGAAAAGTTACCTGAAACGACAGGTACACTTTAATCTTTTCCATAGGCTATGTCAAGTATTGCAGGTCAGAGCCCTTAAAAGGGACTGAATGTCAACATAAGACACAGTCCTCTAACAACAGTGGTAATGTTTTTTCTAATCTCAGTCCTTTTGAATATAAAGTAAAACTTATTATTCTGACAGCTGAAAATTGAAAATGTATAGTGACCACCTGCTGAAACACAAGTCTGTGATATATAACTGAAAAGTACAATACAATGTTTAGATCTAACACAATGCTCTGTGCTTTCCAGTAACACAATCTATAACTAGGACGGCTGAAGTATTATACCCCATCATCACAGTGAAGCCCACGGGGCAGCAGGTCATCCAGGTCACCCATCGCAGACAGTCAATTACTGTCTGTCTAGTCATTCTAATCAATAATTGGGAAAATATCAGCATCCAATGATAGATTTCTCATCTACATGCTGTGTGAATCATAGTACACCAGATTTGACCATGGTCAAAATTATAGGGCTTTTAGCTTTGCACACAAAAATAGTATATCATGATAAACATTATGGAATATTGCAGCAATACACAGAAAAAGATATTACAAGTCAATAACTTCATAATTATGCACACTCTCCCTCATTTATCAAAACTACATAAAAGACAAAATAGTCTTTGTTGCCCATAGCAATCAGAGTTCAATCCAAGGGAAAAGTATGGTCTTGCTGCTCTCTTTCCTCACAAGTTGAATCTGCTTTTGGTGGGCATACTTGTAGTAACTGGGATCACAAGTGACTTGGTGTAACCATCTAGAGATAGTGGGCAGAGCGGAGATAGTGGACAGGAGCGCCTGAAGTTAATGGGCAGGATAGGGTAGGTGTGACCAGCCTAGGTGGCCTGACATTTTCTTTTGTGGTCTTGGAGTTCTTTATAATAAAAGCGGAGGTCTAGGGGTAAAGCGGGCTTTACACACAGTGACCTCGCTAGCCCCCGTCGGTTGTGCTTCACGGGCAAATCGCTGCCCGTGGTGCACAACATCGCTAATGCCTGTCACACATACTTACCTGCCTAGCGACATCACTGTGGCCGGCAAACAACCTCCTTTCTAAGGGGGCGGTTCGTGCAGCGTCACAGCAGCGTCACTAAGCGGCCACCCAATAGAAGCAGAAGTGTGGAGATAAGAGGGTGGAACATCCCGCCCACCTCCTTACTTCCTCATTGCGGGCGACCGCAGGTACGGTGATGTTCGTCGTTACTGGGGTGTCACACATGGCGATGTGTGCTGCCTCAGGAGCAACGAACAACCTGCATCCAGCACCATCAACAATATTTGGGATTAGTAAGACTGGTCAACGATCAACGATTAGGTGAGTAATTTTGATCGTTAACAGTCGTTTGTGCGTTTCACATGCAACGACATTGCTAACGAGGCCGGATGTGCGTCACGAATTCCGTGACCCCAACGACATCTCGTTAGTGATGTCGTTGCGTGTAAAGCCCACTTAAGACTCCCAGGTGAGAGGAGTGCAAGGGGAGGCCCCTTGCATAAGTAAAGGGAACCTGTCACCATTTTTTTCATTGTTAAACTAAAAGTATCACTTTCTGCAGCTCCTCGCCGCCGTCGTCATCCATGCTACCCGACCAAATCTTGCGCAGGCGCAGTTAGCTCTGCCACATCGCGGGCCGAGCAGGAAATATAGTTGTCCTCGCTCGTGCCGGTGAGGTATTTGCGCAGCCACGAGATTATGGTCGGCGCTGTGCATGAGCTCACCAGCCTCATCCTCGTACTCGACCATAATATAGCGCTTGTGCAAATACCTCACTGGCATGGGCAAGGACAACTATGTTTCCTGCTCAACCCACGATGTGGCAGAGCTAACTGCGCGTGCACAAGATTTGGCCGAGCAGGAGGATGGCGAACGTGGCCAGAGGGAGGAAAAGTAGCAGAAAATTATCATGCCCATCTGACTAGATAAGGTAATTAGCATACATGGCGGTCATATTTTATAAAGTTATTACAGGGGTCTACAAGTTTAGTCAGGAACAAGATGCACCTTCATAGAATGCAGCCCAGGAGCTGCAGAAGATGATACTTATAGTTTAATAGTGAAAAAAATGGTGACAGATTCCCTTTAAAGCGTCATACTTGCAGCTTAGTTGGTGAGCATGATGCCCGACTGGCATTTTCTTCTGGGCAGTATATCAAGGAAGACTATGACATGTCTGAATTATATTCTATTAAGCAGCCAGTAACAAGCTTTAAATATGTCTCCCCCCCATGCACCCCCACCTGTGAGTATTACCCCGAGACCCCTGCTTCTATTATAAAGAACTCCATGACCATGTGTCCACAATCACCACTCCCACCCACTAATTCCAGGCGATCATACCCACTGTCTTCGCTCAACCCAATATCTCGGGGTGGTCATGCCCAGTCACTTCCGGTGCCCAATACTGTAAGAATGCCCTTTAGGTGCACATATTAAGTTCTGTAACTTGCCGTCAACTAATTTTGAGTGGAAAGTTGTTCCTCCACAGCTTTCTGTTTCTTTCAGTGGTACTATTGGTTATGAAGCTTCCTTTTTCTCACTTCCCAACATGTATTATGTCTGCCATAGTTCAATAATTTGCCTGTCTCGAACTGAAAGCCCTGATTTCTGTTATCCCTGCAGTTTGATAAAAAGAGGAGTGGAAGAGCGAAAGATCCATTCCCAATTTCTGTAATTATTTCTGTGTTTGTGTTCCTAGAGTGAGTGGTCCAGTGGGTGGTCCTATGAGTGACTGACAGCTTTGTATAAGTGTTTATACAGAAATAGCTTTCAATCACTGATAGGTCCACCCACTGGACCAAAAATCACAGAAAAAGCAAAGGTTTTAAAAAATAAAACATAAAATCTCACAAAACTATATATAAATCTATTCGGCTCCCCCTGCTCTATAACATGGAGCCTGAAGACTGCACTGTATTTTCATTGTGACAGTTTCCCTTTAATAGTAGGCCATGGAGAACAAGTTAGAAATAACAAAGACACCTATTGGCTGGCATTTTAGAGTGATTTTTCGGGGCTGAAAACATAATTTTGGGTAAAATACTTTTTGACTTTGTTAGGCAATTCATTGGCCGTCAGATGAAACACTTAATGCTGAAAAAAAAATCAGTATTGCAACCGTTCCAGGCATGTTAGGGATATGTTTGAATGTAGAATGCCAAATCTCACGCCTTCAAAGTCACACTTTGTCAGATATTAAATGAAAGACATTTTTTCTGTTTTCCTTTCCAGTTACATTTTGTCCGTTTCTTTTTTTCGCACAGTCTTTCCTAGACATGGCAGAGATTGTTGTGTGTAACTAATTTTGTTTTATTCTCACAATTAAAAAACAAAGTTTGTATCTAAAACTTTTAAAGAGAAGTCTGATTCTGATAGCGAAAGAGATTTTGATTCATGGAAAAGGTTATTTGGCTTTCAAGATACCAAAATGTTTTTCAACTAAGGACACACCGACACTGATTGTTATCAAAGAGCATCCTTCTTTGTCTTATAATAAGAACAGAGACTAAAAATAGCATGGACGTATCATCTCTTAAAGTGCAAAATGGCTGCACATAGATCTAGACATGACATTTTAAACTATGACCTAAAAATACTCTACATGCTGTAGGACGCCAACAGAAATTTGAGAAGCAAATGCATTACATTCCTGTCTGAATTTGATGTTTTTCCTACTTACTATATGAAAACATATATGGTATATACAATGTTATGCAAAAGTATTTTGCGTGGAAAACATGTTACAAAGTGAGAATGTTTTCAATAATATAAAAATACCTTTTTTTATCAAATGACAAAATGCAGAGTGAGCAAACAAAAAAAAAAATCAAAATTTCATCAATATTTAGTGTGATCTTTTTCCCTTTTTTCTTTTTTTGCACTTTCATTTAATCCACACACTTAATGATGTTGAGATCAGGGCTCTGTGAGAGCCACATCATCATTTTCAGTTTGCCTTGTTCTTCTTGACACTGAATATGGTTCCTATCCTAATGACATTGGCTGTATGTTTGGGGTCATTGTCCTGCTGCAGTATAAATTTAAAGCTGGCAGTTACTTATCCATCATACAATTCAAACAGAGAGTCAGATGCCTCTCTGTTGGAATTGTATGATGAATAAGTAACTGCCTGTATTTCATAGCATTGAGGACACCATTAATCTTGACCAAACTCCACCATGCTTCACTGTTGTCTGCTGACAATAATCATTTTACTGCTCTCCAGCTCTTCAATTAGCAAATTTTAGTTTGTCTTCGGTAACAGTGAAATATTTAACATTATGACTCATCAGTAGGGATGAGCGGGCCCATGGAAGTTTGGATTTGACGTGTTTGGCTGTACTCTAGTTAAAAGCTTGGTTCAGAACACAGACTTGACCCCAGCTTGACCCAGAACATATAAGTCAATAGAGACCCAAACTTTGGTGCTCTAAAATGGTCATAGTAAAGGCTAGGGGACTTCAAAAGGAAGAAAAATGGGGGTAAGAGCAGGACAATTGCCCTGCAAAAAAATGTGGATGGGGAATACATTTCTTAAAAAAATGACTTGGGGTTACCCCTATTTTTTATAACCAGTCAAGATAAAACAGACAGCTGGGAGCTAGTATTACCAGCCTGGGAAGACGCATGGTAATTTGACCCTTCACAGCAAAAAAAAAAAAATATATCATGCCGTAGCCGCCCAAGGTTTGGTGCATCCATTAGATGTGTCAATTCTTGCACTTGGCCTGGATCTTTCTGATTGCCTTGGTGCCGTGGCAATTGGGGTAATACTTTTAAGGTTGATATTAGCTGTGAATTGACAGCTGACAATAAGCCCAGATGTTAGTAGTGGAGAAGTGACACCCTTACTTACTAACCAGGTAAGTGTACAATTAAAAAACACAGGCACAGGAAAAAAAATGTTTATTTGAATAAACACTCCCCCACACTCTCCCATGAACCAATTTATTAATTTAAATAGCCCTTGAAGTTCCGGCCTACTCCAATGGTGAATAAAGATGCTCATGAGAAATTCCGTACCTGCCGCTGAAAACAAAGCTTCATAGGAATCGATGGGTGTCGTAGGACATTACATAGTTGTATTATGGCGGACCTTTAAAAATGTATTTTTACTTAATAAATTGGTGAACAAGCGAATGTGAGGAGTCTTTATTCACCATCAGATTACATCAGAACTTCAAGGATTTTTAAAAATCAATAAATTGGTGAATCAGAGAGTGTGGGGGAGTCTTTAGTCAAGTGTGCATGTTTTTTAACTGTATAGTTACCTTGTTAGTAGTCAGGGTGTCTGATAGATGCCTCTCTAGTACTAACCCCTGGGCTTTATGCCATATGTCAATTCACAGCTGACTTCAACCATAAAAGTATTACCCCAATTACCACCGCACTAGGGCAGTTGGGAATTGTTGGGCAAAGTACCAGAATTTTCCCATTTAATGGATGCACCATTTATGGGGTGGCTGCTATTTTTAGGCTGAGAAGGGCCAAATAACCTTGGGCCTTCCCAGTCTGATAACACCAGTCTCCAGCTGTCTGCTTTAGGTTAGCTGGTTATCAAAAATAGGGGGGACCCCACGCCATTTTCTAAAATGATTTCAATAAATATTTTAGCAAAATAGAGTGGAGTTGCCTCTATTTTTGATAACCAGTCAAGGTAAAGTAGACAGCTGAGGGACCCCAAGTTTTTTTCATTTATTTATTTTGTTCACAGCAGCATACAAGCATCTTTCCCATGCCAAAAAGCTTGTTCATTATCTGTGCTGCAGTATTTCAACAAACTTTCTTAGCATACAAACATCACCTTAACTACAAACTTGGACAAAGTGAAAAGTCCGTGTTCACGTTTGAGCCCCAGACAGTACTTTACAGTTCGGGTTTGCTCTTCCCTGTTCATCAGTTCAGGGAGCGATCTGCCATTTTTCTGTATCTCTTTCATGCATGGTTGAGTTGCTTGTCCTTGTTTCCCCATCAAATTAATGGCTTTTTGGCTGCACTACTTTAAGGAATAAAACTTCTGGCCTGCACTTTCCAAACAATAGATGGGTATAGATGAGTCCAACTAGATGCTGCTATTGATTAAAAGGAGCCTATCATCTACTTATTTGCATGGTGGTCCAGTCGAATGGGTGCCTCTTCTCTCCTTGCAATCGCTGTCTTCTTTGCTTTGTGTGGATGACATCTCCTATGTTATCCACACAGTGTCCTCCATTGCTCTCTTTCTCACACGGGTAAGTTGTGAGGCAAGACAGTCAAATGTTCCGAGGTCAGGTACCAGGAGATAACGTCAAGATTAAGGTAATACGCAAAGATGTAGTTAGGTCACAATCAAGAGTCAGAATACCTGGACGGTCAAACAAAGTCTGGCAGCAAAAGATCAATCCACAGAGCACAGATATCTGAGGCCAACACTCAACAGAAAGTATGATTTGATGAATAGCTCCCTTCAAAAAAAGTGTCCAATCATCAAAAGCTAATATAACAGTAAACAATTCACTATTCCCAACATCATAATTTCTCTTAGCAGATAAACATTTCCCTATAGAAAAAGGCACATGGCCACAAGTTGGTCAATGTTTTGGGACCTTGAGACAATACAGACCCTTCTCCGATTTCCCAAGCACCCACCTCCACAGTGAACAGCTTCTGGAGATCTGGTTGGATAAAAACTGGAGCACACATAAAACACTTTGATCTGATGATGAAACCCTAAGATCCACCACTTACATGTGAGATCAGTGAGAGGTTTGAAAATCTGAGAAAAAACCCTAATACATTTTCTGTAGTGATTGGTGAATCCTAAGAATTGTTGCAATGCTTTAAGGTCACAAGGTTAAATCCAATCAATTATGGTCTGTACATTCCCAGCCCAGCATCCATCATAAACCTTTCAGCAGATACAATGAATGCTAGGAACTAAATAACTTGCACAGAAAAGGTACATTTTTCTAATTTAACAAACAACACATTTTCTCTAAGATTTAGTAAGAAAAAAACGGACATGTTCATAGTGTGATTCCAAAGCAGGCCAACAAATTTGAATATTGTCCAGATAGACTAAGATAAACCTTCCACTATAATAAGAAAAAATAAAATTCCCAAAGTTTTGAAAAACAGCTGGCTCATTGGTTAATCCAAAAGGTATGACAAGATTTTCAAATGGGCCCTTAGACATTAAAATATGCTGTCTTTGTAGCTGTGTTTCCTTAGAACAAAGTGCTTTGTTCCACTGCAGAAATCCTGGTGTGATTTATCTGCCTTTCTGGCATTCACATGCTATTCTGGTTTTCCACTGTCACTACCGTGTTTCCCCGAAAATAAGACATCCCCCGAAAATAAGACATCCCAGGAGTTTTCAGGGAAGCTTTAATATAAGACATCCCCTGAAAATAAGACATAGCTGCGGTCAATAATGAAGTGTCATGCAGCGGTGAAAGAGTTAAAGACACTGCAGGACACTTCATTAAAGGCAGCGGGCACCCCCAGAAGAGAGAAGACAGAAGAAAGAAGACCCCCGATCATACTTTCCAGAAGCCAACCGGGAGCAGGTGAGCGCATCAAGGTCCTGCAGCGGCGGAACACACATACACACATCAGATCACACTCACTCACTCTCACACACACATCAGATCGCATCCACACACTCACAACATCCGGCGATATCGCTTGCTTCTCGGCGGCGATACTGTGCGTGCAGTGACTTTCCAGTACCTGCCAAGGATCACATGGCCGGAAGCATGTGATATCTCCGGATGTTGTGAGTGTGTGCGCGCGTATGTGCGATATCGTGAGTGTGTGTGAGTGTATGCGATCGGATGTGTGCGTGTATGCTGTCTGATGTGTTAGTGTTTGTGTGTGAGTGTATGCAATCGGATCTGTGAGTGTCGGCAGAAGGCAGAGGAGCACGGCATGCAGCACAGCTCCTGGGACCGCCCACCGGAGGGCACAGGGAGAAGTGGGATCTGTGTGTGAGTGTATGCAATCAGATGTGTGTGTGTATACTGTCTGATGTGTGATTGTGTGTGAACGTAAGTGATCGGATCTGTGAGTGTCGGCAGGAGGCAGAGGAGCACGGCGTGCAGCACAGCTGCTGGGATCGTGGGGTGGGTGGGAAGAAGTGGGGTGGGTGTGTGTTTGTGTGTGAGTGAGTGAGTGTGATCTGATGTGTGTGTGTGTGAGATCTGATGTCACCCAGACGCAGGGGAGGCGTGCAGCATACCTGCTGGGAGATTACAGGGAGATCTGGGAGCCATACAGACGCCCTGGGCTGGTAAGTATGACGATCCTGGGATGGGTGGCAGTCTGATTTTTGTGGGGGGTAAACTAACCCCCAACCATGTTCGCTCGAGAATAAGACACCCCCTGAAAATAAGACATAGTGCTTTTTTCAGGGCAGAAAAAAATATAAGATAGTGTCTTATTTTCAGGGAAACAGGGTATGTGAAAAAGGCTTTGGATAGCCGAAACGTTGCCATTGTATAAGTCACATGTTATTTTTTGGAAAATAAAAAATAAAACTATCTCAAAAAATGCTTTTGCTTTTTATGAGTGCTGTATTGACTATTTCTGATATTTACTTTATTTACGGGCACCGCACTCTAAAAAGGTGAGTTGCTGGACTTTTTTTTTTAAAAGTATGCAGATTCATAGCAAGAGTTAATCTCTGCTAGTCTGCTTGCTTCTTTGATCACATGTTGTGTGGAGGCCTATCACCTCTGCTCCCCTTCTATTTATTCTGGTTGAATCCTTCTACCCATGCCAGCTATAGTTTGTCTTTATTAGTCTGTGAGATGTGGCATCCCAGACTCTCTGGTGAAAGTTCTGCTTATTGCTTGATGCGGCTTTAGAGTTTACCCCTGTTATTTTGTAGCTTCCTTCCTGCTCTTGTTTTCCTCCTGAATCTCTTTATGGCTTAACCTTTGTGTGTGCATGCTGTGTACGAGTTTTGGTTTTCCCTTGTCAGTCTTTATTTCTGGATTTCATCTCACTCATGTCTTTTCCCTCCCTGGGAGGAGTGGAGGGGGAATCAGGGCCAGTAAGGAGACTCAGACCTCTCCACAATCAGAAGTATCCCTGAGGTTAGGATAGCATCGGGCCCCATAGCTTGACAGAGAGCTTAGGAGCCCCGGTTCCCCATTATCCCATAGTCATAGTGACATTAAGTGCCAGACCAATCTTTTAACCTTACTTTCATGTTATGGGTTAAAAAAATGCTCTAGTAAACTGAGTTTTGTCAAAATTTTGGAAATTGTTCTTGTGTCTAACTAGATAATGATTAAAATCTTACTTTTGAAAAGGTGTGTACTCATATGCTGAACACTGTATATGTGTGTGTACAATACCTGATGTGACATATTAAAGATAAATGCAGGAGTACATGTTATTTAAATACTACAAAACAGTGAACATCAGGGGAAATAACTCAAGATAAAGTAATACATTTCCAGTATTTTACTCCAACAAATTTATTGCAAATGTCTGCTTTTTCTAATACAAAATGCAATGCTTATATGACAGCTATACTTATTCTTCCCAATGTATCTTTTGCAACTTCATTTTTTACAGGTCTCGACAGTAAGAGCACAAAGGAGCTAAAAGGACTCGTCAAATCAAAGGTATTAATGGGCCAACTCCTGGGCTGGTAGAGTGCTGTATCTGGATGGACTACCCATTTAATGCAGACACTTCACAAGCAAACTGAACATTGAGCGGAGCTGTGAAAAATGAAGTAGATGTGGGGAGGAGGAATAAGCTTAATAGTGGAAATTTCATCACAGACCAAAGTTCTGTTGAGTTCCAGACTGGGAATGTTCAGGGAGGTCAGAAAGACATACTAGACATCAGAGTGAAATAATGTCATTCTTTGAAATTGACTTTCAATGGACTGTTCACACACCAGAAATAGCAGCAACAGCTGGATATATTAAAGATGTCAATAAAAGGTACTGAATGCCGCATCAGTGGAAGAAACATGAATATATGACAGCAAAGTCGGTCAATTGTAAAAGCTGTCAAAATTATTGTATCTTTCACAAAGTTTCTTTAGCACTACCTACTTTCTTTATGTTTAGATAGGATGTTTCTTATATTTTAATGTTATAGTTTATATTCTTTTGCATGGTCAAGGAGAAATGGACCTGGGAATGTGATGTCTATCAAGAACCATTTGTGATCCCCATTCTTCAGCCTGACCGCAAACAGTGTCCAATAATTTCTAAATATAGAATTCCTTGGAACTAAAAATCCTTTTTTGTATACTAGGTTCTCTATTTGATATTTTCTTAGCTATATTATGTGTAAATTAAACAGGTAGAAGATCCCAATAACCTTCACTAAAGTAGGATATTTGAGAAATGCACCTGGAGAGGGTCTTGATTACAGATGAGTGGATCTGACAAAATTTGAAATACAAATTTGCCAAACTGCATAGATATTCCCAAAAATTCATTTGAAGTGAAATTATTGTCTGCAAATTGAATGCCCTTTATTATGCTTATGAGAACCACAGACCATAATCAATGAAATAAAAAAAAAAACAAAACTTGTACTTACCTTACCGTTAACCTGTCTGCCCCACCACTGCTCACCTTCCACTTTCCACTTCCTCTTCCCACCTTCGCAATCTGAATCTCCCCATTCTAGCCTGGGATTTATAGCAGTGACCAAGCCTCTGATGTTACTGCATATTGCAGTTAAAAAATAAATGTACAAAAAATTGGTAAAAATGCTGATTTTTGTATGTGTATTTCAGTAGAATTAAATTTCACTCAAATAAATTCACCCTTCTCTATTCTTAATAAATTGTCCCCCTAAATAAAAGGCAAAAAATATCCTTTAAGCGTGAATTTAAATACTGTAGCTTTTATAACCTAACTCTCTTTAAAATAGCACATAAATGTATTTAGCTAAATGTCTGGTGACTTGAGATCAATTCCAGAATTACACTGAGGTCTTATGGACATGATGTGTATGTTCTATTTGTCACATCACCAATTTGTTAAGTAAATATATTTGTAAAGGCGCTAATGACATGAATTTCTCACCAGATATTGGTAACAATTCATCTAATCCACACAGGCAAAGAAATCAAACCATAGATATCTATGAATTTAGTGATGTGTAATAATAAGAAATTATAAAAGATAAAAGTATTGAACATAGTTATAGAAATGTATTTAATACTTCGTACAAAGGTCTTTGTTGGTGATGACAGCTTCAAGATGCCTTTTGAATGGAAACACTAGTTGCATGCATTGCTCAGGTGTGATTTTGTGCCATTGTTTAACACAATCACTCTTCAAATCCTGACATTTCAGTGGGCTCCTTCTATGAGCTCTGAGCTTTAGTTCCGTCCATAAATCTTCTATTGGATTCAGATCAGATGATTGGCTAAGCCATTGTAGCAGCTTTATTTTCTTTCTCTGAACTATTTGAGAGTTTCCTTGTCTGTGTTTTGGGGATTATTGTTTTGCTGAAATGTCCACCCTCAATTCCTCTTCCTCATCATGGTAGATGGCTGCATATCTTTATCAAGAATATCTTGGTACATTTACCAATTCATCCTTCCTTCAATTATATAGAGTTTTCTAATGCCATATGCTCAAAAACAGCCCCAAGCCATAATTTTCCCACCTCCAAACGTCACTGTTTGTATGGTGTTTTTGGGAGTGATATGCAGTGCCTTTTGGCTTCCAAAGTTGATGTATTAGGCATCCAAAAAGTTACATTTTGGTCTCATCTGACTAGACTATATGCTTCCAGTATTTCCTAGGCTTGTCTAAATGTTGTTGAGGAAACTTTAAACATGCTTAGCATGCCTTTATTTAGCACTAAAGTCTTGAGAGGTGAGCATGCATTCAGGCAATGGAGGTTGAGTAGTGTATTACTTATTGGTTTCTTTGAAACAATTGTACTTGCTAAGTATTTTTGTAGCTCTCCACAGATGGTCATTGACTTTTGGACAACTCTTTTGATAATTCTTTTCACTCTTCTGTCTAAAATCTTGAGAGGAGCACCTGGTTATGGCCAGTTTATAGTGAAACGTCTGGATTATGGCCCCAACAGTGCTCACTGAAGCCTTCAGTAGCTTTGAAATTCTTCTGTAAAAAATGCCAGCAACAATAAGATTGAGAAAGTCTTGAGTCAGCTCACTGGATTTACCCATCATGAGATGTTTCTTGTTTGGCACCTTGGTAATGGAACACCTTTGTGTAGGCCATCAATTGAACCTGCTGATATTTTTCATTAAGTGGCAGGACTGCTTCTAATTAGGGATAGATTTCTGCTGGTCATGACTTTCCATGACCTTTTATACCTCTCTTTCTTCATGTGTACAATACTTTTTCCCTGTCTAATTTCTCATTATTACACATTACTAAATTTGTTAACATCTATGGTTTGATATATGTTTGTTGATTTTACAAGTTTCCCCACCTACAAAGAATGGAGAGGTCTATAATTTTTATCGTAGGTACACTTAGTCTGTGACAGATAGAATCCCCTCAAAAAATCCAGAATACACATACAATGATTTTTAAATAATTAATTTGCATTTTATTGCATGAAATAAGTATTTCATCACCTATCAAACACATAGAATTCTAGCTCTCACAGACTTCTTATTTTTTCTTTAAGAAGCCCTCCTACTCTGCACTCATTACCTCTATTAATTGCACCTGTTTAAACGCATTAAATGTATAAAAGCCAAGAGTCCACACACTCAAGCAATCACATTCCAACCTCTCTACCCTGGCCAAGATCAAAGAGCTGTTAAAATACACCAGGGACAAAATTGTAGACCTGCACAAGCTGGTATTGGCTACAGGACATTAGACAAGCAGCTTGGTGAGAAAGCAACAACTGTTGGCACAATTATTACAAAATGGAAGAAACACAAGGTGACTGTCAATCTTACTCGGTCTGGTGCTCCATGCAAGATCTCGCCTTGTGGGATAAGGATGATTCTTGGTAAGATCAGGAATCAGCCCAGAACTACACGAGAGGACCTAATCAATGATCTGAATAAATCTGGGACTACAGTCTCAAAGATTACATTTAGTAACACACTATGTTTTCATGGATTAAAATCCTGCAGGTCACACAAGGTGCCCCTGCTTAAACCAGCCCATCTGAAGTTCGACAATAACCATCTGGATGATGCAGAAGAGACATGTGGTCAGATGAGACAAAAATAGAACTTTTTGGTATAAACACCACTTGCTGTGTTTGAAGGAAGAAGAAGGATGAGTACAACTTCAAGAACAAAAGGCACAGGACAACTGCACCGTATTGATAGGATGATGGATGAGGGTCATGTATTGCGACATTTTGGCTAACAACCTCCTTTCCTCTGTAAAAGCATTGAAGATGAGTCATAACTGGGTCTTCCAGCATGACAATGACCCTAAACACACAGCCAGAGCAACTAAGGAGTTGTTCTGGAGTAGCCTTGCCAGTCTTCAGATCAGAACCCAATATAAAATCTTTGGAGGGAATTGAAACTCAATATTGCCCAGTAACAGCCCTGAAACCTGAAAGATCTGAAGAAGACCTCAATGGATGAGTGCACCAATATCCCTGTTTCAGTGTGGGGAAACTTGGTCAAGAACTACAAGAAGTGTATGACTTCTGTAATTGCAAACAAAGGTTTCTGTACCAAATATTAAGTTCTATTTTTCTATTGTATCAAATATTTATTTTATGCAATAAAATGCAAATTAATTATTTTAAAATAATACAGCGTAATTTTCTGGATTTTTGGAGGTGATTTTGTCCTTCAACAGTTGAAGTGTACCTATGATAAAAATCACAGACTTCTCCATTCTTTGTAGGTGGGAAAACTTGCAAAATCGGTAGTGTATTAAATACTTATTTTTCTCAATGTACATAATAAAAGCAAATAGTATACATTAAAGTCTAATAATATTAATTCAAATGTGTATTTTTTATTAGTACAGAACTAGTATTGGGTAGGCTATGATCAATCAGATTATCTGATATTTTATCTTATGTGTGATTATAAATGACATACCTTGTAAAGCAAGTTTTATCAGCTGACTTTTTGCAGGATATGCCTTGAAAAAATAATCTAAAAATACGGTTACCAACTGGCATCAAGGGTTTTGTAGCCCAGGAGCGGTTTAACCTTGTGACTTGACTGTAACCTTTAAATAACCTATTTGTGCTCACAGATAAAATGCTGCTCATCTTGCAATACTGGTCATCAGTTGAAGCTCAGGTGCTGCTGTCCTTCTGTCAGGCCACAGTAGAGTGATGTGTCCTCAATATCTCAAGAAGACGAATGCAGAAGACGTGAGCAAAATCATAAGCGTCTTGCCGGAAAAGCTTTTTTGCAAGGCTGACAAGGCAACTGCTAACAGGAGCCAAGTGCAGTGGAGTTTTGTAGATATTATCATTGCCATCATTGTGACAATAAGTGTAAGTATTGATAATACTGGATGCAAAAGTTAGACCAAAGAAATACGAAACAAAAAAATGGCAACCAGATTTTATGTTTAGTCCGGACAAAAAAAATAATAATAATATAAGCAAATTATTATTATCCATAGAAAATTTTAAAAAAACATGTAATTCATTGTATCTGATTCTTACATCCTCTATATTTGCTCTTAGTTAAAATATACAGTATATTGTGCATTTACTTTGATATTGATAATATCTGCAATCTAGCATTTTCGAGGAACATACTGGCCAGACAAATATATTGGGACACATCTTTTAATCAAAGAATTCACTTTTTTCATTCAAAAAGACCATCACAGGTTTATAAAGTTAAGCAACTAATTAATCATCAAGCAGGTGACATCATGATATCACTCAAGTGAGAATGAAGATTAGGGTACGCTCACACGACTGTATGACTTGAACATTTCTCATTGCACTCTGACCAATGTTATTCAGTGAGGGAGAGCAGATGGTCAGCTTTTTTCTCATCCAGTTTCTGGATGAGCAAAAAGTCACAGCATGCTGGGATTGTCAGCATACAACCTATGAGTGGGAGTGAAACATTGGACTGCACTCTGATGACATCCGAGTGCAATGCGATAGTCGCATCAGCTGACAACGGAGGAGATGGGTAGATTAATCCCTCCCTCTCCTTCACAGCTCCCATCCTCTTTTTTCCCAGCTGTGATCCAATCACAGGATCAGATCACAGTGGCATGACACTTGGCTCCAACTCGCAGCACAGCGGGAGCCGAGGGTCAGTAGCATATTGCATCTGATGTGATGCACTTGCCATACGATCATGTGAATCCAGCCTTAAGGAAAAGTCTGGAGCTGGATGGTGAAAGTGAGAAAATCAGTGGAGGGCCAGGTGAGAATCTAGGTCACTAGGACAAATGAAGGGTGAGGTCAGTAGAATTGTTTCCTTTTTCACTTTTTCTAACTCCTTCCCAGCCCTAAGTAATCAATTTTGCCAGTTTTGTGTAAATCGAATGACAAAAAGTGTGGTTCCTGATGAGCCTGATTTTTTGTGAAATTCATTGTACATTTGTTTTGCCTAAAAAGGAATAGAATGGAAAAGTTGCCATGATAAAATCCAACATGCCAAATCATTCTTACTACTGATGACAAACAATCTCTTTAGCTTAAGGACATATTCTTAATCGATCATTGAACAGAATTGATGAGGCAGTTTCTTGGATTTTCTAGATTTTTTGAAGTTTTTAATGTGATCGTTGGAACCCTCTATCCGAAGATAAGCGCACCTATATTCCTCTTCTCCTTTGTATTGTAAATTGGACACCTTTACTATATGAATCTGCATTTGCATATTTCTCTCAGATCTGATGGTTTTCAATTTAGTTTGTCACATATGCACCATTTAGAAGTTCTCAATGCACATCACAACCATTCAACATCATTTTTGGGAATAAAAACCTTTAGAAAAATTGACAGGTTGTTTTATTTTATTAATGTTACGCATTACTTTAAAAGGAAAGGAGGTTACGTGTCTATAGAAGATGTGCTGAATGGCTTTTTCTATATCAAGTTCCCGTTTGACTTTAGTCCACAGTATTTCACAGGGTTCAAGGTCAAAGATATGCAAAAGAAATGGGAAAGCCAGCAAATGGGCAATTTTTAGAAAATGCTAAATGTGTAAGTCCACAGTGCTTTATTCTATCATTAAAAGCAATTGTTATTGTCATTATTACTTTAGTACTTTATTTAAGGAGTACTACACTTAATTTCAGATGTGAAGATGAGTTAAAACTCCTAAACTAGAAAAACGCTTTGTATACTAATGTGTTTTCTCCAATTGTGGCTCCCCTGAGGCTTTAGTCGCGACAGGGTACTGCACCTCACCAAGAGGTCATTGCCAGTAACCAACACAATCCACCACAACACACAGTTAGATGCCCTCTCACTGGGAATGGGCTAGGGTAGAGATTTGGAGGGTGGCCATCATTAATGTAGTGGACCCTCTGCTCACTAGTTCAGGAACCCAGGTGGGAGGAGCTTGTCACAGGGGAGCAAGGCAACAGACACACATTCAGACAGTGGGAGTTAGACGCTGACACTGAACAGTGACAGACCAGGAACCAACTGAGACGTAGGAGAACACGGTCGCTGAGGGGAGAGCTGCACCATAGCTCCCTCAGGACTGAGCACAAACCACAGGGTGCAGAGCCCAAGGCAGGTGGGAGCTTCACGTCCTGTCAGCAGAATCCGTCGGGTGGAAGATTTCAAGTCTTCTGACCCACCTCAAGTGCCTGGGGCACAGCATCATATAGAGCCAGGAGTAGTGACAACAGAGTGGCACCAATAACGGACTCACGCTGCCTTCTATACAGGACAGGAACGGGGTCCGTTCAAGGTCTGCGTGGCTATGGGCCACAGGGACTCACACAACACAGCGCAAGAAGGAAGGACTCACGGACTAAACACTAGTTCTGACCTCCGAACTATCCGGGATTGACTGGGGCTGGGGCCCATCCCAGCGACATTTCAGTAAGTAAAGAACTTAAACTGCAACCCTGTGTCATACAATCTTTACGAGCTCCCTTAACCCCCTCAGCCCCAAGCCTGTTTTCATCTTGATGACTCAATGGATCCCAGTGATTATGAGATTGTTTTTTCGTGACATATTTGGCTTCATGTTAGTGGTAAATTTTGGACAATATTTTTTGCGCTTGTGAAAAGACATATGACACAAAATAATTAATAAATAACATTTTCCACATGTCTACTTTACCTCAGAACAATGTTGAGAAAAAAAAAATATAAGGAAGTTATAGGGGTTCAAAATTTATGAGCAATTTCTCATTTTTACAGCAAAATTTACAAAGCCCCTTTTTAAAGGACCACATCACATTTGAAGTGATTTTGAGAGGTCTACATGACAGAAAACACCCAAAAATGACACCATTCCAAAAACAGCACCCCTCAGGCTACTCAAAATCATATATAGGCACGATTATCCGAAGATAAGCGCGCCTATATTCCTCTTCTCCTTTGTACCGTAAGTTGGACACCTTTACAATATGAATCTGCATATTAAACCTTCAGGTGCTTTACAGGAACTAAAGCAATGTGGAAGGAAAAAAAGAACATTTTATTTTTGCAACAAAAATGTTAATTTAGCCTCAAATATTGCATTTTCACAAGGGTAGCAGGATTAAATGGACCCCAAAATTTGTTGGGCAATTTCTTCTGAGCACGCAGATACCTCATGTGTGGCAAAGAAACACTGTTTGGACACATGGCAGGACTCGGAAGGGAAGGAGCGTCATTTGACTTTTTGAACAGAAAATTAGCTGGAATCGTTAGTCGTATCATGTTGCGTTTGGAGAGCCCCTGATGTGTCGAAAAGCTCCCGCACATGTGACCCCATTGTGAAAACTAAACCCCCTATGCCATACATCTAGATGGGTAATGAGCACTTTGAACCCTCATACATTGAGCCATAAAAACAAAAAAGTACCTTTTTTTTGCACAAAAATTTTATTTTAGGCTTAATTTTTAAATTTTTACAGGGGTAACAGGATAAAATGGACCACAAAATTTGTTGGATAATTTGTCCTGAGTATGCTGATACCTCATATGTGGCAGAAAAACACTGTTTGGGCACACGACAGGGCTCCGAAGGGAAGGAGCGTCATTTAATTTTTTGAACAGAAAATTAGCTGGAATCGTTAGTCACACCATGTTGCGTTTGGCGAGCCCCTGATGTGCCGAAACAGTGGACCTCCCCCACGTGACCTTATTTTGAAAACTAGAACCTCCATGGCATAAAAAAAAATATCAGGACGCACGTACGGGTGTGCTGCAAAAAGAGGGGGGGACTAGGTGGGATGGAAAAAAAATCCTGTCCAAAGTCGAGTACGGCTGCAGGACAGCTAGCTGATCAGGTACCTAATTGTTCAAGTTTTGTCTAATTTTTATTAGGGGGGCATAAAAAAAACAAAAAGTCGAGCAATTATGTACCTGATCAGCCACTCACTTATCTGATCAGCGCTTGGCGGCAAGCAGGCGGGGGGTGGAGAGGGAGTGGGAGGTGGGATTGGGGATAGGATAGTTAGAAAAGAGCGATGAACAATAGTTACGAGATGGATCAGAACAGCAGCAGGATCACAGGAGAGATGGAGGCAGATCGATGAGGCAGCAGATGGGGGCAGCAGCAGATAGAGGGGCAGTGGCAGATGAAGAGGAGCAGCAGATGAGTGGAGCAGAAGTGGATGTGAGAGGGCGGCGGATGGAGGGGCAGAGGGTGGAGGAGCAACGGCGGCTGGGAGAGGGTTGCAGTGGACGGAGGGGCGGCGGATGGAGGAGCGGCGGTGGCTGGGAGAGGGTGCAGCAGATGAAGGAGCGGCATCAGATGGGAGAGGGTGCAGTGGGTGGAGGAGCAGCTAAGAATGGGGGTAAGGGGGTGAGAGGGGGGAGGGGGGAGTGGGAGGTGAGATTTGGGATAGCTACCTTACAGGATGGATCTAGTCAGCAGGATCACAGCAGATAGAGGGGGTGAGAGGTGGAAGAGGGGGCAGCAGATGGAGGAGGCAGCAGATGGGGAGGGTGAGAGATGGGAGAGGATCCAGCAGATGGAGGAGGCATCAGATGTGGAGGATGAGAGGTGGGAGAGGGGGCAGCAGATGGAGAAAGCAGTAGATAGGGGAGGGAGAGAGGTGGGAGAGAGGGCAGCAGATGGAGGAGGCAGCAGATGGGGGATGGTGAGAGGTGGTAGAGGGGGCAGCAGATGGAGGAGGCAGCAGATGGGGTAAGGTGAGAGGTGATAGAGGAGGCAGCAGATGGGGAGGGTGAGAGGTGTGAGAGGAGGCAGCAGATGGAGGAGGCAGCAGATCTGGGAGGGTGAGAGGTGGGAGAGGGGGCAGCAGATGGAGGAGGCCGCAGATGGGGGAGGGGGGTGGTGGGAGAGGGGGTAGCAGATGGTGGAGGGTGAGAGGTGGGGGGCAGGAGATAAAGAGGATGGGAGGGAACAGGCAGCAGATCGGGGAGGGGGGCAGAGGCTGAAGGAGAGAGCGGTGGCGGATGGAGGGGGGCAGCAGATGGTGGAGGGTGGCAGTGGCGGGTCGGCACATTGGGGCACTGGCGGCGGCTGAAAGGGGGCGGCGGCTGAAAGGGGGCAGTGGCTAGAACTTACCAATCGCTCTCCTCAGCTTCCAGGGACAGAGTGAAGCTGAGGGGAGTGGTCACCTCCAGGTCACTGGCCCCAGATCCACAGTGATTGGAGAGATCAGTTACAAGGCCGGTCTCTCCAATCAGAGATGGGGGAGGGTGAAACAAAAATCACCCAGCTCCAGCTAATGATCACTGCTATAGCTGCACTGATCTTGACTGGATTTCAATTTTCAATGGTTGAAACATTACAGTGGCTGTGATTGGATGAGCACCAATCACAGCCTCCGTAGGTCCTGCGAGGAGACACCACCTCTCCTGAGATCAGACAGAGGTCCCCTCTTTCCCGAAACTAAGGTTTTTTCAAACCGATCACAGCCACAGGGGCTCCGGGTCCACTATTTCGCCATGACGTACTGGTAAGTCATGGGTTCTTAAGTACCAGGGAGCCATGACGTACCCAGTACGTCATAGGTCGCTAAGGGGTTAATAGAGTGGACTACCACCCCTAACATCCCTGGGGCCTGAGCTCTGCTTGTGGAGAGCTGTACCAACCTAGCTGCAGTACCATCCGCCTCAGGGGAAATCTCTTGCAGCTGCGGCTCCCACCTTAGCCGCACACCACAGGTGGCATCACGAAGATAAATTTTATACTCTCCCCTGTAAATAACCTCTCCATCTTTATTGACACTGCCTAGTGATGGGTCATCCCCCCAGACCCCAGTGGGTGCATGACATAGGACTGCTGTCAATACAAAGACTAGGAAAAAAAGGATTCAATTTATATTTTACCTGTGACCAGCATAATATTATTCTACTTTATTTTCCATTTTTGGTACTATAGTAGTATAGTAGTACGTGTTCAACCATTTCTCATACTGTCTATAATTTCTCACATACTCATTTTTATGACTGTTTTTATTCACACATTTTTAACATGCATTTTTTTCTAGTGTGTAATTGTACTTTAGACAGAACTAAGGGAAGGTGCAAAATATTAGGGAAAAACACAGACCCCCCCCCAAAATTCCCCAAATTTAAAAAAACAGTCATAAACACTTAGTTATTGTATGTGACAGCAGACTTGTGAATACTCTCTTTGCACACAGTGTGCGTTGGGAGAATTCTCCAGTGTCAGAGCTGGGAATCACGGTCACGTGGCAGAGAGTATGAGATATGCATACACCCAGCCAGAATCCGACTACATAGGGTGGTCTCGCTCAATGCAAGTGTATTGAGCGAGATCGTGCCCATCTAATGAGATTCCTGTCAGAAGCATGCATGTCGCATACTCACAACCACGTGACCGCCGTTACCGGCTCTGACACCGGAGAATTCTTCCAGTGCACAGTGTGTGCAATATGAGGATTCACACAGAGTGTCTGCAGACTTGTGGATTTGAACCAGACAAGTCTTTCAAGATTTCAAGACTGACGTTGTACTGTAGTAACATGCCAAATCATAAAAAGAGAAACAATTTATTCTGCTCACCCTCCTGTTGACTCACAGGAAAAATGGTACACAGGATCACCGACACAGAAAATCTCAAAGCAGTAGGGAATCCAGCACACGTGAATAGATTACATTGTAATAACAATTGATTTTATGACTAAAAACCAAGGAGGTTAAAAGTTCGAAATCTAATATATAAAGCTGAATGTATGTATGTATGTATGTATGTATGTGTGTATGTCCGGGATTGGCATCTGCACCGTCGCAGCTACAGCCACAAAATTTTGCACACTCACACGTCTGGACCCCGAGAGCGTCATAGGCTATGTTGTGAGGCGAAATTTTAACCCCGCGCGCTCCAATTTACCAATCAATTTTGCCCCTATCTACATAATGGGGAAAAAGTGAAACGAAAAGTGTATCCGCACCGTCGCATTTACAATCACGAAATTTTGCACAGACACCTCATGTGACCCAGGGAACGTCGTAGACTATGTTTTGACAGGAAAATTTAACCCTGCGCTTTACAGTTACTCTCCAAAAAACATGCTTCCATTAAAGTAAATGGAGCCTGGAACTAAAAGTTATTGGTTGGAGCTGTGATTGGTTGCTATAGGAACAAAAGGCATTCATAGTATAAAGGCCCCGTCACACACATAAATAACTCTTTGACAGATCTGTGGTTGCAGTGAAATCATGGACATATTGTTCCATTTGTACACAGCCACAAACCTGGCACTGATTGTCCACAATTTCACTGCAGCCACAGATCTGCCGCAAATTTATCTCTGTGTGTGACAGTGCCTTAAGAACCTTATATGTGAGGTAATAAGATGGTGGGGAGATGGATAGAGAGAGACAGACAGAGACAGGTAGAGAGACAGACAGAGACAGACAGAGAGACTGCCAGAGAAAGAGACAGAGATAGAAACAGACAGGGAAAGAGACAGACAGAGACAAATGGTGAAAGAGACAGACAGAGACAGACGGTGAAAGAGACAGACAGAGACAGATGGGGAAAGAGATAGACAGAGACAGACCTGGAAAAAGACAGACCTGGAAAGAGACAGAGACAGACCTGGAAAGAGACAGATGAGGAAAGAGACAGATGGGGAAAGAGACAGATGAGGAAAGAGACAGACAGACATGCAGACAGGGACAGAGACAGGCAGACAGGGAAGGAGGAGACAGCCAGAGAGACAGACAAAGATAGATGGGGAAAGACACAGACCTTGATAGAGACAGATGGGGAAAAAGACAGAAAAATAGAGACAGACAAGGAAAGAGACAGACAGAGACAGGCAGACAGGGAAAGAGACAGACAGGAAAAGACACAAACAAAGAGACGGGGAGACAGATGGGGAAAGAGACAGACCTGGGAAAGAGACAGACCTGGGAAAGAGACAGACCTAGAAAGAGACAGATGGGGAAAGAAACAGAGAGATAGAGACAGACAAAAAAAGAGACAGACAGAGACAGGCAGATGGGGAAAGAGACAGACAGGGAAAGAGACAGACAGGGAAAGAGACAGACCGGGAAAGAGACAGACCTGGAAAGAGACAGACAGAGCACATTACTTGGCCTATTTAGTTAAATTTGTGTGGAATATCTGTGGTGTTGAAATATATGTTGTGAAATGCTTCTATTAGCTTAGCTTTTGCCTTTTAATAATTACATTTCTATCTATTTGTTTTGTGGTTTTTGTGTGCAGAATACATTTTTGTTAATACATTCTATTTTGTTAACAGCAGTTATTAACCCGGGCGAAGCCGGGTAGTACAGCTAGTACATAATAACTCCCATGTCCTATAGATCTCTTGCCTAATCATTTTTTGAAATATCATAGAATCACAGAATGGTAGAGTTGGAAGGGACCTCAAGGACCATCGGGTCCAACCCCCTGTTAGTGCAGTTTTCTTAAATCATCCCAGTTATATGTTTATCCAGCTTCCGCTTGAAAATTTCCACTGATATATACTGATGAAGAAATTTTTAACAATTTAGAATAAACATTGATTTTATCTATTCACGTGCGTTGGATCACCTACTGCCTTGGAACCTTCTGTGTAGTAATATACATCTAATTCATTAAGAGGCACAAGCTTTTTAATGGATTAGGCACAACTGACAAGTACCTTGCCCCTTCGGGAAAAATGTACTGCAGTCATTTTTGATTAGCTTGATAGGCTTAGCTATGCCATATTAACCCCATAATCTGCCCATATTGGTGTAGCAGATCAGAACTGGCAGGAATATGCCAAAAGTCACAATACTTTGGCACAACTTCCAATTTGCACAACTATTTTTTTACTTATTTAGGTGCTTTATGCCAGAATTCTGGTATAAAAATCTTAATAGGATTGTGTTATTGTTAACTTTCATGTAATATCTGAAGTTTATGATTTGTGGAAAAAAAATATGAATAAGGTGCAAATAAAATACCATAAAAAGTTGTTTTTTATGGGTTGTTTTTTTTTTAAAGCACAAAGCAAATTGAGCTATGTATAATTTCACTCTTAATAGCATTAAAGAGACTTATATGCTACCTGTTTTGCTGTGCTACTTCTATCACAGATATAAATAACATCCATGACCAAATATAATGAAAGCAAAAGCTGATTGCCAATTAATTATGTTTTATGTACGTATGGATATAAATGTTAGGAATATTAGAAAGTGAAAGGGTAGTAAAAAAAAAAATATTTAATGTATAACAAAATTACACGGATCATCTTGTGACCATATATGCTTCACATACCCTACTCACAAAAATTTAAGGAAATTTGGCTTTTGGGTGAAATTTATGTAAACATAAATAAATCACTTTACAGTGTGTATTTTATCATGAATCTAGAAGATTTAACGAGAAGCATGCAATGGTGATTTCCTCATCTAAATTTATTGAAACAAAAAACAATAGGGGTGGGTATACTTCCCCAAAAATGTCAGTGTCTCAATAATTTATCATGCGGCCTTGAAAATCAAAGGCAACTGGACAACGATGTTGCATGCTTTTCACAAGTCGAGTTATTGTTTGCTTAGGTATGGCATCCCACTCTTGTTGAAGGGCGTCCCCTGGTCATTGAGGTTCTGGGGTACAGAGTTCTAAGCGTCTACATGGTGACTAAACTGATACCATATGTTTTCTATGGGATTCAGGCCTGGAAAAAGTGCAGGTCACTCTATTTGAGATACCACAGTCTCGAGCAGCCATTACCAAATGACGTGAAATGATGAGCTGAATCATTGTTACCCATGAAGATGAAATTAGGCCTATGTTGTTCATGCAGAGGCATAATGACTAAATTAATTATATTATTCAAGTAGGAGAAGATTGTCACTGTACCATTCACAAAGTGTAGGGCAGTTCTGTATTGACTAGACACACCTACCCACAGTGTAACACCACCTCCACCAAAGACTCATCTGGTGACAACAGTGGCTGATTTATAGCACTCTGTGGTGTAGAATGATTTAGAATGGACAGACGTGACACTTGGATGCCTCTCACCTCCCTTAAATTTGCCTGGAGTTTTGTGGCATTCATTTTCTGGTTCCGAAGGCCATTGTTCACAATGAAGCTATCATCAGTGTGGGATTTAGTCAAATTATGTCCACTTCTATGCCTTTCTGTGAGTGACTCTTCTTATCTCTCTGTATCTCTGTTGCAACCTGCTGATGACACTCCGTGATACTCTAAGCTCAGTGGCCATTTCTACCTGAAACATCCTGCTTGAAGCCTCGCAATGGCAAGATACTGCTGATCAATTGTTAGGTGTCATCTTGGTCTCATGATAACAAAATGTGTACGGCATGATGAGTAGGACTGTTTAAATACCGATTCTAATTGAATCTCGAAATGTATTGGGCAATTAATGGATCAAACACATGTTTTGAATGTTGTCATTAATCTCCTTGTTAGAGACCAGCAAGTTGTGCAGAAAGCATTGAAATATTGAACAATTGGACATGTGCATTCAAAAGTTTAGAAAAGGTCACATTTAGTTCACCTGAGTGCATCTTAGGATCATTCTGAAATTACACCCGAAAGCCAAATATCCCTAACTTTTTGTGAGTAGTGTATGTAGGGAATACATAATCACTGCATGATTCTTAAATACCATAAAAAAAGCTCTAAAAGAAGTTTTGAAGTGAAAATGACATAATGCCTCTGTCTAAAAACTGAAAACATCCAAGTCATTTTAATTAACTTAGCAAAATAGAAAGGCTTCTGCAGGTTTTAAAGCACAGTATATGCCTACAGGGACTTAGAGTAAAGAGGAAATCAGGACTTTATTGCTGTAGATGTAACCCTTTACTTTAAAAAAATCGAATATTTATATAGAAACAAGTCAACTGCAGTTATGTACAAATTGCAAGAGCAGAACTACTCTGGCATTATCCTCCTCAACAGATGTTTGCTGGCTTATCACCATTGACATAATTATCAATCAAGTTGTATGAGAAAAAGAAAAAGGAAAAAAATCCACTTACTCTGCGTTTGATGTTTTCATGAAACATCAAAATTAAATTCTTGGTTCCATGGACAACTAATGTGAAATTTCTAATGTTCAATACTGCACAGAGAAGCTCTGCTACATTATGCATATAGTTCATCATATACTCACTATAGTGGAAAATTGTTCTCCTGTTGAGTTGACCCCTTTGTGTTTCTATGTAGTCTTATACTTTTCCATAGTAAGGACACTGAACAAGTAGGGTAGTAGTGCAAAGGACTAAATCATGAGACAACTCATTCTGAGATAGTAAGTACATTTCAAACCATACTTTTTCATTAGAAAATATTGCCAAACCTTAGTTACTTTAAAAAGAACAAAATTGTAGCAAGCAGGTAACAATTGAAAGGTAACTGTATTTTCAAGTAACCTTTCACAATAATCAGTGCTATGTGTGTACATTGGGAATAACACTATTGCTGGCCATTATGGGACTTCTATCCTACATTCTTACCAGTTTTCCACGGTGCACTCTCATTATCTAATTAGCAACCCCTTGGGAACCGTTAAGACGAGAGGAACCGCTGTTAACTCACTTATACAATGCACAGTAGACGGAGAGGGATTCCTGCTGTTCATTCAGAGAAAAGGGGCGGGAGTATATGGAAAATTATACAGCAGGGCTGGGTATCTTGAGCTAAATCATATTCTGATGTGGGGTAAAATACTTGTTTGAGAACTCGCCATGACATTTGTGTCTTCCTTTGCTTGTTTCCTCTCCCTACTTCTTACTTCTCCACCCCTTGCCCTCTCCATAGAATCTAATAGGCTGTGTGATAAGACCCCAGAGCTGTTTTTTTTTTCAGAAGAAGAAGTGTCTTATAAGATTCTTAGTTGTCTGTACTATTATGTAAAGTTTGAGGAAAATACAGTTCTATTTTAAGTTGAAACACTTTTTATAATGTAATGAACAGAAATCCATATTTTTGTTACTTTTACATATTTTTATATAACTCTTTATGGGTTGACTTTGTATATTCATTTAATTAGTCTTGAACAGGGGGCTCAACAAGAAATGTGAAACCTAGCACACCATTAGAAATTGTTCTGCACAATAAGAGTGCTCATAGAGGGACTTTTTTCACACCATTTCAGTGCTAGGCAAGGTAGAAGGATAGGAAGGGCAAAGAAAGGTGCACACATAGGTACAGAGTAAGACCAATATCAGTACATGTGAACGCTATACTAGGAGGACAGGAAGGGCAAAGAAAGGTACACACATAGACAGAGGTAAAGATCAATATCGATACATGTGAAACCTAGCATACCATTAGGAACTTTTCTGCACAATAAGAGTGCTCGTAGAGGGCCTTGTTTCAATGCATTTCTGTGCTTGGCAAGGTAGGGGGACAGGAAGGGCAAAGAAAGGTACACACATAGATTCAGTGCAAGGTCAATATCAGTACATGTGAACGCTGTACTGGACTCAACCCAGATTCATCATATGTGCAAAGGTTTGATAATAATGCTATTGTCTAGATGTGTAGAATTTTTAGGAACAATCTGTAACCCATCTGGCACAAAATGTCTAAAGTTGCCGCCACTATTTTACACATTGCACTAGATTGCATGAGACAGTGAAGGATCACATAATCTGGAGTGGGCTTCCAAATATATCCTTCCAGTTATTACATAACATCATGTAACATAACAAATATGGAAGGATTATCACAGCCTGCGCAAAAGCAAGTAATGCAGCAGTCTTTTTATGGTGAATCTGGATAGAGAGAGAACGTCACAGCTCATAGATTAAATAGGATAGAAAGCCATAAAACACTGAAGAAACTGTACAGATAGAGATGAGTAGTTCCGACAAGGCTCGGTTCGCCGGCAGCAAACGAGCCTAACTCCACAGGCTCGAGCTTGACCCAAATCCCAGATCCAGTCACTGTTTGAGTCTCTGCCCACATACAGCCAGCCATAAACAGAACACTTCCGGGGGAGGGTGGACGGACTTTTTCAAACCTTTTTTTTTGTTGCCCACTAAATCCGAGCATGCTATTGTTACCCCCAGTGTGACCCGTTCAAACACTGCAAACGGCTCGCACAGGGCTGAGCACAAAGCGTACCTGCGCAAAGTGTTGCTCACATGAGTTTTGTTTGCACATAAAGCTCCTGATCCATGAACCCAAACCTTGATTTCAAAAACCGAACCTCAGGTTCACTCATCTCTACGCACATGTAATGTGTAACCACCACAAAGCAGTGAAAAAAAAGTTTTTAAGGATAAAGAGAATATTGTCTTACACATTTTTGGGGCAATTGAAGTAGAGTACTTTTGATTCGCAGTTAAGATAATTTCCTGAGAAAACTTGGCTAATCTAGTGAATTCGAAATTCAAAAGAGTCACTCATCTTTAGTATTTTCCAAGTATCTGCTCTTCCTAATAATATAGAAAACTCCCATCCCGGTCATATTGAAACTCAGACTTTTCTGGTCTATCTTATGTTCATGTAGTCACATTTTCTTGTTGTCCTCCAAAAACCTATTCTTATTTGCTTACCTAATCTACTATGTATATTAATTTGCATAGGGCATATAACCACAGAAAAAAATGGCTAGAAAAATAGAGTGGTGCTACGATTTCTTTCTTTCTTCTTTGTGTTTTAGAGGCCATTAAGTCAGTAAATGTATTCTTGAGGGGAGATTTCAGGCATAAATAATATCTGTGCTTGGCTTTATTATGAAAAATGGCTTAGGATGTACTAGATACTAAATTTGGAATTTTACATCCTGTGCCATGGTAATAAAAACCATTGCAAAACCTCTAATTCTTTGTGTTATAAATGCAGCATTCAGAAAGCATATCTTAATGAAATCAATTCTAAAAGAAAATGACCCCGGAGATACCTATCAGGTGTAGTGTGATACATCAATTTAGGATAAGCATAGCTTAATCTGAGCTCACATCATTTGTATTTCAGTAATAATCTTTGTATCCCTACATAAAGAGACAAGTAAAACTTTCATTATTTATTCCCCGTGAGCAGAGTTACATACAAGTATAGCTTTTTTGTTTTTTCCTGAATCATATACAATGCATCATAATAAAGGTTATATTTTATTTTTACACGTGTATTTTGGACCCCTGGGGTTTTCCATGCTGTTTTCTCTCCCATAATTAATCTGACTCTTCATACTGATGTTCTCCGTATTATTTTAATTACTAACAGGTGCTGGAACATGTTGCTACTTCTCTGCATGCCGAAGGAATAGCAGTTTTAGATGTTTTATGGAATAACAGCTATAAGCAGATTAGGAAAGAAGATAGAGCCATTACAGGAAAGCTATCATCAGAAAATGATTATTGTTTAAAACATCTTTTGTTGTTAAATATTTTTTTTTAAATTAGCATTTTTTTTCACATCATGATTGTAACGGTTTTGCTGTGCAGAGCATTTTTCATTTGGAACGCTGTTGCGACGGCTCCGCTGTGCGGAACAATTTGCATTTGAAAATGCTCTGCTATGTGTCTTGTGCACTTGCTGACAGGTTGTCTTTCAGCACTAGGGTCCACACTGGTTTTGGGAGGTGCCTTCACAGATGCCCCTCGTTCCTGGTGATTACTGTGTTTCTTTACTTGGCTTGCTCTGTCGGAACTTCGTCAGTAGTACTTCCTGTTTGCTCAGTGTGCTCTTGGCTCCTGTCTGATGTAAGTGTTATGAGCTTGACTTCTGACCTCAGACATCTTCCTGACCACATCTTTGTCTGCTCCCTGAACCTTATATGTTTCCTCTTGGCTCCTGTCTGGTGTAAGTGTTCTGATCTTGGCTTCTGACCTCAGACCTCTTCCTGACCACATCTCTGTCTGCTCCCTAAACCTTATACATTACCTCTTGGCTCCTGTCTGGTGTAAGAGTTCTGATCTTGGCTTCTGACCTCGGACCTCTTCCTGACCACATCTCTGTTTGCTCCCTGAACCTTATACGTTACATCCCGCCTTCTGATCTCGGACCTCTTCCTGACCACATCTCTGTCAGCTACCTGAACCTTAAACGTTACCTCCTGGGTAATGATCCTGGCTTGTCTGACTTCCCTTCTATTCTTACTGATCATAGTGTCTAGCATCACAATGATCTTTATTAAAAAACAAAATTGGTCATTTAATTTTGAAATTGCTCAATGGTCACTGGTGCCATTTTGACTTTTGAATGTTAGCATCCCTTTAAGACCTGATTTTTCTGTATTAAAGCAGGGGATGAGCATATTGGTAGAATTAGGACAATTGATACAATTTGTCAGTGAGAAATGACTCAAACCATAGACATTTGGGTCAAATATATGAAGGGGTTAAAAGGCCAACTTCCAGAGATTTCAGTAACAAGAGACAGTGTTCAGTAAAGCTTAGGGGATGGCAAAGGCTAGAGAATGACATAGGGAGAGGTTGACAGATTCTATTTTCAGTTCCTGGTAGAGTCGTACCCTTTCCCCACTGAAGTTTAAAAGGGCTTGTTAGAACTGATGTGCATGCTGAATTCTATTCCCTGCAAGGCATTGAATTAAAGCTGTGATGGATGAGCTAGATCTTCTATTTATTTGGCTGAGTTTCATAATGTGGCAGCGCAAAAATATTGAGGTCTGGCTAGAACAAGGTAGGTGTAATGAGCATTGTCCAGGAAGAGCGAATGCCATGCCACAAAGTTAAAGAAAAGGCATCATTTTATTAAATTACACTTGTGATGGATGAGCTGTATCATTGTTGACAGATATGTCAGCGATTTCTCAACACAGAATAAATAATGTTCTTTATGGGATGTGGTCTTGGTTTTGAACAACAGAATTTGAGCAATGTTTCCAAGATATTTCTGTGTTGAGAGATTTATCACAAAAAGCAAAGTCATAGTAAGACATACACTATTTAGGATGTGTTGCACTTACACAGACTTATTTACGGCACTACAGACAGATGTATTATAAAAGGCATAATTTATTTCACTACAAGCCCTCCTCAAAAATAAGCCCTAGTAGGAATTTTCAGCGTAAGGCTTAAATATACCCCGCAAAGAGAATATAAAGAAGACAGAAGATCCCGCAATCATACTCACCAGATGCCGAACAAGAGGACCTATGGCGGAATGCACACCCACACACGTCAGATCGCACACCCACACACATGAGATTGCACACCCACACATATGAGATCGCACACCCACACACATCAGATGGCACACCCACACACATCAGATCGCACACCCACACACATCAGATCGCACACCCACACACATGAGATCGCACACCCACACACAACAGATCGCACACCCACACACATCAGATCGCACACCCACACACATCAGGTCGCACACCCACACACATGAGATCGCACACCCACACACATCTGATCGCACACCCACACACATTTGATCACACACACACTCACCACCGATTTCTTCTGTCCAGCAGAGAATTCTGGGACGCAATGCGATCAAACACACAGAGCACCTGCGGTGGAATGTATTGATGCATTCCACCGCTGAGTCCTCCATGCGCACTACCACAGATCCTCACACTCCATTACACTGTGTTTCCAGGTATGTCCTATTCGCCCTGGACATACCTGGAAACGTCCCCATTATGCATTCCATGCTGGAGTGCATCACTATTCCCCGACTTCTGAAAAAAGGTGTGCAGGGAGACCAAAAGGGGATGGAAGGACAGAGTAGCGCATGCTGGTTGGAGAAGACATTACCTATAGGGGCATATGTTATCAGGATCTGTATAAAGGAAGCATATTTAAATCCAGAAACACCGTCATGTGGCATATCATCATATATGTAAAATGAAGTTCTAGCCCCCTGATGAACTAACAATCATGGAGAAACACGTCAAACATGAAAACTGACCCTTCACATGTGACCAAATATTGGATATGGAAGTTAAGTGATATCCATTGCCTTCACATCTTGTAGAGAAATGCCTGTACAATGTTAGGCATCTAACTGGTACTGTACACAGGCAGATACTCTTATAACCTGTAGATAAGTACCTGCAATTGATAGGTACTATTTTGATACTGTATATATGCATCCAACTATAATATTAGGACGAGGACATATAACATTAGGGATTTATCCCTGTTACATGCAAGAATCAGTCAATAGGTCAATCTGGAGAAAGGACCTGATAAGGATCATACAGTGTAAGTTGCTGTCCGAGCAGGGGCGCCATCATCGTTTATCTAAGGTGTCAACCTCCACGATGAGGTCGGGAAACCCTTAGGCACAAGTTTCGGGTGATTGCAGAATAGAAGATTATCATTTATATCATATATCATCTGTAATCATATGTTCAGGGACCCTATATGTAATTGATGGATTGTTGATCAATGTGTATTATATTTTGTGTTGCACCTTTATCATGGGACTTTTTCTATTGGGTGATTATGAAAATTATAAAATAATATTTTTAAAGGGGAATTACATGTGACATACAACCTCTACCAAATAATTTCTCAAAAGCTCTGTAGGGGCCACATCATCACTTCCAAGACTCCTTGTTCTTTATACTGAAGTTAGTTCTTAATGATATTGGCTGTATATTTGGGGCTGTTGTCCTACTGCAGAATACATTTGGAGCTAATCAGTCCTCCTGATAGTATTACATGGTGGATAAGTATCTGCTTGTATTTTTCAGTATTAACCCCTTCACGACCTTGGTTGTACTGGTATGTCCAATGTCATGTCCCAGCCTTTGATGTTGGCTCCTGTGGCGAACCTGCATGTTTCCCTGCACCTGTAGGCAGATCTAATCAGCTGACATGTGCCTCTAACATGAGCCTGTTAACTGGTTAAATCTCACTGTCAATCTCTGACAAAAGGACTTAACATGCGCCGGCAGTAAGCGCGTCATTCCCTGCTCCTATCGGCAGCCCTGTGACATGATCACGGGGCATCGATTGGTTATCATGAGGTTCAGCTGATGACCCTTGTGTGTGTTAGGACGTACATTCCGTGAATGCCGGATGAGCGCCGGCGTTCATAGGAAGACAGCATGTGTGCTATTATAGAGAGCGGTGCTGAACACAAAAGTTCAAAACACCACATTGATGCACTGATATAAAAAGCTGATGCACCCCTTTGTATAATACAAGCGATCAGATAATCGCAGCTTCATGTCCCCTAACGGAACTATTAAATACCGTAAAAAGTTAATATAAAGTTTTAAAAAATACTGAAAATATAAAAAAAACCACAAAAGTTCAAATCACCCCCCTTTTGTCTTGTTAACAATATAACAATAATTTAAAAACATATATTTGGTATCTTATTCAAAAATGTACGATCTATCAAAATATAAATTAATTATTTTGACTGGTAAAAGCCGTAACAAGAAGAAAAAAACCTCCAGAATTACGTTTTTTTTGTCACCACAATATTGCAATAAAATACAATAAAAGGTGATTAAAACATCCTATCTACCCCAAATAATATCAGTAAAAATATCAGCTTAGAGTGCAAAAAATAAGCCATCAGACAGCCCTAAATCAAAATAATTAGAACATTAAGGGGCTTTATGGGGATAAAAGAGAAAAGAAAATTGGACAGAATTCACAAAAAAATGTCACCACAAATAAAAAAACTATACATTCTTGGTAGCTACGTACTCATAATGACCTGGGGAATCACATTGCCAGGTCAGTTTTACCATATAAAGAACATGGTAAGTAATTAAAAAAAGTATTGAAATTGAAGTATTGAAATTACTCCCCTTTAAGTAATTAAAAAAAGTATTGAAATTGCATTTTTTGGCAAATTCACCTTTCACATTTTTTTTTGTTTTCCAGTACACTATGTGGCAGAAAGATTGGAGCCATTCAAAAGTAGAAATAATCCTGGGAAAAAACAAGCCCCATAGGCTATATAGACGAAAAAATAAAAAGCGTTATGGGTCTTGGAAGAAGGGGAGTAAAAAGCGAAAAATTAAAAATCACCAAGTAGGGAAAGAGTTTAAATGTTCTTCACTGCAAGAATTGCTCTCCAGTGTTAATAATAAATATTTATCATGGTAAAGCAGGAGTAAATTGTATTATATCATTACAGATCCACCATTTTGTAGTAATTGGGTCCAATGTTGTAATTTGGTTGATAATAAACTGCTCATGTATGATCCAGTAGAAGACATGACCTAACTGGCCAACTTTGGTACCTATAACGTTGTATGGATTGTCAAGTATGAGGCTTTCTGCTCAAGATTATCTTAATCAAAACTATTGTGTCTCTCAAAGAGTAGCACATATTCTGGTAAAAGAAGTGCAACTGCAATAACTTTTCCATGATCACCAATTCATTTTCACCCCTTCAGCCCCCCGGGCATTTTGCATTTTTCTGGGGTTTTTTTCCCTCTCTATCTTCCGAGAGCCGTACCTTTTTTACTTTTCTGTCAATCTTGCCATATGAGGGCTTGTTTTTTGCGGGACGAGTTGTAGTTTTAAATGGAACCATAAGTTTTACCATATAGTGTGCTGGAAAACGTCAAAAAAATTCCAAGTGCAGAAAAATTGCAAACAAAGTGTGATCGCACAATAGTTTTTGGGATATTCTATTCACCGTGTTCACTATATGGTAAAACTGATGTGTCGCTGTGATGCCTGAGGTCAGTGTGAGTTTGTAGACACTAAAAATGTATAGGTTTGCTTGTATCTAAGGGGTTAAAACAAATTTACAAGCTTGTAAAAAAAAAGTGGCGCACGTTTTGCGCCATTTTCCAAAACCTGTAGCGTTCTCAATTGTCTTCATCTATGGCTCAGTGATGGCTTATGTTTTGCATCTCAAGCTGACATTTTTAACTGTACTATTTTTGCACAGATGCTACGTTTTGATCACCTGTTATTGCATTTTGCGCAAAATTTGCGGTGACAAACAAACCGTAATTTTTTGCTGCTACGCTATTCACCAGTCAGATTAATTGACTTTATATTTTGATAGATTGGGCATTTCTGAACGCGGCAATACCAAATATGTGTATATTTTTTATTTTTTTTAACCCTTTAACTTTCAATGGGTTAAAAGGGGGGTGATTTGAACTTTTAGGGGTTTTTTTTTAAATTTTTTAAAACTTTTTTCAACTTTTTTTTTAATTTTACTAGTTCCCCTAGGGGCCTATAGCGATCAGCAATCCGATCGCTCTGCCATATCTCCAGATCACAGCTACAGAGCTAAGATCTGCAGATATGCTGATTTACTTTCAATGCCAGCAGTATTCAAGCATTGAGAGTAAATGACTTATGTTAGCTACAGGCATCATCACATGACCTTGTGCTACCATGGCAACCACCGGAAGTCACGTGATCATGTCACGTGACTTCTGATGGTGGTGGGGTAAGTCAGCATAATGGCGGCGCACATATACATCTCGCTGTCAGATTTTGGCAGCGAGATGTAAGTTGTTAATAGTCACGGGTGGAAGCGATTCCACCAGTGACTAGCAGGCACACGTGTCAGCTGTTGAAAACAGCTAATATGTGTGTGGATCGCCGCGGCCTGCCCACGCAAGGGGTGGGGATTAACCGCACATGATCCGTGACATACTCAGTACGTCATGGATCATTAGGGGTTAATAGCTTTTGTGTAATAATTAGATTTGCAGTAAATAAATTCACAGAGAGTCTCAGTACTGTAAAGCCTCTAATTGCCCAGAAAGGACATCTACAATACTTGGTGTTCTAGCAGTGTGTTGAATCCCTTTTGAGCTCTTTTAAGCTCTTTTAAGCAAAGCCAGCTTTAAGAATATTCAAGTGACCTTAAAATATCTGGTTAGGAGAAAACAGATGGTAACCAGTGGTAACCCATAAACCATCTAACAACATTGCAATACCAAATTTAGTAGGCTACTTAAATTGTAAAAACTGTCCAAAAATTATCCTATTGTGGTGGCAAATACCTGCTAAGCTGTTGTTTATATGGTGTTGGCTTTTTCAAAAGACATGAAGCAAAAATTATTTGTGATTGGAGAAAATCAAGAGATTTTTTTACTTGTTACTCAAAGTAGTGATGTGTTTTTCACAAGCACTCTAAAAAAGTATCCTTTTATTTAGGGAGAAGTGTAATATTTTGAGTTTGAGAAAGCAATGGCTTCCCAACTAGGAGTGAAATAATTCTCCCTTTTTGTGTTCTGCAACAGGTGTGCTACTCTCAAAATGACTAAACAATTACAAATTTTCTCTTCAGGGAGAAAGGAGACGAACTCTAATGCCACCTATTGAAAGTAGCAATCTTACAACTCCAAAGTGGCCCTTTAACAAGCCATTTCATATGACCTAGGATTTATGCCAGATCAGAACTGCAGACATGCTGTTTCGGGAGGATTGTCCCTCGTCAGTGCAAAGTATGAGATCTGATCTGGCTAAATGAGAAGCACTACTGGGGTCAAAGGGGAAAACTTTTCTCCTTGCAGAGACTGACAAACCAATCTGGCTGTCAGTGGTGAGGAGTGGCACTAGAGTTCGTCTCCTTCCTTGGTTTGTCTAGGTTTGTCTGGGCTAACGGTTTGTCTGGGCTAATGGCCCAGTAGTAATGCCGGAGGGCAGAGGATTGTACCTCTTCTGGCCCATCTGAAATCTTGAGGCGAAGTGGCAAGAAAAAGCCCAGGGACGCTGCTATAGAGTGGGCCCCAGGAGTGGTTCGCACTACCCGTCAGATGGAAGATACAAACACACAAAGAAAGAGTTTTGCTGTGCAGCTTCAGGCCACAGCAACCTACACCTTCGCACAGAAGGAGGCTTATAACTACCAGGCAGAGAGAAAATCCTCTGCTGCTTCCAGGCTGACCGGGCCACTAACTCCAAGACTACACCGAGTACAAGTAAAAGGTAAAAGGAGACTCCAACCTGTGTCGTCCAACCTGTGTCGCCCTCAATCCTGCACCCCCAACGTATTACTCCACTCTACCATCACAATATCCCTGGGGCTTAGCTTCACCTGAGGGAAGCATGACCTCCCTAGCTGCAGTGACATCTGTCCCAGAGGACAGCGACAGCAGCGGCGGCTATTACTTGGCCACGTACCGCAGGTGGCGTCACGATAAGAGACTTTCCTCACCGTCAAGCCATCCTCCATCACCTAGATCCTTCCCATCACCCTCACCTTCCCATGCCTGTACGCCTCCGGGTCACGAAACTGGGCCAGGCCACTCCATGATGGTGCAGAAGATCTGCATGCCCGGCCCGGCGAAGAGTCGGATTAACCGCCTCGACCCCCAGGGTGTTACATATGGACATTAAAATGGTTGGGGTTCCATTACAAAGGTTAAAACGTTTATGTGACTCCAAGGGTAACTTATAATGTTCTAAATGTATTTTCAAGGCAACTAGAGGTTTTCTAATTATGCGATTTCTGCAAATTTATTCTCCGCACATGTAATTTTTAGACAAAATTACGTGAGGTCGTCGACTTTAAATTTAAAAAAATCTGCTCATCTCTTTGTATGATATTTGAATTGATAGAAGTTCTTTAATCTGTGGGTTTTAATATATTGTTCATGTGATAAATGAGGTTTAGTCGTAGAAATGTCTTAGTAGATAATTTATTTTTTTTAAATAATGTATCATCCCTTGTGTGTTTCACAAAATGATTCATTTAATGGCCCAACAGCAATGAAAAGGTTAAAAGGTCAATATTCGATAAAAAAAAAGTGAATTTCCATTTGAACTCATCCTGAAATGCTAAAACATGATCTGGAGAGGCAAAGCAACAAAATTTAATCCGAAAAATGTGATTTTGCTTTGGAGATGATACACTGAATACACAAGTCTTAACTTATTTACCAAATGCATATTCAGCACTGAACATTCAAAGAAATCAGGCTTCCTTGCCCTCCACTGCTGTTCCATCCTCATCTCAGGATTTTTTTTCTTAAACTAATCCAGACATTTTAGTTGTTGCAGTTAATGTAGGTTTGGACTCACCTCAATAATTCTCACTGCCCCAGGGAAGCTGAAATAGCAAGATAGACCGCCTGGTAAATTAATCCATAAAATTCATATTATATCAACGGGTCAGTGAGTCGCCTGTTAGGATTGAAACAGGGACGATATATACAACAACAAGTTGAGTGAACAGCCTTCTTATACTGGGTGACTAAATCTCCCACTGACTTTTTTGTCCTAATTTGCAGAGCAAGACTATGATTTTCACATTCTGTAAGCTCATTGATTTGAACATAGTCGCAACGGCACAAAGTTTCCAATTTTCCACTCATTTTAGCTACAAGAAACTCCCTGGTAACTTGAAATAGTTCTCAAGTCATTCATACATTCTGTACCTGGAAGGTAATCACATTGGAAGATCCAGTCAATGTAACAAATACATTTGAAAAGGACTATTAATAATTAAAGAGGTTATCAAACCTTCAATCAAAGAAAAAAGCTTCAATAAAATAATAATATAAAAAATTCTTACCTTTCTTTTTCTCCTGCCTATCCAAAACTGAAGCTTCAGTGTCTTCTCTCCTCCATTCGTATGTTTACAAGCAAAAAAAATTGACTGGCACTCAGTGAAGTGAGGAGGTGCTGAGTGATCGGTTTATGGTCAATGTAATTAGGTCATGGAGTAATTAACTGCACTCTCCAAAGTTCACGATGCAAAAAAATGTATTGTGAAGATATAAAATATGCAATGTTGGAGTATAAACATATACAGTGTGTCCACCCATATCCTGTCCACCGCAATTAACATGAGAACGGCGGCAGCTATAGGCATGGAAGTGGTGTCTAGGTATAGTAAGGTAGAAATGCGCTATGCAATGAAACCACCTATAGCACCACCTGGTGGAAAACAATGGAGTTTGCATTTATATCTCGAAAATGGAACGAGACAGAGAAAAAAAGTGAATTACAAATTTGTAGGGCATCACCAATTCACTACGAATCGACACCTTGCATATAGAAATGCTATGATTAGAACGTGTAAAACTCACAAGGTTGCAGACGTGAAGCGATACCTCATGGAGACCTTCCTACAAGTCATTGGGTATGGTGGCTGTGTAGAGTGGCCTCCACACTCACCTGACCCCATTGGGCTTTTTTCTGTGATGTCACATCAAACAGCAGGTGCATGCGACCCCTCCACCAACATTGCAGGACCTACAACAACGTATCACAGATGCTTGTCCAAACGTGTCACCTACCATATTGCACAACGTGCAACGTGCAGCAAGATACAGTATGCTGTCCAGAGTCCAGATGTGCATTGCAGCTGACGGTGACCACTTTGAGCATCAAAGTTAAATAAGCGCCATATGCGTGACCAGCATTCGATGTTTTGGGGGGGTCATGGGTTTCATATCATAACATTTCTGTATGAAAGGTGTCGATTCGTATTGAATTGATGATATCCTACAATTTTTTAATTCACTTTTGTTCTCTATTTCGTTCTGTTTCCGAGATAAAAATGCTAACTCTGTTGTTTTCCACCAGGTGGCGCTATAGGTGGTTTCATTGTTTACAGCATGGCTACTTTACTATACCTAGACACCACTTCTATGCCTATAGTTGCTGCCATTCTCAAGTTAATGGCAGTGGATAGGATATGGATGGACACACTGTATACAACATACATTTTTTGAAACAAATAATTTTTGGTATCTTCAACTTTGAAGAGTGCAGCTATTTAGTCCATGTCCTATTTAAACAAGCAGTCAGCAGTCAGTATGTGAACATTGCAGTTAATCATTGGCCACAGCCATTGTGTGCCATGTTACTGACATTATAGCTCCTACTGCTGAGTTTTGATGCCAGTTGTATGACATTGGACCACATGTTGGTTGCTTATAAATAAAGACTTGAAGTGGGTCAATGTGGAGGCATGCCAAAGGTTTTCAAATCTGTAGCATGTCTAATATGTCATGGATTTGTCACAGATTTCCACTGTAGATCTAACCCTTTGCAATGGTAAAAATTAAATGTATGGCAAGTGGTATTGAAGTAGATCAAAATGGTGATCATTTGCTTTACGTTTAAAACCCTGTACATTACATGCATAAGTGATGAGGTTGGAAAACAACCCAGGGCCCTTAATTTGTCATACTATTATTTTCTGATGAGAAATTTGGAATTCTGAATAATTCCCTGGATAAACATCTCATTTTCAGAAATCTAATGCCCTTAACTTGAAATATTGTATTTTTTAACAAAGATGTCTAAAGGGGGCTTTACACGCTACGATATCGCTAATGCGAAGTTGTTGGGGTCACAGAATTTGTGACGCACATCCGGCCGCATTAGCGATGCCGTTGCGTGTGACAACTATGAGCGATTTTGCATCGTCGCAAAAACGTGCAAAATCGCTCATCGGTGACATGGGGGTCCATTCTCAAATATTGTTACTCCAGCAGTAACGAAGTTGTTCCTCGTTCCTGCGGCAGCACACATCGCTCCGTGTGATGCTGCAGGAACGAGGAACCTCTCCTTACCTGCCTCCCGGCCGCAATGCGAAGGAAGGAGGTGGGCGGAATGTTACATCCCGCTCATCTCCGCCCCTCCGCTTCTATTGGGCGGTGGTTCAGTGACGCTGCTGTGATGTTGCTGTGACGCTGAACGAACCGCCCCCTTAGAAAGGAGGCGGTTCGCCGGTCACAGTAACATCGCCGGGCATGTAAATATGTGTGACAGGTCTGGGCGATGTTGTGCGGCACGAGCAGCGATTTGCCCGTGTCGCACAACAGATGGGGGCGGGTACCCACGCTAGCGATATTGGTACCGATATCGCAGCGTGCAAAGCGGCCTTTAGACTTTCCTACATGTATTCAATGATTTGTCAATCACAACATTGTATGACAAGTTCGTACAGTCAGTCTCTTGGTTGATTTCCCGTCCGCCCATCTTAATTCAGCTATGTCTTTACACAATATTCCAAGTATGGGCTTCCTAGTGACTTAAATGGAGGCAAAATTATGTTCTTTTCATGAGTACCTATGCCTATTTTATGCATCACAATAATTTATTTGCCATGGCAGCAGCTACCTGCCTTTGGTTTCTAAAGTTTAATTACTCTACACCAATACAGCCAAGTCTTAATGATTTAGATTTTTACCCAGTGACTTACAACTTAGGGCATACACTGACAGGCGAAAGGATAACAATATTTTGAACTTTTGAATTTCATCCTCTACATCTCACCATCCACTATAGCTTCAAACGTGAGACTATCTTCATTTTATTAAACAAAGTAGGGCTCTGCTTCAACCATAAGTAGCCGATGCTCAGAAAAATATGTATAATATAGAATAAATATTACTGGCATAAATATGGATTTGGAGACAGGTTTTTTTTTATTCTTATAGATTTGTTTCTGCAAAAATTCAATACTCATCTTCTAGTGGCTTCGTCTTCTAGTGCTGCCGCTCTGGTCAGTCTCAGCAATTTGAGACATGTCTGGACGCTCCACTGTTTCATGGAGCAAACTGGGAATAATTCTTCAACACAATTCTATGAAAGCCTCATTCAGGCCTTGTTCTGGCTCTCATAGATCTGCATTGAGCACTTGTGACTTCAAGAGGTATTCCTATCTCCAAGATCCTATCCCAATATGTCGTAGGTGTAATAATAATAATAATAATAATATGAGCGAATATCTCCAAACTCCAAAGACATACAGAGAGGGACTCTAGATTGTGAGCCCCAATGGAGACAGTATTGCCAATGTATGTAAAGCGCTGTGGAATAAATAGCGCTATATAAATGAATAAAATTATTATTAATTCATTATTATTATATCTCCAATTACGATGTAGTATAGTTCTTCTGATTTACTATGTCGCTTACCTCATGTTTAGGGCATTGCATGACCTTAGGTATCCATGGTCATGAGCACAAACAACTAACTAACTAAGTAACTTTGACTATATTTGTGGTCGTACGGATACCTAAGGTCCTGCAATGCCCTGAACATGAGGTAAGTGACATACTGAATCAGGAGAACTATACTACATTTCTAATAGGAGATATTTGCTAATATTATTATTACACCTACTACATATTGGGATAGGATCTTGGAGATGGGAATAACCCTTTAACTTCTGACTTCCGACCAGTCAGAAGTTACTGGTACAAAATGGCACTGAGGAACTCAAGTGGCATTGGTAAAAGGTGAAGCCACCGGTAGGTGTGTATATAGTTTCATAGTTTTTTAACTATGAAACTATATACACACCTACCGGTGGCTTCACCTTTTACCGATACCACTCGAGTTCCTCAGTGCCATTTTGTACCAGTAACTTCTGACTGGTCGGATATGACAGGGGCTGGGGGCTTACATTTAAAGCGCATAAAATAAAAAACTCTGCAGTGGTGTAAAGATATGTTTATACATGTTGAATTTGTGTCACATATTTTGCACAGATGAACCACAGCAAATTTTAATAAACACTTGTGAAAAAGGTTTTAAAAATGTAAAAAAATGTATAACAGAAAAAAAATAATTTGATTCCTCCAAATATAAAGTAAAAACATCTCTCTAATCCTTGGCCAGTCACTTTTTTAATACAAACTCAGCTGTAATCCCTATGGAGTCTAATTGTCCACTACTTTCAGAGAAACAACATCTGAATTTTGATACGAGACACAGCAACGAGAGAAAAATGGTTGGAAGAAAGTGTTTGGAGTTCATGTAGATTTCCACTAATCTTAAATTCAGTCATTGTTTAGTTGTCAGCAAGAGATTAATGAAACACAAGGGGTGCCATATTGTCACCTGCAGATAGCGGAAAAGTAATAGTCACGTTCTGCTAGAACAGCCTTGATTCTGTTTGAATTGAAAAGAATGTAACTGCAACGTGAATAAGACGAAAGAAATCACCAAGATAAATTTAGAATCATACTCATCAATAAAACTAAATAATGATCAGCTTTTATTCCACATTGACTTGATGGAAAACACAAGGACCCTGTACTACAAAATTTGACCTTGTTTGAGGAAAGAAAATGGACAATATTAGTGATACATACAACAAACAAATGGACCAATTCCGTGCTGCTCAAAGGTTTCAAGATTCATTGCCTACCGAGGACCAGTGAGGTTACAACAATTTTCAGGTTGTGTTTAACGTATAACACAGGAAAATTCCATCAATACACAACATTCGAAGCGTACAGCGGGAGATTTATAGTCCAAGGAGCACAAAAAGATATTTAAGGAAATGCTTTATTTATTACATTGGGGAAATGGTAAGGTATTGCTTAGAAATAAAGAGCATTTTTTAAGAAAAGTGCACAATATATACACCTCTGTACAATATACACTTGTAAGGATTCCATTACTGCCAGGTATGTTAATTATATTTGTATAATCAGTCAGCAGAACTCATTGCTCATAATAAGGAAAGTGATTATATCATTGATCATCTTTCCCTGCTGATGCTGAGAAATATAGGTTGATATTTATCTGTCATGTAGTACCATAAGGAGAGTGTCGGGCTCCAAATTTATTCTACAGCAGAAAAAAAGATGACCCCAAACAAACAGCCAATGTGATTAAGAACTATTTACAGCATAAAGATGAACAAGGAGTCCTGGAGTGCTGTTGCATTGCAATACAATATATTAGCGATCAGACTAATAAAAATTAATGTCCCATATACTGTAGGAACTAAGTAAAAAAGTTAAAAAAATGTAAAAATATTTTTTAAAAAATCAGAAAATATACAGTAAATGGAAAAAATATTATACCAATAAAAGTAGTTCCTGATTACATGGATTACATGGATGCAACAATTCTGGGGCGGCTGTAGGCTACTTCTTAGCTTGGGAGTGCCAATAACCATGGGTCTCCCCAGGCTGAGAATACCAGCCCCAGCTGTTGGGCTTTATCATGACTGGGTATCAGAATTGGGGGACCGCATTCTTTATTTAAATCATTTAAAAAGAAAAAAGAATCCGCATGCGGTTTGCCTATTTTGACATACAGCCAAGACTGGGTATCATAATATGGGGGAACCCTACGGCAATTTATTCATTTATTTATTTTTATACCACCATACTGACCCGCAGACAATTGCACTGCTTTCCTTGCCCACCAGCTGTCCTGGCGCCTGTGATTGGTTGTAGTCAGATGACACTCTGCCACTCATGGTAGGGGAGTGTCTGACTGCAGCCAATCACAGGTGCCAGTGGGTGGGGAAAGCAGTACATATGGATGAGCAGTAATTAGTGGCCCAGGAAGTGAATGTGAGGCCTGGGAGCAAGGTACAACCATGCCAGAGCCTCGGTAAGTACAGTGTGCCTGCTTCCATTTGCCTATCCCTTCTACCATCATTTTTAATTGCCAGATTTTCATCCCCATAGACTTATATAAGGACCGAAATCCGGCTCAGAACTGGATTTTAGAAACTGGATCACTGGGATCAGCCGGCCCTGGTTATCTGCGAGTCCACTCATCACTAGCTCTGACCAAGTATTGAATGCATTTACTGTACATACTTTTCAGTAGGCGCCAACATCTCTGAGTTAAAAATCATTTTTTGAATTGGTCTTATAAAATATGCTAATTTTTTGCGATAATGACTTTTGGGTTTTTATTGGCTGTAAGCCATAATCTTCAACATTAACAGAAATAAACACTTGAAATAGATTACTTTGAAATAACTCTATATAATATGTGCATTTCACATGTTGCATTGAATTACTGAAATAAATTAACTTTTTGATGATATTCTAATTTATTGAGAAGCACTTTTATGTAATTATTCTTTCTTCACTGTCCAACGGTATAAACTTCAGTGACACACCTGTGGTGTCAATATGTTCGCTGCACCCATAGATGAATTCATGAAGGGCTGTAGTTTGTAAAATGGGCTCACTTATGGAGGGGGTCTGATTTTCTTGAATACCCAAACCATACAACTAAATCTGAATTCCAATATTGCGCTCTTTTCGTTCTGAACTTTGCACTGTATATTAAGAGTAGTTTTCAACAGCATATGGGGTATTGGTGAACTCAGGAGAAATTGTATAACAAACTCTGTGGTCCATTTTCATCATCATAGTATCATAGTATCATAGTTTTTAAGGTTGAAGGGAGACTCTAAGTCCATCTAGTTCAACCCGTAGCCTAACATGTTGATCCAGAGGAAGGCAAAAAAACCCCCAATGTGGCAAACAAGTTCCAATGGGGAAAAAATTTCCTTCCTGACTCCACATCCGGCAATCAGACTAGTTCCCTGGATCAATACCCTGTCATAAAATCTATTATACATAACTGGTAATATTAAATTTTTCAAGAAAGGCATCCAGGCTCTGCTTAAATGTTAGTAGTGAATCACTCATTACAACATCATGCGGCAGAGAGTTCCATAGTCTCACTGCTCGTACAGTAAAGAATCCTCATCTGTGATTATGATTAAACCTTCTTTCCTCAAGACGTAGCGGATGCCCCCGTGTTCCAGTCACAGGCCTAGGTGTAAAGAGATCTTTGGAAAGGTCTCTGTACTGTCCACTCATATATTTATACATTGTGATTAGATCCCCCCTAAGCCTTCGTTTTTCCAAACTAAATAACCCCAAGTTTAATAACCTGTCTTGGTATTGCAGCCCACCCATTTCTCTAATAATCTTGGTGGCTCTTCTCTGCACCCTCTCCAGTTCAGCTATGTCCTTCTTATATATCGGTGACCAGAATTGTACACAGTATTCTAAGTGCGGTCGCACTAGTGACTTGTACAGAGGTAGAAGTATATTTTTTTCATGAACACTTATACCTTATACCTATTTTCTTTTATTATCATTTATTAAAGTTAAAATTTTGGGCCAAAGCAACATTTTAAGGACATTTTTTTTTTTATTTTCAAAGCCCGATGTTATACAATTCCATGAATCACTTGAGGGTTAAATTTGCTAACTACATATACCCCAAGATGAATTTATTCAGAAGTGTTGTTTCCAGAATAGTTTCAATTGTGGGAAGTTTCTGCTGTTTTGGAATGTGAGGGAATCTTCAAATGGAACATGGCATCCACAATCTATTCCAGCCTAAATAGTGCTCAAAAATTCAAATAGCGCTCCTTGCCTTGTGAGCCCTGTTGTGTGTTCAAACAGTAGTTTTCCACCACACATGGTGTACTCAGGAAAAAGTTGCACAACAACTTGTATGGGTATTTTCTGTCAGATTGGATCCTCAAAGTCAATTCAAACGTGATGTTATCTGTAAAATTTTGTTTTCTAGATTTTGTTGGAAAAATTAGATTTTTCTGATAAACTTTAAACCCTTCTAACTTTTAACAAAAATATGTTTCCAAATGGTGGAAATGTAAAGTAGACATAAGGGAAATGTTATTTATTAATGATTTTATGTGATGTAACTGTGGTTTAAGGGCATACAAATTCAAGGATCAAAAATTGCTAAATTTTCACAGTTTTGTTTGAATTTTTATTTTGAATGCAAATCTTATTAACCAAAATGTACCACTATCATGAAATACAATATGTATTGAAAAAAACAGTCTCAAAATCAATGGGAAATAATGAAGAGTTCAAGAGTTATTACCTTATAAATTTACACTGATTAAGATTTTAAAATGTGGCCTGGTCATGAACGTGAAAACAGGCTGTGGTGAAGGGGTCAACAATCCCTCTCTGTTGAAAGGCGTTCACTTCCTTTCTGTCCAACTGCTTAAAGGGAACCTGTCACCAGATTTTTCCCATATAAACTGCAGCCACCACTGTGGGCGATTTTTGACCTTACCCCATTCCTGCACATTGCAGTACTTAGATCTTCCCTTAGCAAGGCAGAGAGAACTGCGTGTGTGCAGGAGAGCAATGGAGGACACTCTAGGGATGACGTAGGATGCATCATCCACATGGAGCAGGAAAGGAGGATGGGGATCACAAAAATAGATTAGCATTACCCATCAGACCAGACTGCCCTGCAGGTGAAAATAATTAAAGGTCTTTTTATGTTATGCAGATAGCCTTGATCACTTATATATGGCATTCTAGAATACTGTATGTAAGGGCATAATGCTGGTGGCTGCAGTTTATATGGGACAAATCTGGTGACAGGTTCCCTTTAATCTGTCAATAATCACCCTGAAAGGTTTTCTGTAGCCACACATCTATTATGCCCCAGCCACCGAGACCTGTGTCTGCAACAAATTCTCAACAGTCTTAACAACTCTTTGTTTCTGTATGTTAAAGTCCTAGTAAAAGGGAAATATTAAATTCTCTGATATAACAATAACCAAACCAAACAACTTTTACTCTTCAATACCTCAAGGAAAGCCCAGCAGATGCAAGCAGCTTAACCCCTTCACAACCATGGACGGATATATCCGTCATGGAGCGTGTCCCAGTCGGCGCCGGTAGGCACACGTATCAGCTGTTTTCAACAGCTGACATGTGTGCCTGCATGTTGCGAGTGGAATCGCTTCCACTTGCAACATTTAACCCCTTAAATCTCGCTGCCAAAGTCTGGCAGCGAGATCTATATGCGCGCGGCCATGATTTTTACTTACAGCCGCCCCCACCAGAAGTCACGTGCATGATCACGTGACTTTCGGTGGTTGCCATCGTAGCACAGGGTCATGTGATGACGACTGCAGCTATGAAGTTTCACTTTCGTTTTCCCTCGGCCGAGAGCAGAGAGAAACAGGAAGTGACTGAATCTGCTGTTTACAGCTGTATAGCTGTGATCAGCAGATAGGTAAGAGCGATCGGAATGCTGATCGCTATAGCCCCCTAGGGGGACTAGTAAAATTAAAAAAAAAAGTAAAAAAAAGTTTTAAAAAATAAAAAAACCCTAAAAGTTCAAATCACCCCCCTTTCCCCCCATTGAAAATGAAAGGGTTAAAAAATAAATAAATATACATATATTTGGTATTGCCGCGTTCAGAAATGCCCGATCTATCAAAATATAAAATCAATTAATCTGATTGGTAAACGGCGTAGTGGCAAAAAATTTCCAAACGCCAAAATTATGTTTTTTGGTCGCCGCAAGTTTTACGCAAAATGCAATAACAGGCGATCAAAATGTAGCATCTGCGTAAAAATGGTACCATTAGAAATGACAGCTCGAGACGCAAAAAATAAGCTGTCAATGAGTCATAGATCCCAAAAAATGAGAACTCTACGGGTTTCGGAAAATGGCACAAAACGTGCGCCACTTTTATTGGACAAGCTTGTGATTTTTTTTAACCCCTTAGATACAAGTAAACCTATACATGTTTGGTGTCTACAAAGTCGCACCAACCTCAGGCATCATACCCACACATCAGTTTTACCATATAGTGAACACCGTGAATAAAACATCCCAAAAACTATTGTGCCATCACACTTTTTTGCAGTTTTTCCACACTTGGAATTTTTTTGCTGTTTTCCAGTACACTATATGGTAAAACTTATGGTTTCATTTAAAATTACAACTCGTCCCGCAAAAAACAAGCCCTCATATGGCAAGATTGACGGAAAAATAAAAAAGTTACGGCTCTCGGAAGAAGGGGAGCAAAAAACAAAAACGCAAAAATGGAAAGTGCCCCGGGGCTGAAGGGGTTAAAATCACAATAACCCTGTGCTACTCAAAATCTGCAACAAGGCCCACTACCCATCATATGTACTACGGTATGGCTTTTTATATGACAGAAGGGTCTTCGGGGCCCCATTATACACCAGTTCCTTGGTACTCAACACCCTTAATAAAGTTCAACATTTTCACTGGTGGATACTGAGAGCTATTGGTAACTGGAGTTGACCTTGCTTTTTCATGTATAATAATTACACTTACTCACAATCACATCATGCTTCACATCACATTTGGGTCATGGCATTAGTTAAATTTTAATATTGTAGGTCCAATTTACTTCATGAGGTCATATCATATGACCCCAAATAGTGCAAATTACATATGCACTCACTCACAAGGGAAAAGGTTGGAACATTGATTTGAGGGCAATATTAAGTAAATTTGGCCAAGGCCAATAAACAAATGTAACAGTAGGCATGTAAAGATGATATTTTATATGTAACATCCCATAGAATAAAAAAAGGACAGTTTATTGAATTAGCTAGATATTACCCAGATATTATACCGATTTTTGCACATAGTTAATGCACAAAGTTGACCTTATTAAGTGTCGGCCCCAAATAATGAATCAGCCTTTAAGCACTGAGTGAGCTATGAGAACATTCGGGAGAACCAGCATTACCTTGTAACTGAATGTTTGCTCTTAGGCTCAGCATGCACAAAGCAGGCCACAATCTCTTTTCATTGTGCGCTGAGCATTGTTAATGCCCTATTTTCTTCTGGCTGATATATACCCATTGACTACAGCGTCAATGACCGGTGACATGGAATCTCCCAGCTGCTCAATGCCCCAGTGCTGAACTCATCTGTTCATGATTTTAGCAGATGTTCCTGCTTTTAGGAGAGGAAAATCTGTTTACGCACCATTTTGTTCATTAGATGATCTTATGAATGTGTTTTAGAACAGGTATTAACCCACTTCTTTATTGCATAGATATAGGCTGAGAAGAGAAAGAAAAATAGCATGTTTATGAACTAAACCTTACATATCTATAAGACTGATGGCATCATTACTGGATGTATATGTGCTGGTTATCTCTATGCTTAAAAATACAGTTTACACAATAGACACATGTTGCAATTTATTCAACAAAAAGTCCTACAAATATTAATGTGTATGACACGCCAACACTTAAACTAAACCCTCAGTTAATTACAGACAAAACACAGGTAATAAAGCCATTCATGCCAAATAAATTAAAAATGAAAATTTTGTTAATATATATATATATATATATATATATATATATATATATATATATATATATATATATATATATATATATATATATATAAATATACATATATATATATATATATATATATATATATATATACATTTTTATTTTTTTTTTAAAGGGGAAATCTCCTTGGTGGACTTGAAAGACTGCCTGTTAATCAGAGGCATCATAATGTACAATACAATAATGACTCAGAAATATCTTTCGACAGAAACTTAAACTTTACACAGAACAATTCACACATAGATTAGGGCTATAGGTTCAAGCAGCACAGATATAATTGCACACCAATCCAGTGGATAAATAAATAAATTCATAAATCAGAAATAATAAAGAAATTAATAAATTCTATTTTTTTATAATTTATAAAAGGCTGTATACAATGAATTTAATGAGATATAAACTATTGAAAGTTGACGTGATTAAATGAACAGTTTAAATGCTTGAGTAGACAATTTCACTACAATAATTAACAGTGAGACTGACCATCAAACATGTTTTCTGTCTCACCTATGCCCATAAAGATAGAAATAACCTGAGACATGTATATTGACTTCAGAAATGCTAGATTAGCATGTGGTGCCTTGCTGCCTGTCTCAAAAACTCTGTCTGTAACATCTATTACCTACTATACATCTATACCTAATCTAAAAGGCATGCATACCTTTTGGATTACATGGCAGGAGATAGTGGTCACAGGCAAACAGTCTAACCCCCCCCCCCCGACGTGTGTTTTGGCCATCTTCTTCCGGGGGCGACTCACGTCGACTTTGAATAGTTTATATCTGATTAAATTCATGGTATACAGCCTTTTATAAATTCTAAAAAATATTATTCATTAAAATTTATTATTTCTAAATTATTAATTTAATTATATATCCACTGGATTGGTGTCCAATTACATCTATGCTGCTTGCACCTATAGCCCTAATCGATGTGTGAACTGTCCTTGTATCAATTGTTCTTTGTAAATTTTGCTACTATAAGTCATCATTGTATTATATTATTCTCCCTCTAATTACCAGGCAGTTTTTCAAGTCCTTCATAGGAGATTTCCCTGTTTTTTATTTATTTTATTTTTTTATTAATTAATTAATTAATAAATAACATTTTCATTTTTAATAACTTGGCATGAATCCCTTTATTACCTGCATTTTGTTTTGCAATTAACTGAGGATTTAGTTTAAGTACATTTAGCATTTTGTACACAAATATACAGTGTGGAAAATAAGTATTTGAAACTCTGCAGATTTTGCAAATTTTCCCACCCGCAAAGAACCACCTGCAAAGAAGGGAGAGGTCTGTAATTTGTATTGTAGGTACACTTCAACAGTGAGAGACCAAAAATAAAAAAACCCCAGAACTTAATTATTTGTACAGAAACCAGTGTTTGCACTTACAAAGGTCAGATGTTTCCTGTAGTTCTTGACCACATTTGCATACACTGCAGCAGGTGTTTCAACCTACTCCTCCATACAGATCTTCTCCAGAGCATTCACTGGGCAACAATGAGTTTCAACTTCCTCCAAAAATGTTCTATTGGGTTCAGGTCTGGAGACTGACTTTACCACTCCACGACCTTGAAACGCTTTTTACAGAATCATTCCTTAGTTGCCCTAGCTGTGTGTTTTTGGTCATTGTCATTTTGGAAGACCCAGCCACCACACATCTTCAATGCTCTTACTGAGGGAAGGAGCTTTATGACCAAAATATTGCAATTCATGACCCTATCCATCCACTTTTCAATATGCTGCAGCTGTCCTGTCCCCTATGCAGAAATTCCCCCCCATAGTATGATGTTTCCACCCCCATGCTTCACGGATGGTGTTCTTTGGGTTGTACGCATCCTACTTCTTCCAAACATGACGAGTGGAGTTGATACCAGAAAGTTCTTTTTTGGTTTCATCTGACCACATGACCTTCACCTATGCCTCCTCTTTATCATCCAGATGGTCATTGGCAAACTTCATAAGGGCTTGAACATGTTCTGGCTTGAGCAGGGGGACCTGCATGTCCTGCAGGATTTTAATCCATGACGGCGTAGCGTGTTGCTAACAATAATCTTTGAGACTGTTGTCCCAGCTCTCTTCAGGTGATTGACCAGGTCCTCCTATGTAGTTCTGGGCTGATTCCTGACCTTACCCATAATCATCCTTACCCCTAAGAGGTGAAATCTTGCATGGAGCCTTAGGGGCACTTTGCACACTACGACATCGCAGATGCGATGTCAGAGGGGTCATGTCGAAAGTTACGCACTTCCGGCGTTGCACTCGACATCGTAGTGTGTGAATCCTAGATGATACAATTAACGAGCGCAAAATCATTGTAATCGTATCATCAGTGTAGTGTCTGGGAATTCCATAATTACGCGACTGCGACAGGTACAAAGTTGTTCCTCGTTCCTGTGGCAGCACACATCGCTGTGTGTGAAGCCGCAGGAGCAAGGAACATCACCTTACCTGCGTCCTGCAGCTCACGCCGGCAATGCGGAAGGACAGAAGTGGGCGGGATGTTTACGTCCCGCTCATCTCCGCCCCTCCGCTTTTATTGGTCGCCTGCCGTGTGACATCGCTATAACACCGCACGACCCGCCCCCTTAAAAAGGAGGCGGGTCGCCGGCTAGATCGACGTCACAAGGCAGGTGAGTCCATGTGAAGCTGCCGTAGCGATAATGTTTGCTACGGCTGCTTTTATAAGATATCGCTGCTGCGACGGGGGCGGGGACTATCGTGCTCGGCATTGTAAGCATCAGCTTGCGATGTTGTTGTGTGCAAAGTGCCCCTTAGACCGAGTAATTTTGACAGTCAGCTTGTGTTTCTTCCATTTTCTAATAATTGTGCCAACAGTTTTTGCCTTCTCACCAAGCTGGTTGCTTATTATCCTGTAGCCCATCCCGGCCTTGTACAGGTCTACAATTTTGTCCCTGGTGTCCTTAGACAGCTCTTTGGTCTTGGCCAATCTCTCCAGATTGGAGTGAGGTTGATTGAGTGTGTGGACAGGTGTCTTTTATACAGGTAATGAGTTCAAACAGGTGCAATTAATACAGGTGATGAGTGCAGAGTAGGAGGACTTTTTAAAGAAAAATAATAGGTCTCTGAGAGCCAGAATTCTTGCTGGTTGGTGGGTGATCAAATACTTATTTCATGTAACAAAATGCTAATTAATCATTTTGATTTTTTTCATTCTGTCTGTCACAGTTGAGGTGTACCTATGAGAAAAATTAAAGACTTCACCCTTCTTTGGAGGTGGGAAAAATACTTATTTTCCCCACTTTATATGACTAGTCCAAACTATATAAACTGAAACTTTTCTAGAAATGTTGTCTTCATTGGTTTTGGTCAGATTTCTTTATACACTGACTTTGAGCCTGCTTTATAAATAATTCAAGAAGCTCTGATTTATTAAAGAGTCCACTTTACATTTTAATGTCTATCACCTCCATTTTTAATAGGTATAAGCCAGAAAGCTTATAGTATTTCAGATTCTTTCTTCTGTGTAAAAAGATGAAGATACCGATTTTGTAAAAATGATATTTTTAAATATTCTTTTTATTATCATCTTAAGGTAAGAATTTAAAAGGTGTGTTTTCAAAGCAGTTCTAAGTTATAGGAGTCACATTGTAAGGCCTCAGTTCCACTTGTGTTTTCACGGACGAGTACAATCTGATAAAACATCGGATTGCTCTCACTCTAGTGCAAAACTATGGGGCAGTGTCCATCTGCGATTGATTTCTCAAGCCATATTGGCATGTGGAATGAATCGCAGCCTGCTGTGTTTGGCAGTGAGTTTCGGCTCACACACCCTCATACAAGTCTATGGGAGCGTGTGAAACATCCACTGCACTCGCATGTAAACCGAGTGCAGTGCGATATGTGAATAGACAGGTAGCAGAGGAGATGGGGAGAAAGTGCTCCCTCCTTCTCCCCCACATTTGTGACATAATTGCAAGATCACATCACAGTCGCATGATCCTTGACTGACGCTCGCACAGAGGGTCATTAGCATATCATTTTCGATTCTCTTGCATTGGAAGCTATGCACAAGTTTAACTGTAAACTAAAGGCTGCCTTACACGCTGCAACATCGCTAGCGATTTTGCTAGCGAACGCACCCGCCCCCGTCGTGCGTGCGTCACGGGCAAATCGCTGCCCGTGGCGAACAATATCGCTAGTATACGTCACACGAACTCACCTTCCTAACGACGTCGCTGTGGCTGGTGAACAGAACAGGAGAGCAGCCGCATGAAGGTCACTACCACCTCCCGCCCACCTCCTTCCTTCCACATAGCCGCCGGCGGCAGGTAAGCTGATGTTCCTCGCTCCTGCGGCTTCATACACAGCGATGTGTGCAGTCGCAGGACCGAGGAACTACATCGTACCTGTTGCTGCAGCATAATTATGAAAAATTCGGAGCCTGCAACGATGATATGATAATGACGCTTTTGCGCTCGTTAATCGTATCATCTAGCATTTACACACTACGATCTCGAAAGTGACGCCGGAAGTACGTCACTTTCGATTTGACCCCACCGACATTGCACGTGCGATGTTGCAACGTGCAAAGCCGCCCTTACATAGCGACCAGTCACTCCACTCACCAGCGCGGACTGCACAGACCTACAGGATGTGCATACATAGGCTGCCTGTCACTATCCTAGTACACAATACGAATCCACAAGGCTGAATATGGATATACCTTCTTCTCCTTCTTTCTAGCAGACAGATGAAGCTATATGCCTGAACAATACCTTTGAAATATTAAGGATCCTTATTGTAACCCCTATGATATTGGAGTCGCCTTACAGAATGGTTATCTTACATCTTCATATATTGAATGCTATAAACACCACCACGTTAATGTCTCCTTAGGTCCACACATAATTTTGTGACCCTCCGATGATTCATTCATTTATTTCAGCCTGGGATCCTGTCTGTGCACAGATCTTCTCACTCCTTGTCCATAGCCCCCCATTGGTCCAATGCTGATAGCTTGGAATCCTGCTTAAGTACAGGGTAACATACTCTGACCGTGTCATTTATGCACCAGATTTCTCCCCCTCAATCAATACACCCTGAAATTTACACACAATATACCCAACTCTACCTTGGTTAGAAGTTATACAGTCTTTCTCACATCCCATTCTTCATGTGAATACCCTACATTTACTTTATGTTTATAGATAACAAATCCTTGATGAAGGCCAAATTGTAGGCCGAAACATCGGATTGAATTATGGACTGTATTTGTATTTTGTAACATTTTCACATTAAAGCATCACCAAAGAAAGCAACTCTCCAGTTTTTTCCTACCTCCACGTTTAGATTTGGTGTGTCAGAGTTAGAGTCTTACTATTCTCAAGTTAATGGCGGTGGACAGGATATGTGTGGACACACTGTATACCTCATAGCTATTACAAGCTACAAGTTACAGACTCGCCCCCATTCAAGGCTATAGTTCTATTTCAACATGGTACCTGATAAACTTACCTCAGCTAAATCTTGTGTTGTTTTCCACAGCTATTACCCTGTTTTTCCTATGTTAACTGCATCTCTGCTGGGAAATACCAGACTGCGTACACTTCTCTGTTATTTCTGTGATTAATTGTATAACTGCTTAATGACCAGACTGAATATACTTCTGTTATTCCTCTGATTAACAGTATCGCTGGTAAAAGATACTAGACTGCATATACTTCAGCTATTCCTGTGATTAACTGCATCCCTGCTGGAAAAAATACAATTTCTATATATCTGTGAATTGGCACATGCGGCTCTGCTGCCTCAAGTGTTTCCTGCTCAGATTTTCTGTTTGCTGTTTTGCATATCCTGCTGTACTTGTCCTCAAACAATCTGCTCCAAGATATGCCTACAGTCCATGTCTCTGAAGATTGGCATACAATCCTCCTTACCAGATGAGTCCCTAGCACAGTATGTACACATTAAACAAGACAATAAAACAACAGCCTAGGCAACTCCAATGACAGTCCAGGCTCTCAAGTGTAATGTTTTATAGGTTTGCAGTAGAATAAGCAAATATGTTTTGTTTCACATCAGTGAATGGATTGATAGTATACTAGGTCGTATTGCATATTTACATAAAATAATTTTGTGATATTTTATATTGGTTCAGATAAAAAAGGGAACAGTAGATCATTATTGTCAATGCAACAAAACTGTGGTTCCTATTGGACACATTGTATGGGCACAATGTATTCAGCCGAAAACACATAATGTAAGTAAGAGGTAACTGCAAATTCAACTTTGCCACATCTTTAGACTATTATAATTAATGCACAGGCAAAGTAAACCTAATAAATAGAATAATAACTGCACTGTCTTAAAATACGCTCTCAAATTCTGTTCCAACTTTCCTTGGCTCATTGAACATTTCCTTCAGAAGCTATAAAGTGCTTCAGCACAAGTGAAGGAAACATTATCTTTTACCTAGACTATTATTGGAGTAAATGCAGCAAGCCTGAGCCACCTTGTGTCTGTGCTTGGAAGAGCAGCTAATTAGTAAGTAATGTCACGGGACAATTTCAGAACAAATTGTAAAATATGGAGGCGATTTTCATCTTTCAGGCAGGTAGATCAATTGAAAGAGAGGACTACCGGAATAGTTATTTAACCCAGCGTGCCCTCTCATGACCCCCGGGCCAATACAATCAAACTGGATATAATTTGTGTAGCACAAAATATAAGAATTTCTAAGCACACATGCCGCCTAATGATGTGGGCCATTGAGCCAGAGCAGTTTGTACATATCGCTATCCATCATCCTTTCACATGCAAGAGTCATAGGGCACCTGAATGTATTTTAAATACCTCGGTGTGAAATGTAATATCTAATAAAATTGCAACAACAGGGTCTCTGTAATAGGAAAGTTGTGAATTTTGTGTGTATGAGAAGCAATACAATATATGCAAAGTAAATGGACTTCCATCATGTACACATTCGCCACCCAAATGCTGAACCGTGGTGGAAATTCATGCACGAACTTCTATATGATAACAAAATAATCGACCTTCTTCAGGAGTAGGGGCAAGTAGCTCAGACAAGTTGCTCTCCTGCATGTAAGAACACAACTATGGTAAAATAGTATTCCCCAGGCTATTTCCCACATCTCCGATCTTCACTCTGAAGATTGCACCATTATGAAGTGTAAAGCCCGCTTTACCCCTTGCAATTAAGCATACGTTATAGTATGTGATCGTACCCGCCCCCATCGTATGTGCGACACACTCAATTTGTTGAATGTGTCGCACAATCAAATAACCCCCCATCACACGTACTTACCCGTCCATACAACCTCGATGTGGGCGGCGAACATCCACTTCCTGGAGTGGCAGGGATGTTCGGCGTCACATCGACGTCACGCTGCAGCCGGCCAATAGAAGCGGAGGGGCGGAGCTGAGCGGGACGTAAACATCCCTCCCACCTCCTTCCTTCCGCATTGCCGGCGGGAGCCGCGGGACGCAGGTAAGATCCGTTTATCGTTCCTGGGGTGTCACACATTTTTAGGAATTGAACGATGTGCGTGCGATGAACGTTTTACCATTCAATCACAATCGCACGTAGCTGTCACACACTACAATGTACCTTAAGATGCCGGATGTGCGTCACTTAAGACGTGACCCCGCCGACACATCGTAAGATATATTGTAGCGTGTAAAGCGGGCTTCAGGCTATGGGCGCACTTTGTGTTGAGTTTCTTGCAGTTGTAAACGCATCCTCTGGTAGAAATTGTCTTTGTCAAATTTGGTTTTGACCACAAAAACCTTAAAAATACGCTTGCGTTTTTACCGTGTTTTGGACGCGTTTTACCGCGTTATACATGCTTTTTCATTGCTTAAAGTCAGATGCGTTTTCAATACAAATACAATACTAAATAAAGTGTAAACATTCAAACACTATGAAAAAAAGGCAAAAAATGATAACAAAAAACATGCTTAAAATCATACACAATATAGCTTATTTTATTAAAATGATAACTCTGATCTAATAGTTATGTTTCAAATAACGTTAAATTATTGATTTTCATTAATTTAATTGTTGGACTATGTGTGTGTGTAAAGGGACATATTACTTCAATTTAATGACAAAAACGCATGCATTTATTTTGTCAAAACAGCATGCTTTCTGCATCAAAAAAGCATGTGAAACGCTAGGAATTTGATTTAAGATGCGTTTTGCAACTTCTCATTGACTCTAATGTCAGCAAAACGCTGCCAAAATGGCAAAAACAATTGACATGTTGCTTCTTTAAACGCAGAGATTTTGACAAATTTTCTGCACTTAAAACGCTGCGTTTTTAACAGCATTGTGCGAACAAGAAATCCCTATTTCCCATAGACTTTGCTTGAAAATCAAAACGTATGCATTTTTGTATTAAAACGCTGCAGTTCAAAACGCTGCAGAAACGCATGAAAAAACGCAAAGTCTGTAAGACCCTGTGAGAGAAAAGCAAAGGGAATCATAAGCAACAAAATATGAGTGTCTATGTTATTAACAATTGAATAGATCTTCTTTTGGTCTCGTAAAGTATTTTCTGTCCATGTGCCATCCGACAAAACATCGGACCAATGTTATTTAATGAGGCAGAGCAAAAGTCCGATTTTTTTCTAGAACCGAGTGGTCCATGGAAAAAATTTGCAGGAAGCAAGATTTACTTCTGAGAATCGGATGGCACTTGACCATTCAAGTCTGTGGATCTGAGATGACGTCAGGGTATGGTCTAATTTTCATGGACTGACAGAATGGAGAAGAATGGACCTCTCTTTGGCCAAACGTCATCAAAGCCTGATCAACAGAATCAGACCATTTTTCACTGATGCAGAAAATGCGATCATGCGAACCCAGCCTAACTCTAAAGGGGGCTTTACACGCTACGATATCGTTAATGTTTTATCGTCGGGGTCACGTTGTTAGTGAAGCACATCTGGCGTCATTAACGATATCGCAGCGTGTGACACATACCTGCGACCTTAAGCGACCTCAAAAATGGTGAAAATCGTTCACCATGGAGAGGTCGTCCCAAACTCAAAAATCGGTAATGGTTGTTTTTCGTTGTGGTTCGTCGCTCCCGGCAGCACACATTGCTATGTGTGACACCGCAGGAGTGAGGAACGTCTCCTTACCTGCCGCCGGCCGCAGTGCGGAAGGAAGATGTGGGCGGGATGTTTACACGATTTTGCTTGCACGACGGGGGCGGGTACTTACACGCTCGATATCGCTAGCAATTGCTAGCAATATCGTCCGCGTGTAAAGCCACCTTAAATGTAATATGTCACTAAAAGTGGCAGAAGGCAGCTGACAAGAAAGGATTGGCCCTTTTCATAAAGAGAATCTGTCATTGGGTATTTGCTAATCCATTGGAAAGCAATATGATAGGGCAGAGACCCTGATTCCAGTGATGTATCACTTATTTTACTAGGTGCTGCTTTTTGATTGAATACTGTTTTATCTGCTGCAGATTCAACCAGTTTTCTGAATGCTGAGCTCTGTATAACCCTGCCCACATAACTAATTGTCATCTGTCTGCATACGCTGTGCATAGGCAAAAAGCTGCCAATAAATGGTGGGGGCATGGCAGCAAGCCAGGTAGTCTTCTAGTCATAATCTTCTGCTGATAAACCAGTGATTTCATAAAAAGTAACCTAAGAATTATGCTACTCTAAGTTTAAAGAGAAAAAACCTGATGACAAGATTCCCTTTAAATAAGTTACCCAGCTAGCCTCCAAACTCAATAATATCTATCCTACCCTTATTATGGTATCACCAATCTACAGAGTACCACAATAAACATACAGCAGCTTTGTCGGGTTATCCTCTTCCTAAATCAGAGCATAATTAAAGTGTGATAGTTTTTTGGAAGGGGGTGCAAACTATTGTTTTGTAGATAAGCCCAGGACATTTGTCAGACCAAATCATTGTGCTTTTGTGGCTCCACTGGGCTTCAGGCACCACAGGGTATTACACCTAATTTCAGGGGTAATATTAATCCCGGGTTAGGAGGGGGTTAACTGCTGGTTCCTTCACAAAAACCACCTACATACAACAGTAAAGTGCTTCCCCACAGGAGGTTGGATTAGGGCAGAAAGGGTGGTTAGCCACCACGAAGCATGGGACTTTTCCAGTCGCTAGGACAACCACTGGAGGCGGGCACCACTTGGGGTAGAAGTAGACGCAACTTTCACACTGGAAGAGACCGTCCTGGGCACAGCTTGGGATAACATCTAGCACAGACAGCAGGAGTTTAGTGTTTCTCTCTCTTCGTGGGACCCGTGGCTTGGAGCTGGAGGCTCAGCCTGGGTTCCAGAAAGCAATCAAGGAACACTTTACTATAAAGACCTTCACGGGCACTGGTGGTGACCGCTGACTATCCGGGATCGGCTGGAGCCCATAGTGACAGACATCGCTGTTGCCCAGCGCTGCGGCGCCAACAGGGACTACCACCACCCCCGTCCTTCCTCCATCAACCTCCCCGGGGTAACTGGTGGTGAGTGTCACCATTCCGGCTGTGACCTTCACCATCAACCCCGGAGAGCAGCACCTGCAGCGGCGGCCCATCCCAAGCCGCGTACCACAGGTGGCGTCACGATCATGAATGACTTTTCTAACCATCATGACTTTTCTTCCCCCCCCTCCCCTCCCCTTCTCTATCCCTTCACCCCCCCCCTCCACCCTACTCTCCTCAAGCCCAATAAGGTTTGCCTGACTGTATCGGCAGCATCCCCCCTTGGGTATTGTTTTTGACTACTTGCAATTACAGTGGGGGTATCAGCCATGCTGCCCAATGGGACTATGGTGTGCCTCTCTTGCATGTGCAGGTCCTTATGTATGTGCCGTGGGCATAGCGCTCATTACATATATATGTAATGGGGGTATTGGCCATTCCACCTTGAGGCTTTACAGCATGCCTGCGTTACACGTTCGGGTCCTTCGCATGGGCCTGCGGGCGTAACGCTTATTGTATGCATATGTAGTGTGGGTACCAGCCAGGCTATCTAACGGCGCGACAGTGTGCCTCTTTTATGCTTAGCCTTCACGCATGCGCCTGCGGGCACAGCGTATTCATTCATTCTTTCATTTATCCATGAACCTCCTGACTTGCCGTCCATGCTCTTCTGCGCCACTGCTAATGACACACACGGTCCGGACCGCGCCAGCGTCATAACACAGGTGACTGTTTCTACTTTAAATACCCCCTATCCTTAGTGCACTTTCACTTCTTCTTTCCCTGACGAAGCCGCAGCGTCGGCGATACGCGTGGGAATTCCTGCGCACCCACGTGCATATTGCTATGGTCTGTGTATCCCTGTCTACCAGACTCCCTATAGGTACAGCCCAACTCCTTTTTGGGGGGGGAAACTTCCTCGGTGGATTATTGGCCGCCTCTTGGGTGTGGGACTGAGCTGCCAGTACTACATTATTGTATAGGGTCCAATTTGGCTGTGATCGGCTCAGGCTCCATTCCATTGCTCTGGACATATGTCCTTATAGGAATTCTTGGGGCAGTACTATACATATCGTTACATACCTTGTATGTGAATCCTGTTTACTTTGGCATGGTTTTCTATGTTGTAAAAATCTGTTATTTGACATAATTGTCCTAGATTGTTATTTGTGGGACCTTTACTGTTTGCTGGAGTTCGCATATGAAATTGTTCAAACAGGGGGACGCGGGCCTGTCTTATTTTGGCAATATAAAATTAAATTGTCTGTTCATTAATTGATTCCATTATAATATCTGTGGGTGCCAGGTTGGTGTTTTTTCATGTTTCATGTTATATATGATATATATGTTATATATTATAATTGGGTTGTGCGGATATGTGCAATGTCTTTTTCTCCCCTTGGTTTTCTATAATTCTCATTGCATTTCCAGCACCCTTTTAGTATATTCATATACACATATGCTACAGTGGTGCACTCCTTCCTCCCCCCTTTTTGCGTACCACAGGTGACGTCACGATCATGAACGACTTTTCTAACCGTCACTACCACCCCCGTCCTTCATTCCGCCTCCCGCCCACCACCTTGCAACCCTCCTGTACATCTCAGGGTCATAAAACCGGGCGAGGCCAGACCATGAGACGCAGAAGATCTGCAACCCACGGGCCCGGCGACGTGTTGGTACACTATACATATATGCATGTTCCTGAGGCAAAAGAATGAGAGAGGGGTTATAGTTATAATTCAAGGCATACAAAGCGGTATTTTACAAAAACCTGAAGACCAAGTCATACAAGTATAAATAGGGCAAGACAAGTCAGACAAATACAGGAAAGTAGCTTTAAATTTTATTCAGAAAACATTTTGGCCATTTGCTATAACACATGCTCAGTACACAGCATTTATGGTTTGCATGTTGTATTCTCTCCAGTATGTGCATCAATTGCTTTGTTGCCAAGTTACATTTCTTATCTCTGCCTCGGTATAATCATGCCCCATGTTGGCAGAGCGGCACCCAGTTAGACTTTCTCCAGGGCAGTGTGCATTGTGCTCTAACCTCCTGCTAGTCTTCTACAAATATTCTACCCTTCAGAAATGTTCTGCAGTTACGCAGCTTTGTCTGCTTAATCGGTGCCTATCCATGCTGGTAAATAGGTCCTTCCAATTATTTTATAAAAGGCTGTTCCAAATCTTTCCAATGGTGTGTTTGTGATTCCAGGCTACACAACAAAACTTTTCTGTTAACTAAAGCCTGCTTTACACACTTCAATAGATCTTTCAATCCGTCGTCGGGGTCAAGTTGTAAGTGACGCACATCCGGCATCGTTCGTGATGTATTTGCGTGTGAAACCTACATGCGATCGATATTGAACGAAAATACGGTGATCGCGTACACGTCGTTTATTCCTCATACATTGGACGTTTGGTAGTACGAAACTAGTGAATTGTAACGTGTGACATCCATCATACGATTTTGATGTCTGAGGCTATGTGCGCAGTGTGCGCTCTGCACCGCAGCTTAACAAAGGTCTGCTTCAGAGCGCAGCTGAAAAGCTGCGTTCTGAAGCGCCTCACAATGTCTGTCATGCACTAATCTCTGTCAGTCCGTCACTATCTCTGTCCCTCACTCTCTGTCCATGTCAGTCTATCCCCCTCTCTCATATACTCACCGATCCCCGATCCCCGGCGCTGCACGGCATTCACACTGCTGCGGCGGCTTTTACTGTTTTGAAAAAGCCGGCCGCCCATTAAACAATCTCCTATTCCCTGCTTACACCGCCCACCGGCGCCTATGATTGGTTACAGTGAGACACGCCCCCACGCTGAGTGACAGCTGTCACACTGCACCCAATCACAGCAGCCGGTGGGCGTGTCTATACTGTGCAGTGAAATAAATAATTAAATAATTTAAAAAAACGGCGTGCGGTCCCCCCCAATTTTAAAACCAGCCAGATAAAGCCATACGGCTGAAGGCTGGTATTCTCAGGATGGGGAGCTCCACGTTATGGGGAGCCCCCCACCCTAACAATATCAGTCAGCAGCCGCCCAGAATTGCCGCATACATTATATGCGACAGTTCTGGGACTGTACCCGGCTCTTCCCGATTTGCCCTGGTGCGTTGGCAAATCGGGGTAATAAGGAGTTATTGGCAGCCCATAGCTGACAATAAGTCCTAGATTAATCATGTCAGGCGTCTATGAGACACCCTCCATGATTAATCTGTAAATTACAGTAAATAAACACACACGCCTGAAAAAATCCTTTATTAGAAATAAAACACAAACACATTCCCTGGTTCACCACTTTAATCAGCCCCAAAAAGCCCTCCTTGTCCGGCGTACTCCACAGTCCTCCAGCGTCGCATCCAGCGCTGCTGCATGGAGGTGACTGGAGCTGTAGCAGACACAGCCGCTCCGGTCACCTCCACGCAGCTAATGAAGACAGCCGCGCTATCGGCTGAGCTGTCAGTGAGGTTACACGCTGTCACTGGATCCAGCGGTGGATGCAGCGGTGGCCGCGGGTAACCTCAGTGACAGCTCAGCTGATCGCGCTACTCACCTCAGTTGCTGACCGGAGCGGCGGTGAGTAGCGCGATCAGCTGAGCTGTCACTGAGGTTACCCGCGGCCACCGCTGCATCCACCGCTGGATCCAGTGACAGCGGGTAACCTCACTGACAGCTCAGCCGATAGCGCGGCTGTCTTCATTAGCTGCGTGGAGGTGACCGGAGCGGCTGTGTCTGCTACAGCTCCAGTCACCTCCATGCAGCAGCGCTGGATGCGACGCTGGAGGACTGTGGAGTACGCCGGACAAGGAGGGCTTTTTGGGGCTGATTAAAGTGGTGAACCAGGGAATGTGTTTGTGTTTTATTTCTAATAAAGGATTTTTTCAGGCGTGTGTGTTTATTTACTGTAATTTACAGATTAATCATGGAGGGTGTCTCATAGACGCCTGACATGATTAATCTAGGACTTATTGTCAGCTATGGGCTGCCAATAACTCCTTATTACCCCGATTTGCCAACGCACCAGGGCAAATCGGGAAGAGCCGGGTACAGTCCCAGAACTGTCGCATATAATGTATGCGGCAATTCTGGGCGGCTGCTGGCTGATATTGTTAGGCTGGGGGGCTCCCCATAACGTGGAGCTCCCCATCCTGAGAATACCAGCCTTCAGCCGTATGGCTTTATCTGGCTGGTTTTAAAATTGGGGGGGACCGCACGCCGTTTTTTAAAATTATTTAATTATTTATTTCACTGCACAGTATAGACACGCCCACCGGCTGCTGTGATTGGGTGCAGTGTGACAGCTGTCACTCAGCGTGGGGGCGTGTCTCACTGTAACCAATCATAGGCGCCGGTGGGCGGGGTAAGCAGGGAATAGGAGATTGTTTAATGGGCGGCCGGCTTTTTCAAAACAGTAAAAGCCGCCGGAGCAGTGTGAATGCCGTGCAGCGCCGGGGATCGGGGATCGGTGAGTATATGAGAGAGGGCTGCTAACTTCAGTCACTCAGGAGTTTAGCGGTCACCGGTGAGTCTTCACTGGTGACCGCTAATCAGGGAGCGACACAGACAGAGCCGCAGCATGACAATGAAGTCGGGTGAAGTTCACCCGAGTTCATTCTGACAGTGCGGCTCTGTCTGTGTCTGCTGTCAGCGGCCATTCAGCTCTGCTACACGGCTGTCTGTGTCTGCTGTCAGCGGCCATGTAGCAGAGCTGAATGGCAGATGACATAGTAAAAACGCATCCCTACACATTACACACGCTTGGCAAGACAATAAATAAAAAAAAAAGGGTGCCCAATGCATACGTCACAGAACACATGATCTAAAGGATCGCACACAAAATTGACCAATTTAACATAGGCTACTAACGCTCGTGTGACAGCAAATGAACGACCTACGTGCAATCTCATTAGATCGCATATGCAACCTGGGCGTGTCACATCGCATACGAGATCGCACACCTAATTGTAAGGTGTAAAGCTGGCTTAACATTAGCTTTATCTGCAGATATTAACGATCAAGCACTGACTTCACTTCAATCTTGAACTAGGGGTCTAATAGGAAACTGATCTTTACTTGCTATATGGTTCAATATGAAAATTACAATTTTGTTATTTAAAGGGAATCTGTCATCATGTTTTTGTGTTTTTGGTACTTCATCTGAGAGCAGCACAATAAAGAGGCAGAGACCCTGATTCCAGCGATGTGTCATTTACTGTTTTGCTTGCTGCAGTTTTGATAAAATCCCTGTTTCACCTGCATCTGAATTCTCTGAAGGTTAAGCTCTGTATAACGCCCCACACACACATACCGATTGGCAACTTTCTGTGTACACTCTGCATAGGCAGAAAGCTGCCAATCCGTGTTGGTGGTGCTGGGGGGTATACAGATATATTGTGATAATCTCCTGCTGATAGAACAGTGATTTTGTTCTTCTAGATTTCCTTTAAGTTGTAGCCAAACTTCACCAAAGAGTGAACACTTGTACTTATCCTGTAGAATTTCAAATATACTTGTGACAGGGTCCTTCTCCGATATCACACAATCAACAGAGCTAGAGACGAGTGAACAATCCAAAGCATATTTATTCCATGCAATACAGAATGACCATCAAATAATCCACGACACGGAGGGTAAAAATAGTCCAGAAATGGCATAAATGTCCTGGGGTTCAGACACAATCAGCCAGCAGTCCTTCTCCAGGGTAATCGGGGTTTCTCACAGTCTCTCTGGGGTGCTGGTGTCGCGGGCGGGGAGGAGGGTGTCAGCACACTACGCTCACCCCTTCTGCTCGGGTCCGGCGGCTGCTGCTCAGTGGTGGCTCGAGCCGTGGGCCGGATCCCGGGGGTTCTCGAGCGGCGCTCCTCGCCCGTGAGTGAAAGGGGGGTTGTTGGGTGTGGGAATAGTTTATTGTCCGTGATGCCACCCACGGTTGTGGTGATTTCACCACCGCTGCTCAATATGGGGATCCCGGGGATGGTGATGCGGAGCAGCCAGGTGTTGTGTTGCCCCTCCGTGGGTAGGGGTTGGTGATCCCGGGGCCCAGTGATGGTGAGGGAGGTGCAGGGCCTGGTGGGCGCAGGGACGTGGGGGCAGCGCTGTGCCTTGCGGCACTGTGGTACTCACTCAGCCTGAGACGTTGACACAGTTTTACGGTAAACCACACGGCTGGAAAGACGGTTCCCACGGACGGCTGCACTTGCTCTCCCAGTAGGTGACGGTGATGTCCCTTTTCCTTGCACCTTTGTTTCTGTGTTGGTAGCGATGGATTCCCACCGGTAACCCGCTCCCCGGCTTCAAGCTGGACCGGAGGAGCTCTACTCTTTGCCCGCAGGCGCTGGCCCTGAGAGACTGGTGCCTTGGCGGTGGCGGTGTCTCTCCTACTCTGGCTGGACTGTTGCCTTCAATCGGGACTTGGTTGTTGGGGGATCTACGTCCCCTTCACTGACGGATTTGGCAAATTATGGCGACTCCTAGCCTTGCCAGGGTCCGAGAGGCCCCTGCCCTGGTGCTGACTGTCCTTCGGAACACTGCTCCAGACCGCCGGGCCACCACCCGTCCGCGGTCCTTCCAGGAACCTCCAAACGGTCCCCCTCCAGACAGTCACCGCCGTTGCTGACCTTGCTGACCTGTCCTGCACACAGCTGGACTACTTCAGGCTTTCTTTCTGTCACCACTCTTGCTTTCCTCCTTTACCACTTTACTTCTTTCTACTTTCACTTCCTAAACCCCTCTTAGCTGTTCACTCAAGCTCTTCCCTGAGCTTTCTGCCTGGTTTCTCCCGCCTCCAGAGCTGTGACCTCCTCGGTGGGCGGAGCCAACCGCCTGGCCCACCCCCTGGTGTGAATCATCAGCCTCTGGAGGAAGGCAACAAGGATTTTTGGTTAGCTTTGGTGTTCCTAACTGGGATGTAGGGTGTGGTGGTGTGATGACCTGTGTCCCCTGGCTTGCCCAGGGCGACACACTGGCCGTAGCCTCAGTGCCTCCCTCAGAGGTTCAATCTTGCTTTTTCTCTCTTGTAAGTCTCACCCAGAATGACTTATCCCCCAGATAAACAGAGAGTTTAGGTGGATCCCAGGCCCCCTCCCGCAGACCTAGGGACAGAAACACTTCAAGGGGATATAACCTGACTTAACAGGAGAAACAATATATCGAATAGACAGACTGCCATGCCCAAAACATGACCCCGCACAAAATGGTACATAACCCACAATTTCACACTATCACAATACTATATTCTATATTCATTACCAGTACCTTGTTTGCTTATCCGTAGGCAAATACATACTGGGAAAGTAAATGCAGTAGACACATGTCATGTAAAATCCTGCTACTGTCTGGTAAAAAGTATATTGTTGATATTTTGGCTGATAATATTTTGTGCATGATTTGTCTATGGAAGATACCGTATATCACGACTTTGGCCAGCTGTTGGCTGCCATAATAATCTGTCTGCAGAGTAAGCACCACAAAAATGTTTAGTACTCAAAAAGTAGTCAGCTAATAGTTTTACTTTTGATTGCTCGATCGAATGGTTAGCATTAGTAATGATCGAACCCTTGGATACTCGGGTTCGACGAACCAGCAAAGACTAAAAAAAAAATCACTTACGGTAGCCAAACTTGACCCTGAACTTCATCCCGGATGAAAAGCCCCATATAATAGGGATGAGAAGTTCTAGGCTGTAAAGTGCCCATAATAAGTGCTTGAGGGCTACAAATGGAAGTCAAATTGTAATAAGAGCAGGATAGTTATACATATTGTGTTTCCCGGAGAATCACACTTCAGTTAGACTCCTTTCCAGGCCTGCTTATTAAGGTTCATCAATATTCACTTTTTCTCCGCCCACCCTCTGTGCCAGTGTCTGTGATTGGTTGCAGACTGGTATAAACGTCCCTCACCCTGTATCCGTATTTGTGATTGGCTCCAATTAGTTTGCTGTATGGAAGTGTAAATAGAAATAAAAAATTTGAAAAATAGTGTAGGCTCCCGCCCTATTTTGATAGCCAGAGTGGGTAAAACAACATCTACAGGCTGCAGCTCCCATCTGTGAACTTTACCTCGGCTGGATATCAAAATAGAGGGGATCCCATGACGTTTTTTAAAAATAATTTAAATAAATAATTTGTAAAAAAGGCGTAGGGTCCCCCCTATTTTTGATAACCAGCCACAGTTTTTACAGTGGTTTCCCTGGCCAATCGCAGCTATGCCAATACTTGACATGGCTGTGATGAGGTCGAAAGTGCCCACACTGGAAAAGTTTGCTAATTGACTGCTCTGCAATCTTTCAACAGGTTGACAAACCCGAACAGGAACTGGACATACAGTTAAAGGTTTGTGTTCGGGGTTCAGCACTGGTACGACCCCAAACTTTACAGCTCGGGTTTGCTCATCCCTAATTAGCATACGTAAAGCACTTAAACACTGAGTTTTTTTGTAAAGTCTGTGTTTGGTGCACACCCCGAAATTTAAAGTTCAGGTCAAGTCATCTCTACTTATGATGAAAAAATGGGATTATTTTAGAGAATAAAATACAGGTACCTTTGCTACATTACACTTACTACATTAGATAGACATTAGTAAGGTACATGAAGAACTTGATTTGATGCAAATTGAACTTGTGTCAAATTTTAGAAAGAATAGAAAGCTAAAAAGCCTTGAAGAAGCTGTAAGCCTGCTTTCACACATTGCTGCAGTGTTGGGTTTTTTTTTTGGGGTGCAATCATGGCAAAAATGCATTTTTAAAAATATCGCTGCATAATCTTTGCAATTCTACCACAATTGCAGCAAAAAAAAACCGCACAAGTGAACTTAGTCTAACAGTGCTGTGTTTGACAGTGAAGAAGATGTCTTTGCAGGCATGAAAGATCTGTTTTTTTAGGACAGATCAAGGATTTGAAGCCTGTTTGATTGAATATTAATATATCTGCTCTTCATGGGTTATAAAACTTTACTTGAAATTCCTTCATTTTTACATAGAAGGGGGCTCATCGGCCAATTTTAACGCTTTCTTTTTTCTTTTAGGTTGTAAACAATTAGAGGCAGGATAATATCTTTTATTCTCATTAATATATACCGTATTTTTAGGATTGTAAGATACACTTTGAGGAGTGTGTCTCATAACGCAAATGTAGGTTACTGGGCGGTGGAGGATGAGTGCTGTACTGGCTGTAGGGCACTGTTCTAGCTGCGGTGGGGGCTGTGCTGGCTGTGGGGCACTGTGCTGGCTGTGGTGGGGGCTGTATGGAGCAGGGCTGTGCAGCAGGTGAGATGCTCTGTTGATGGTGGGGGCTTCAAATAATGGTGCCTGGAGTCGGCGCATACGCAGATGAAGCTCTCGTCTCAAGAGCTCATCTGCGCATGCTCTGACTTTGGCCCATTGATCTCCCAGTGGCAGACTTAAGGAAAATGGTGCCCAGAGGTGGCTCGTGCGCAGATGAGATCTCGGCTTTCCATTGAGACGAGAGCTCAATCTGTGCATGCGCTGACTCTGGGCGCCATTTCTTTGAAGCTTGCACCACCGACAGAGCATCTGTGACATGCACCACACCGATATGCTCCACACAGCAAGTATGGCTCCTGAAGCCAGCATAGCCCCCACCGCAGCCAGCACAGAACACACCGCAGTGTCTGCAGCATCGCCCCTGCCTCCTGTGACCCCGCTCCATCATCGCTGATAATTTACAGTCAAAAAGAAATTATGAGAATATTACTTCTTACTCACCGTCACCAGAATGACTAAAAATAAAAAAAAAATGGCCAAATAGAATTTGACAGTAGAGATAACTCTTGACATTTCCAAATAAATACAAACATCCCAATTGTCTTAACATTATTCCATTTTTGTAATTTCTTCAATCACACGGTTAGAGATCAGCCATGTACTTTGTGCTATAAAGGACACAGATTTATTGCTCAGGTTTATAGTTACAGTAAAGAAATGATCAAATTACCGTTCTCTACCTTGTTGGCTGCATGTAACGCACAGGCACGCACTGCATGATAGTGGTCTGAGCCATTCCTATGGGAAAGCGTCTCAATTGTCCAGCTTGTTCATCAACACAGCAGTGTTCTCATTGCTGATGAGGAAGCAGTTTATCTTGATGAGGAGCACAAATAGACACTTGTACTCACCAGAGCTTCCAATTTATACCAGGATCATTATTTTATTTCCAGGGTCAGAGAACTCTTCCATGCTAATGAAGCTTGCTGCCTCAGCAGTAGAGAACAGCATGCATCATATCTGGTGTTAACTTTGTATATCAATGAGAAAGCAAGAACGTGTCGCTCATTTAGCATTTATGTGTATTTGTTTAGACTATCAGTGGGTCACTGAAATTACTGCTATAGAAATCTCTGTTATGAGTCTAAGAGGAGAGGAAAGTCATTTGGGGTAAAACGGGCAAAAACAGCATCTTTATAACACTTGAGTTAACAACTATGATTTTACATATGTGTGTGTTTGTGTGTGAGAAAGAGAGCAAGAAAAGGAAAAGAGAAAGAGAAAGAGCAAGACAAAAAGGAAAAGAGAAAGAGCAAGACAAAAAGGTAAAGAGAAAGAAGAGAAAGAGCGGAGACATTGGCTTATCCTAATGCTGTAAATTATAGACATAAAACTGGACAATGGGAAAAGTTGAGCACAAGCCTACTTTGTGTCGCGGGCGGAGGAGGGGACGCCGCGCTCTCCCACTGCTCGGGTCCGGCTGCCGTGGCTGCTGCGGCCTGCTGCTGCTCGGTGGCTCGAGTGATGGGCCGGATCCCGGGGACTCTAGCGGCGCTCCTCGCCCGTGAGTGAAAGGGGTTTGGGTTGGGGATTGTTTATTGTCCGTGACGCCACCCACGGTTGTGGTGATTATGTGGACACCACCGCTGCTCTGGCTGGGGATCCCGGGAGTGATGGTATGGAGCAGCCAGTTGTTGTGTTGCCCCTCCGTGGGTAGGGGTTGGTGATCCCGGGGCCCAGTGATGGAATTGAATGGTGGGCAGGCGGGCAGGGGGCCTGTGGAGGTGCAGGGGCGCAGGGGCAGCGCTGTGCCGCACGGCATGGAGGTACTCACTCAGCCAGTAAATACGACACAGTTCTCGGTAAACAAACGGCTGGTTGGACGAGTCCCTCAGACGGTTACGTTGCTGATGTCCCCTGCAGTTGACGGTGGCGGTCTCTTCCCTGCACCTATGTGTTGTTGTTTGGTAGCGATGGGTTCCCACCGGTAACCCGCTCCCCAGCTTGGATATGAACCAGAGGAGCTTCACTCTTGCCCGCAGGCGCTGGCCCTGGGAAACTGGTGCCTTGGCGGTGGCGGTGTCTCCCCTTAACGGTTGGACTGTTGCCTTCAAACGGGACTTGGTTGTTGGGAGACAGTCGTCCCCTTCACTGACGGATTTGGCAAATTATGGCGACTCCTAGCCTTCCCGGGATCCGAAAGGCCCCTGCCCTGGTGCTGGCTAATCTTCGTATACCGCTCCGGTACCGCCGGGTCACCACCCGTCCACGGTCCTTTCGGCAACCTCCAATCAGTCTCGCCTGCAGACGGTCACCGCCGTCTGCCAACCTTGCTGTCTCAGTCCGGGGCACACACCCGGACCAACTTCAGGCTTCTTGCTGTCACTACACCTACTTTCCTCCTTTACCACTTCACCAGCTTCACTTCACTTCCTTTCACTTTCAACTCTCAAGCTAATCTGCCTGGTTTTCCCGCCTCCAGAGCTGTGAACTCCTCGGTGGGTGGAGCCAACCGCCTGGCCCACCCCCTGGTGTGGACACCAGCCCCTGGAGGAAGGCAACAAGGATTTCTGTTTTGACTTTGTGTGTACCTGCAGGGAATGTGGGGTGCGTGTGGTGTTGTGACCTGTGACCCCTGGCTTGCCCAGGGCGTCACATTTGCATTTAAAGGGAATGTCATCAGGTTTTTTGCTACCTCACCTGAGAGCAACATTATATAGGAAAACAAAATCTGAATCCACAGATGTATCACTTAGTTTACTGGGTGCAGCAGGTGTGACACAATCAGAGTTCTTAGGCGGGCTTTGCACGTTGCGACATCGGTAACAATGTGTTACTGATGCTGCAGCGATAGTCCTGCCCCATCGCACGTGCGATATCTAGTGAAAGCTGCCGTAGCGATTATTATCGCTACGGCAGCTTCACACGCACATACCTGCCGTGCGACGTCCCTCTGGCCCGCAACCCGCCTCCTTCCTTAGGGGGGCGGGTCGTGCGGCGTCACAGTGACGTCACATGGCAGGCGGCCAATTGAAGCGGAGGGGCGGAGATGAGCTATCCCGGCCACCTCCGTCCTTCACAATGCAGCCGGGAGGCAGGTAAGGTGATTTTCCTCGCTCCTGCGGCTTCACACACAGCGATGTGTGGTGCCGCAGGAGCGAGGAACAACATCGTACCTGTCGCACCATCGGCATTATGGAAATGTCGGAGGCTGCAGCGATGATACGATAACGACGCTTTTGCGCTCGTTCATCGTATCAAAAAGGTTTTACACGTTGCGATATCGACTGTGACGCCGGATGTGCGTCACTTTCGATTTGACCCCATCGACATCACACGTGCAATGTCGCAACGTGCAAAGCCGCCCTTAGATGTTGTAGAGCTCATAGCTAACCCCACCCACACCACAGCTCTCTGTGTACATTGTATATTGATAGTAAGCTGCTAATCAGTTCTAAGGACATGGTTGAAGCAGGTGTCACATGGGCATCTAGGCTGAGCAGTGATAACCTCCTGTTGATAAAACATTCATTATATTGCAACAACTGTACACAGCCTAATAAGAGACAGATCCCTGAAATCAGTGTCTCATCCCCTGCATCATGTTGTCCTCAGATTATATAGCAAAAACCTGCTAAAGATTCCCTTTAAATACTTAAAGTGAATGTCCACACTTGAAAATTATTTATTTTATTTTTATTTTTAGAGTTCTAAAATTTGTGATGATTAGAAATAAATCCGTAGATAATCGAATGTGAATCGAATGTCATGAAATTTGTGATTTTATACAAATTCAAACACTTTGATTCCCTCTTTGCAAAAAAATAATAAAAAAATGCCTGCCAGTATTTCCCACACTGTTGAAGCATGTATTTTTGGGTGACCATGCAGGTTTCCCCATAATGCTGTGTAGCTATGACATCTAACAGATTATCACCTTGTACAGTGGTGGTCATCAAATCTCTCTGTCCTGTAGAGTGTAAGCTCTTATGTTCAGCAAGCTCCTCATTCTCTATCTCCCTCTCACTCCCTCTTCCCCTCTCTTGGTCTTACTCTGTCTCCCTCCCCTGTAGAGTGTAAGCTCTTATGACAACTAGGGTCCTCTGTTTCTCTCTTCTGTAGAGAGAGGACTGTAAGTTCTTATGCTAAGCAGGATCCTCTCTCTCCTATAAAGTATACGCTCTTTTTGCCAGCTGTGTTCTCTCTCTCTCTGCTCTCCCCTATTTAAAATTAAATGTGATTACAAGCTTTCCATTATTGAGATTTGTGCATTTTGTTCCACGAATCAAATTTTTGTGTAAAAATTTGACAACATTGGCAAATTCACTTTTTAAAAGATCTCATCTCTAATGCTGATTTATTTAAGTATATACAGTATTTTATACAATAGATTTTTTTTCCTAATAAAAAACTCCAAATCACCAACATGGTTACAGTGTAAAGTGATCCATTTTTGTCTGACATCTGTTACCACTATCGCATGCTATTATACATTAAAACAAAGAGACAGTTGCCCACTGAAATGCTAAAATATGTTAACAATGAATATAGGAATATGAGCATGTATTACTGCAAAGAAAATATATATATATATATATATATATAAAAATTGAAATAATTAGCACACAAAAAAGGACAGTTTTATGTGAGCCCAACAGCCAACGTCAAGGCACATCTCTAATGTTGGGCCCCTGTCTACACTAATGCCTCTCTTTGGGTTAAAAACCTCCAAGTTATGACTAGATAGGAACCTGCTAATTAAGAAATAAAATCACCTATGGCTGATTATACATTAAAGTGCTTATTAAACTTATAATTTTATTTAGAAATAGCTGAAAAACAAAATCAATACTTCTCACCTCTTCTTTGCTTCGATGATCAAGCATTGATCCTCCAGCCATGTTCCTAATTTTTGGTTATATGAAATTGGAATATGAGAACAGCGGCAAATCATTGACCATGGCCAAATGATGGGAGACATTATGCTAATAGCACAGACGAAACCGTGAGCGAAACGCACGTTGCGGCACTTGGCAGTGTTGGTCTGGTGGTCAGTGCATGCCTTATGGAATCTATCGGTCAGTATATTGGGTCTATGTGGCTGCGGTTCCCATGACAACCCTTTTGGTAGCACTATAGAAAAGTTTCTCTGACTTGCATGTACTTGCTTGTACAAATCCCTCTGATAACCTCTGGTATGAATACATGCTACTTTATATGTTGATTAATACTATAACAACTCACCTTGACTGACTCTTGGTTGTATTACATGTCATCCAATTCTAATGATCATTATGTTCAACTAACATCATATTTAACTTAATGTATTAATGTTTCATTAGCGTCATTGTCGCGCTGTACAAAGGGCTGGTAAGACGTAGTACAGCATATTCCCCACTAGGTGGCAGCAGAGTAGTGAAGGAGGGTCAAAGTAACACTCTAACAGAAAGGAGGTTGAAATACAGCAGAGTAACTTCAGCAGGCAGTTCACAGGCGAACCACCAGGGGGAAATAGAGTAGTCAAGCAGTCAGGGCCTAGCCAGGAAAGTCAAGTCACAGCAAAGGGAGGATCAGAATCAGGTGAGAAAACAGAACCAAAATCGGGAAACACAAAGAACACAGGGAACAGAAGACAAAACCGGAGGGTGAGGAGACACAAACACAGGAAGGAGGATAAACCAGGATGAGTAAACAACTGAGAGGAGTGGGAAGTCAGGGACTGGGACAGACGGACAAACAGGGGAGGGTACAGGTCAGGGCATGGTAACAAGGAGTCAGATCAAACAGGAACTCTCACCAGAGCCAGTCACAGGCTGCAGAGCAAACCTATAACCAGCGCTGGAATGCAAGTGCAGAGACCAGATATAGTGTCTCCTGAAACCAGAACGAGGCTGATGGAAGTTAACCCCTGACATGACCAGGCCGGGTCTGGGAAACTCTGGAGTGGGGAGGATCATGACAGTCATATGGTTTACCGCATGACTTTTAAGCCTATGACAACTCTTGTGGGTTTTTTTCTTATATGCTCTGTATTATACACTAATTTCTATGTAGATTCTAAGTTAAACTGCCTGCATTAATGATTTTGGGATATGCTTTAATATAGCCAGTTATGGTGCCGTCATGTTACTTGCTGACATCACCCATACTGCCTTGCTTTTATGGGTTTGGGGTGTTTTTAATGAGATATCTCAGCGATTTTGTTTATGTGCTTTGAATTACTAGTAAAATATTTTGTATTCTGCTTTGGACATTAAGTTTTTAATATTATTTATTGATAGATCATAGGTATACAAATTTCTGCATTTAGTACTCCAGTATAAATGATGTTGGTTTATACTTTTGGGCTCTATATTCTCTAATAGTACAGCGCATAACTGCTGCCACCAGTGATTGGATGCAGCATTAAAGTACAGACTGTAAAAACGACTGGAGACTTGTCAAGAGGGTCAATGATAAATCATATGGGAAAAGAATAAGTATTTTAAAAAAATCATAATTGGATGACACCCGTCATCTCAGTATTATAACATTGTGAAGCCCTTAGCTGCCTTAGTGCCAGATGTGACAACATGGACACCCAATCCCTAGCATGGGTTAAAGTTTCTTAAAATTCAGCCAGGGGTATTGTTCTTCTGTGTGTTAACTCATGTTTGGGACCAGACCCTTCCGAGCAATCATTGTAATGTAGTTGTGTATTGCTAATCTAATGTAAATTACGTTAGTAGCCATTGTCTAGTCTGTACATTCCAGACTGCATGTAGATATTCTCAGTCTTTCTATCCAAATCATTTAAATGAACATTATCCATGCAGCTCGAAATTCAGCCAATAAGAGCCCAGTCTTATCCACCAATCGTGAAGACCCCAAATGGTCTGAATGGAGAGCTCAGAGATATAAGAAGGAGGACTGTCCATTGCCCAGAGAGACTCTTGCTACATGCTTACCAATCTAGGACCTGCAGATACGATTGGCAAGCCATAACCTGGATTATAACACTATATGGACTCCATTATTGAATGCATGGATTCGGCTGTGATACCAAGGACTACTTAAGGAAGGAATCCAGCTTGGGACAATCCAGTCATCTGACTACAGACTTTGCAGTCCTCAGCCAGCTTCCTAAATCTGGTGTTATTCCATTCTCGGTGGGTGCCCGCTGCTGGATTGGAGTAAATAGCCCTGGAAGCTCTGAGACACGGACATTCTAATCCCTGGTGAGCCAGCGGAAGGGTGAGACTTTGTTGCCTGTTACATTTGTGTGTTTTGCTGGTTATGTGCTATTTGCCGTTAATTGTTTGGGGATCCAATAAAGTCTTATTATTGTGATTCCCTCACCCTGTGTTGTCTGAGTAGTATTCCGCCCACAGTTAAGGAGGTTGTGCGTTCAGTTGGGATGAGCCTTGAGCCATGCTGTCTTTCTAAAGGTGGCTGGGCCAGCGGACGAGAGCACCCACTGAGCCCCGTGTCTCCACACCAGGTACCAAATTTTATCTAACATCTTCTTCAATATCTATAGTATACAAAGATTTTGGATAGTTAAATATGAAATAAAGTAGCCCTGATTTCTACAAAGATATATTGTGAAATTAATACAGAAAAATGGTAATGCAAGATGGAAACCCTAAGGACTTGTCTCAAAGTCACTTTGAACCAGATTGAAGAATAAATAGTTGAACAGTCTACAAGAAAATAAATATAAGTGGATTTGTATTATTAGTACATTATTTACCAGCCCAGTCGTGATTTGCCTTATTTATTTATTTAATATCATTAATTTGAATTGTTTTAAACCAGAAACATGTAACAATAAGAGCTTCTGGATATAATTCATTTTGACGGCAGATGAAAACATTACCGATAACCAAATACAAGACGGCAGCCAGCAACAAGAAAGTGGAAAGCAAATAAAAGGAAAGCAACTTCATGGTGGATTTTAAAGTATTATCTGACTTTCAAATGCATATATAGATCTGAGGTGGTTATTCCCAGAGGAACAGTAAATCACGTAGCTTTCTCACAACTCCACTGCAGCTTACCCATAATATGTTCTCATACAAGCTGCATCCGGCCACACAGCACAAATCAAAAAAGGCTGCATGAAGGAATCCTCTGCTCAATGATACAGGATTTCCTAATACATCTGTCATGCCGTACGTTGTGTGAAATAGGATCAAGTATGCTCTGGCCATACTAACAACTGGAGGCGGGAAACAGTCAAATTATCCAGAAAACTCAAATTTCAATAAGGAAAGCTGGCAGCTATTGACATGTAACATAACTCAATTTAGAGAATCCATGTTGAAAGGTCTTAAAATGTAAACTGAAATAATAAACTGCTGCATATACATCAGTATCCCTTAACTAGTGGTTTTGCTGCAGCAGCCATTCAGAAGGGACTATCATAGCCTGTATAAAAGTTGAGGCAAAGAATGCAGCAACCATTATACGGTGATACAGGATAGAGAGAGGATGTTAGAGCTTACAACATTGCAACAACAGCAATAAAGATGTGTTTATAGTCTGCAAATAATAGAGACATGACATACAGAGAAATAAGAAAGATGATAGCAGCTGCTACAGATCAGTTGACTGATCAGTAATATGATGTAGGTGACATTAGTCCTGCTGCATTTGAATTACACATTATTTTCTTAATGTAACAGAAAGCATAAGCAAGCCCTCACAATATTTATCCAAATATCTTAAGAGGGGAAGAATTGAACTTTAGTGCCATCTATTGAGGGTATTGCCCCTTTAAGATATCTCTGCCACTTGAAAAAGGGGTGCTTGAGCAAAAAAAAAAAAGTTGCACATTGAGACTTTAATAGATGATAAAGAGGATACAATTCAAATAGTTAAGTATGTTGATGGTTCCGTCAGCCATGGTGAAAGGGGAATCAGCAGGTTAATATAGAGGGGAAAAACAGGTGAATGGGGAATGGAGCTCAGGACATTATCCACACTGGAGCAAATGTCATCCAAGTCATGACAGGGATGGTGATTACAATTATGATTATGAAGATGATGATTGATGATTTTGTCCTCAACAAGACCCTGGAACCAGATCGAGATACAAGGAGGTTACGTCATCAGAAGAGAAGTGTGTTGATATTATTGATAAAGAGTGGAGTCAACATCTGTACAAAATATCATCTGATGGAAGATCTGCTTTTTTTATAGTAATCTCGAGAGCAGGTGATGTCACAACTGCTTTTGGTGTTGGAAGCTTAACAATGCTTGAAAACTCTGGTGGTGGTTGTTGTAGTGGCAAGTCTTATGCGCCAGTATCTTGAGTGTTCAAATTATTTTCATTTCAGAATGACCAAGGTATTACAGTGTGCAGACTGTGTAGAAGAAAAATAAGGTGTGAGCATCCTGGCACTAATTGAATACAAACTTTGACTCTCCATTAGCACATGAAGTAGTGTGCCGCCCCTGCAGCAGTCGAACTGCTCGGATCCGGGGTTGCTGTGGCTCGAGGGTCTCTGGACCCAGGGGCTTGTGGCCACTTCAAATGTAAGGGAGGGGTTGTTTATAAGGCATAGTCCGTGACGCCACCCGTGGTTCGCAGTAAGGGGAGTACCGCCGCTGCCGATGGAAGTACCCGGGGGAGATGGAGTGGGGAAGCCAGATGGTGATCCCTCCATTGGTAGGAGAGACCCCGGACTCTGGAGATAAGTGGCGGATAGCATTGTGCAGGCTATACGGGCACGCAAGACGCAGGGTGTGCAGTGTACTCACTCAGGCTGTGTGGATATTGGTGCGGTCATTAAGCAGACTCTCACACAGAAGTAAACCAAGTCTCTTGGTGCCGCTGCCACTCGGGGGAAGCTCGTCCAGGTATCCGTCCCCACTGGTACTGCTTAGTGGTCCAGTGCCTGCCTCCATGCACAATTAAGTAGATTTTCCTAAGTGACCCTTCGGCCTGAAGCTATTAGGGTCCCGCTCCCTATAATGATATAGTGGAGCTGTGCTCTCGATGGCTGACACTTGGAAATTCTGTAGGCCGCATCAGCTGGAAAGCCTTATCCCCCTCGCTCTGTTGGTGCCTTGGATCTCTGAGCTCTTGGGGAAAGTTCATAAAGAGACTATCCTCCACAGGTGAATTATCAGGTTGCATGAAACTACTCCCCGATCTAGGGTCCTGTACCCCGCCGTGCTCGGTACCGGTCCATTTACTGGACTTTTCGGAACCGGCCATTCTCCAAAACTAAGTCAGTACACCCTTTTCCAATACCCTGCGACCAGGTCTCCGACTCCTCTGGTCCCAGACCACCGTCTGCGACGCAACCAAGGTCACACAGTGAGCTACATCTCCCTCAGCTCCTCATTCTCTGAGGGCTACTACTCGACTCCAGGGAGCTGCTACTACCAGCTCCTTACTCTTTGGGAGCTACTGCTAAACTGACTTCCTCCCACCCACCAGTCTGCCTGAACCCTAGGCGGGTGGCCCTTTTCCAGCTAGACCACCCACTGGTGTGCCTGATAGGGTGTGGTGTGAGGTGTGGTTAGGATTTGAGTGCTGATGGAAGCAATACCAGTGTGTAGGAACTCATAACCATGGAAGGTGAGTTCTGCATCATAAGAGACAGGGGTACAGTTACCTGTGTCACCCTGATAGAGTCAGGTGCGTCACAGTAGCATCATCTGTTGACGTGGGAAAAGCAAACTGACCAGCAATATGAGCAAGGCTCCAGCTGTTTTCCTTGTAACCATCTCTCTAGTAGTAAGAGGTATCCTCAAGACGTAATGCCAGGTCATTGCTATCATCACTATCATCATTCTCATGTACTGCTTTTTGGACTCTTCGTCTTCTTTCTCCATTGCATCATCAGTTAGCCATATATGTGGCCATGAAATATGCTCTTACACATTTATGGAGACTCTTTAACCACAACTATTAACATACCACTTGGATTGTATGTGAGATGAGATCCAGCGCAGGAAAGAAGGCACTCTTCAATATAAATTTCCATATGGTTTATTCCATGTGCACACGTATGAAGGTAGGTAGGTGCAGACAGCCCCTGAGCAGGGGAAAAATGACTAGTGACGCGTTTCGACCGTATTACACGGTCTTTGTCATGTCTTGGATTGTACAGCCTTTTTTGCGCTCAGCCTTTTTGGAAGATACCTAGCCACTAGCCACCATAATTTCTTGAGCTTCTTCAATATCTGCTTTGTGCGCTAATCTGGCAGAAACCATGGTCCATTTCTTGGAATCCAAATTGTGCTGGAAACTGCACTTCACTGTTGACAGCAGCAATTACAGCCTGCAAATTTACATGTCTTTCATGGCACATTGAGTCAATGATTTAATAATTTAAACAGCAGTCAGGCACTACCACAAGCATGACAGATGATAACTGGTCAGAACTCCATAATAGGCGACACTTATGTACTTGTAGAATATAAGATGAACACAAACAAGGTGAAGGTGACGAGGCTCTTCATGTTGTCAAGGATTGTGCAAATCAATAGGATGGTTCACAAGCCCCAGATAAACCACAGATGATATCCAGCATCTTCCTCCAGTGCTATGGTTGAAGTCTCTATGAGATGCTTATGCACTACTTCCTTTAAATCTTTAAGACTTTTCCCTGTCTTCAACATCAACAGTGCAAAACATGAATTCAAATTTCACACTTAATGGCTTCTTGTCAATTGCACCTTAGCAACATGGTAAGCGACAATGCCAGAAACATTGTGGATGAAATGTGTTTGAGCTGAGCAAAAAAATGCTTGCAGCATGGAGGACATCCTCAATTTTATCGCTCACAAAAGCAAACATTTTTTCCCCCCAAAAAATAATGGACATCCATTACATCAATTTTTTTTACCATCACCCTTATTTTTGTACAAGTTAAGATTTTATGTGCATCTACCCATGTGAATTCACCATGCTGAACCCCGATCAGGATTAGGGCCTATGCAGGATTGGGCACAAAAAAGTAAACATCTTTTTTTACAAAAAAAAATCAGGGACATCTTTTAGTAGAATTTTCTTCACCGCCATCTTGATTTTTCGCAAAAATTATGACTTTATTTGTTTCGACTGGTGTAAAATAACATGGCAGAATGCTAAGCAAGATTGGGCCTTTGTGGAGGGCTGGGAGAAAAAGACAATAATGTTTTCAAAACAAAATTAAGGCCATCCATTAATATGATTTCTCTTTATGATCATTCTCATTTTTAGCACAAATAAATGTTTTGTGGAAATCCTCCAGTGTCAGGTAATGTGGTAGAACACTGAACAGGATTGAATCTCAGTGTATACAATGGGTGAAATAAGTATTGAACACGTTACCAATTTTCTAAGTAAATATGTTTTCTAAAGGTGCTATTGACATGAAATTCTCACTAGATGTCAGTAACAACCCCTCCTATCCACACAGGCAAATAAATCAAACCATAGATATCCGGAAATTTAGTGATGTGTAATAATGAGAAATGACACAGGGAAAAAGTATTGAAGACACCTACTCAAATTCAATTAATACTTTGCACAAAAGCCTTTACTGGTGATGACAGCTTCAATATGCCTCCTGTATGGAGAAACTAGTTGCATGCATTGCTCAGGTGGGATTTTGGCCCATTCTTCCACACACTCTTTAAATCCTGAAGGTTCTCTGAGCTCCTTCTATGAACTGTGAGCTTTAGTTCCTTGTATAAATTTTTTAATGGCTTTTTCTAGTGGACTTCTTCTGGGTCCACTCATTAAATCTCATGCGTACTGCTTCCGTCACCCACCCTCTGTGACAGCCTCTGTGATTGGTTGCAGTCAGACAGCTGGTGTGCCTATGCCTGTGATTGATTGCCTTCACATTAGCTGTCTGGGTCCCTGAAGTGGAGTATAAAAATAAATAATTTAAAAAAATGGTGTAGGGTCCCCCGTATTTTGATACCCAGAGCAGAAAAAAGCAGACAGCTGGAGGCTTCAGCCTGCAGCTGTGTGCATTATCTTGGTTGTGTATCATAATACAAAGGAACCCATAAGGCTTTTTTTAAAAAATTATTTAAATAAATAATTTAAAAAAATTGCATGTGGCGTCCCTCTAATTTTGATACCCATCCAAGATAAAGCAGAAGACTGGGGGCTGGTATTCTCAGACTAGGAAGACCCATGATTATTGTGCCCTCCTCAGTATAAAAATAGCAGCCTGCAGCTGACCCAGAATTGGCATATCCATTAAATGCCTCAATCCTGGCGCTTAAGTAGGTCATCCCGATTGCCCTGGTGCGGTGGAAATCAGGATAATATAAGAGGTTAATGACAGCTGAAATTTGTCAAAAAATCAAGCTCCAGGGTAGTAATGAGGTGGAGTCTTTGAGACCCCCCATCACAAATCATGTAAGTAAAAATAAATAAACACAAAACACAGAGAATTTTTTTTTAAAATTCTGGGACAGCTACGGGCTGCTATTTTAAGGATGGGAAGGGCCCAATAGCCATGGGCCTTCTCAACCTGAGAATACCAGCCACAAGCTGTCTGCTTTATATTGACTGGGTATCAATATTGGGGGACAGCATGCCTTTTTTAAATTATTTATTTAAATCATTTTAAAAAAGCTGCATGGGGTCCCTCATTTTTTAATACACAGGCTGCAGCCTTCAGCTGTCCGCTTTATCTGCGCTGGGTATCAAAATATGGGGGACTTACGCCATTTATTTATTTATTTATTTTTACATTCCACTTTTGGACCCAGACAGCAAGTGTGAGAGCAACCAATAAGTGAATTATATTAACATTGCTATTTTTATTAATAATCCTTTGCAAATTTTATTCTAAATGGAATTACATAGGAGCCCCAACTAAATGCTCATAATCTCATTTTATGAGTCGTGATCCACAAGTAAGAACCAAGATTACATGCACCGTTACACTATACAAGCAGAAAATGTAAGAAGCTATTTTAATGAGCAAGATCAAAGTTGAAAAATTATACAGAGCAATGGATACAAGGCTACTGCAAGCTCTTGATTACTACATTCCCTAGATACATCTAAGGCACAAGTAGTAGCTTGTTACTGTTAAAGAGGATGCTCTGGATGTAACGTCTCTTAAAGCTGATAAAGAAACACGCTAAACAGCCTGTTAATTATGTCTACATCCTCGTAATAGCATCCACTGTGTAAGCACAATTTGTGATCCGCTGCCCTTCAAGTAAACACTGCTGAACGTCAAAGATTCCTAGGTTGCTTAAATGTTGACATTAGAAGGATGGTGACAGATGGGTTCCCGTATCTGGGTTTGGCAGTTTATCCCCATAGCTTCTATACTTAAAGATGCCCAAAGGCTTGCGTCTCTAGACCATCTGTCTAGTAGGGCACTGAAAAGGCCTTTTCCTAACAACACAAAAAATCAGCTTCTCTTTCCAACCAAACAAAATATTCTCATATAAAGCGTGGTCTTTCCGGGTAGCATCATAATGTACTGTAGCCATTAGAGAAACACACAGACGTTGTTGGCTTTTATTTGCTCCTTCATCCATATAACACATTGCATTGTGGACAGCTGCCCCTGGAACAGCCAGTCAATGCTCAATTAATGAACTCTAGCTTTGTATATCTCTCATCATGTCCTGAAAAGACCATAATCTATATCTAACATGAGCCCTGTCTGAAAATAGCTAAACATTTAGCGGACACTTAGATGATTAAAGGATCCAGAACCTAAATGCACGTCAGTCCATTATAAAACCAATATTGAGAAAAACATGAAATTCCCCCCAGCAGAATTCATATTAATAAAGTGCAAATGATTTTATCTCTAATCCTTAATGAAATCTGTGATTTACTGCTGAGCACTTTAATAAGCATTGTAAAACGGGCTCTATTTAGAAGTCAGTTTAGTTTTATGTGGACAACATATGGAATTGTTTTTTTATTTGAAGCGAGAATCATTGCTTTTATTTATCGGTGCAAAATAAAGTGTAAAGTAACAAATGTGTAACATAGCGTTGAAAAAGGAACATTATACCATGCAATCTGGAATACAAAAAGAAAAAGGGAGATTAGCTATGATGCTAACAAAGCAACAAATACACAAATTCTCAAAAATTGTTCAGTGTTTTCAAGAGCTTGATTTTTTACAAAAACATTGCAATGATGTTTTATTTATTATGCTTTAGTTACCGTATTTTTCGGATTATAAGACACACTTTTCCTCACAAAAATTTGTGAGCAAATTGAGGGGTGCGTCTTATAATGTGACTGTGGCTTACTGGGGGGTGGTGGAGAATGGTGACAGGAGGCAGAGGCAATGCTGTGGGTGCTGCGGTCTGTATATTGCTGGGGCTGTGCGGCATCCCTGCTCTGTGTGGCAGTAGGTGATGCTCTGTGCGGCATTGTTCTGTGTGGTGGGAGGCGCTGCTCTGTGTGGCAGGTGGCGAGGCAGGGACCATTCTTGAAGATGTCGGTGGTGCAAGTTTCAAATAATGGAACTCTCAGCTCAAGATTTCATCTGCGTACAATCCACCAGCCCATTGGTGTCCCAGCGTCTGCGCAGATGAGATCTTGGCTTGTCATTGAGCTGATAACTCAATCTGCTCACACGCCGACTCTGGGCGCCATACCTTTGAAGCCTACACCGCTGACAGTTCCTGGGACCATTCTCTGCCTCACAGCACCGCTGAGCATCCGGGACACCTGCCACACCGCCGCTGCCACACCACCCTGCTCAACAACCGCCCTTGTCTCCTATGACCCCGTTCCACCACCGCTGCTGCACCGACCTACTCCACAAATGCCCCTGCCTCCAATGACCCCCGCTTCACCACTGCTGCCTCACCGCCCTACTCTACAACCATCCCTGCCTCCTCCTGTGACCACAGCTCCGCCATCATATGCCACAGCACTTTACAGGAATCATCATTACTGTCCCTATTGGGGTTCACAATCTAAATTCCCTTTCCATATGTCTTTGGAGTGTGCGAAGAAACCAAAGAATCCAAAAGAAACTCATACAAACACGGGGAAAACATACAACTTCCTTGCAGATGTTGTCCATAGTGAGAATTGAACTCAGAACCCTAGCACTTCAAAGCAACAGTGTTAACCACTGAGCCACCACGCTGCCCATGTTTGAGAATTTAGGGCAAACATTTTTTATATGCAACATGAAGTTTAAATTAAATGTCATATATATGTCTAACATCATTTAGGTCTAGACAGATTAGTCAATCGTTAACTGGTATGATGGAGATAAAATTACACACATTCTTTACAAAGATGATGTAACAAATTAGGCCTGAACCATAAGTGAAAAAAGGGCAATATGCAGAATGTTTGTAGTGAGACACTATTTTAATTCAGCGACTGTAAACTGATTTGTTGTCTAAAAATCTGTTCCAATTGTTACAAATATATGTGCTTGAATGCAAATTGTGCCCTCTTACATCGTCAGTATCTTCTGCTTTCTATAGATTAACAAGAAGAGATGACAGATTTACATAGATGGAGCTGTATACTCACTACAATTTATTCAATGCAACATTAGGGCAGATTTAATAGGCTAAATGGGACAATCCATCTGAATCTGGACCAAATGTTTGGCGTGAAATCCTGGTGCCATGTTTAATATGTGTATAATATGCATTTTTTTACCTTATGAGGCAGTGGACAGGGCTTATTATTGAATACAGGCATGCCTTACTAATGCCTTACTAATGAAAACAGGCATCCTTACTAAAAAGTGTTCAAAATGCTCCAAATTGCACCAAATTTTGGAGCAAAATGCGTATCATACAAAGACAGAGATTACTGGAGAAGGAGAATATGGTCAAAAGAATAGAAGGAATCCAGCAAAGAGGAAGACCGGCAACCTGATCGCTTGATACTATGAAGATAATGGTGGAGAAGACCCTGGTGAACATATCTAGGCTTGCACAAGATCGATCTTTCTACAGAGCGTTCATCCACCCAGTCGCCATGATGACTCGAGATTGAGCTGAAGGCCATTAAAAGAAAGAACCTGGTTTAAAGTCAGTCAACCAATACAAAGATGTCTACAGCACTACTTTGATAAATTTGGCACTTCTAGTTGTAAAGATTTGGCACTTCTAAAGTTCTAAATATAAGACAGTATTAATAAACCTGCCTAATTTTAACGGGATAGATTTAAAGAGCTGAGATGTCATGTTTTTAGTTAAAAATGTCCTTGTGGAGCTCTGGATGTAGTATTGTTATTTTCCAACAGCCTAGCCATCATCCCTCTGGTCCCCATAAAAAAAGCTATCCACAAATAATATCTTCCATGTCAAAAGAAATGTTACTTATAGGTGTATTGTCAAAGACAAACCAACAAAATAAACAAAATTAAAGTTTTCAATAAAAGTGTTTTCAACCAAATGTCATGGAAGATTACAATGTAAATGTTGATTACATAACAAAGGCTGCATAATATATCACAGCTTAGTTACCAGACACATTAAGTGCTTATCGGAGACCATCTGTGTATATGGACAGGAAAAGTATGCAGATTGCTTTAAAACTCTTGGGCATGCTTCAAGACAAAAATAACAAGACAGTGTAAAGTTTAATTTCTTTTTTGCTTTATTTCCCTAAGGGGAACTCTTGTGCTGCGTGGTGCCCTTTTTACCAGTCTGGTATCTAACGTTACCATGCTTGGCTCAACATTACACCTCTAAATCAAGAATGACAGCTGCTAGTTCTATAAAGTGTTTATACTTTCAGAACTTGGAACTGGGCTATTTAGTAACAGGTCTCCAAACCTGCAGCCCATCCATCTGTCACTACCAATAGGCCGATCTCGATTTCCAATGGATTTCATACCAAGACTTGAATGGAGTGTTTTTCTATTCCCTTTCGCTAAAGAAAAGTTTATAAAATTATGCGAAACTATTTTTTCTATTTTTTATATATATATATATATATATATATATATATATATACAGTATATATATATACTGTGTATCTATATATATATATATATATATATATATATATATATACAGTGTATATATATATATATATATAATATATATATATTTTACTGTGAACTATCCATATACTGTATATACAGTATGTGTGTATATATATATATATATATATATATATATGTATATATATATATATATATATATATATATATATATATATATATTTACTGTATATATATAGTAAAAAATATATATATATATATTATATATATTTTTACTGTATATATATGTATATATATATATACACAGTAAATATATATATATATAGTTCACAAACACAGTATAGTTGGGTTACTCACTTGCTGGTTTTCAGAGTAGCTAGCACAGGAACGCAGTTCATTAAAAAGTCCACACAGTTTATTAATATGCCATAAACCGCAGTTCAGCAACATAAAACAGAGCCTCTTCCGGCTTAAAGAAACACACACACGGCTATCAAACTGTTACACTCGTGGTATGCCCACTCAGGTTCGGATACCTCTCCACTTCTCGAAGTATCGCAGGGAAGTATCTCAGCCTCTCTTCACTGACACTAGTCAGTACACACATGGTTTACTGTCCAGTTCATTCACGGATATGCCCACACTGGAGGTATGGCAGTGTCCACACACTGACTCCTGTCAGTATATACAGAGGACCTCCTCACAGCACTCTTCATACTAGCTGCAGTCTCTCCTCATGTCAAGCACACAGACTCTACTAAATATATCATGAGAGACACATCCATAGGCAGGGGCATGTAGCTAGCCAGACCCACCAATCTCTCCAGCTGTCTGTAAACCTGGCGCTTTCAATGCCATAACAAAACATGTCTATGGGGCTACATCAAGGACAGCAGAGGCACAGGAGTGCTCACCACACAAAGGAACCATCATCACCAAAAAAACCCTCACATTCCAATGAGTTCAGCACTAACAGAGACCGCGTGAACAAGGATCCTCGAGCCAAAACGTAGGATTTGGTCGTGTTAAAATTTTTGACTTCTTCCGCTTGAATAAAACCACAGCACATCTTTCTGCTTACAATGTATAGTGACAGAAAGTGGCTAATCAGTGTTGGGAGTATAGCTGGACTAGGGTGCAATGCACAAAACCTGTTGTTCTGTAGTATTAATACTGATTAAATTGAAACAGCAAAACACAGTCTAATTAATAACACATCGTTGCAATCAGACTCTTTGACCATACATTATGGGTCTTTTTAGATTACATAGCAAAAATCTGGTGACATTCCCTTTAAGATAATAAAATATGCCACATAGTTACAAAAGCTTAATATATCCCATATATATTCAGAAAATTATCAGTATTTTATTTTATTTTGAATTTTATATCTATTACTAAGTTCTTCAGATCCAAAATAACGAATCCATATCTAGAGACATTCACAGAATAGTTGTGAGCCTTCAACATGGAGAACATTTTAAGGGGTTTTGCCTTCTGGCACATTTATGGCATATACACAGGATTAATATATATATAAAAGTCGATGTGATTACTCGTGGTTACTCGCTAATCCCTCCCCTCCATGTGACATCATCACAGCCGATCGTCCCACACATAAACTTCACCTCATCCAGCACCATCACAACCAGCACAGCAGAATCCTGCATACATTGAGGAGCTGATCATGTGACCCCTGACTCCTCCCCTCCATGTGACATCGTCACAGGTCCTGTAAGCACAGACACAAATTCTGTTTTGTACATTGCACACTCACACATCTCAAGCTGACAGACAAAGGCCACATAATCCTAAATTGCAACTCCCAGCATTTTTCACGTCACATTTTCGTTGATGTTCTGTGATTAGTAAGCACATATATATATATACTAGCTGTTTCCAGCCAGCTAATGCTTGACACGCCTATTCCTCTGTAATTAACACTGCTGGTGATTAATTAAACTAAAGTTAATAATGGCAACATTCAGTAGCGTTGAAGTGGTTGATTTACGTGTAAAGGAAGTTGATAATTGTTGACTGGCAATGAAAACGTGACATGAAAAAATGCTGGGAGTTGCAATTTAGCATTACTCTGCCTTTGTCTGTCATTGGCTGAATCAACTCTGCTTGAGATGTGTGAGTGTGCAACTCCCAGCATTTTTCACGTCACATTTTTATTGCCTGTCAACAATTATCAACTTCCTTTACACGTAATTCAACCACTTCAACGCTACTGAATGTTGTCATTATTAACTTTAGTTTAATTAATCACCAGCAGCGTTAATTACATAGGAATCGGCGTGCTTAGCGTTAGCTAGCTGGGAACAGCTAGTATACCATACATGTGTATCAGATGCAGGTCCCAACAATGGTAACTTAATCTTTCTCAAGAAAGAGGCTGTTACGGTTGCTGCGAGCACTGGAGACTAAAGCTGGTGTCACACATAACGACGACGACAACGACGTCGCTGCTACGTCACCATTTTCTGTGACGTTGCAGCGACGTCCCGTCGCTGTCGCTGTGTGTGACATCCAGCAACGACCTGGCCCCTGCTGTGAGGTCGCCGGTCGTTGCTGAATGTCCAGCTTCATTTTTTGGTCGTCACTCTCCCGCTGTGACACACACATCGCTGTGTGTGACAGCGAGAGAGCGACGAAATGAAGCGATCAGGAGCCAGCACTGGCAGCTGCGGTAAGCTGTAACCAGCGTAAACATCGGGTAACCAAGGGAAGACCTTTCCCTAGTTACCCGATGTTTACGCTGGTTACCGGCCTCCGCTCTTGCTGCCAGTGCCGGCTCCTGCACTGTGACATGTGGCTGCAGTATGCATCGGGTAATTAACCCGATGCATACTGTAGCAAGGAGAGCAAGGAGCCAGCGCTAAGCAGTGCGCACGGCTCCTTGCTCTCTGCACTGTGACATGTAGCTGCAGCACACATCGGGTTAATTAACCCGATGTGTACTGTACCTAGGAGAGCAAGGAGCCAGCGCTAAGCGCGGCTCCCTGCTCTCTGCACATGCAGCACAGCGACGTTATGATCGCTGCTTCTGCTGTGTTTGACAGCTAAGCAGCGATCATAACAGCGACTTACAAGGTCGCTGTTACGTCACCGAAAATGGTGACGTAACAGCGACGTCGTTGTCGCTGTCGCTTAGTGTGACACCAGCTTAAGTCCAGATTTCCTGCTACTGCACATGTGCGAGCGCTGGAGACTAAGTCCAGATTTCTTGCTACTGCACATGTGCGAGCGCTGGAGACTAAGTCCAGATTTCTTGCTACTGCACATGTGCGAGCGCCGGAGACTAAGTCCTATCTTGGAGCCATTGCACATGTGCGGGTGACATCATCGCTGACAAGAGGTCACATGTCTCTGACACCTTCTATGCCGATTGGTCGCTGGTCATGTGCTTGTGATGCCTTGCTCGGTGATAGGCCAGCATGATGTCACTCCTGTCGTTCTGGCAGCGGATTGGCTCTGGTGTCCTCCATCTTGGATGAGGCACAGAGTCTATATAAGACCCTGACACACGCCGCATGGCGCTCAGTCCTCTTGGTTCATGCATAAGAGTAGAAGCTCTGTGCGCGTTCCTCTAGGCATTCCTCTGTCTATGCTAGGTGAGCGCTACCGGCAGGGTAGCGTTCTTATACCTTACAGCTTCGGCTGCTGTCCGTATCCTTACCTCTTAGGGGAGCGGACATACGCAGGTGCCTGAGGCACATGGTCTGGCTGGGCCTTGTGGTTCGACTCGTAGGTGGACGTTGCCGCTAGGGTAACGTTCCTTATACTGCGACTAGCAGTTGTTCGTATCCTCGCACACTAGGGGAGCGAACAGAGGTAGGAGCTTTGTGCGGCTTACGCTGCTGTTCGTCTCTTTTGCACCACTAGAAGAGCGGACCTAGGCAGGTGCCATATCTAGTGGTTCGTGTCCTCGCACACTAGTGCAGCGAACGCAGGTAGGAGCTTTGTGCGGCTTACGCTACTGTTCGTCTCTTTTGCACCACTAGAAGAGCGGACCTAGGTAGGTGCCATTTCGCACACATTGCCTTTGTCTCTGTGATTATTAACAGAGATCATTCCACACACCCTCCAAGTAAGGGAGGAATTGCTTTACTTTCTTATTATATCCTTCTGTGAGTTAACAGAGGTATTGCACTCTGCCATAGTCTGCAGCAGAGTCTTTGCACGGTGGACCCTGACTGTCTGATACTCCTTTAGGTTATTATCAGACAGCCCCCCGTAACATTAGGACTGAGCCAAGGGTCTGGCAGTTATGGCAGAATATCAGCAGTTACACCGTTACATACAAGTACTTGAGTCACGGCTCAAGAGTATAGAAGATAAACCTCAGACCATGGTGACATCTGCACATGATCCTCGACTTGCTCTGCCAAACAGATATTCTGGCGATGCCAGATCATGTCTCTACGGAGAGGTCCAGAGTAGGCTTTATCATCTCCTTACTTCAGGACAAAGCCTTAGAATGGGCGACTCCCCTATGGGAGCGCTCTGATGTGGTTACTCTGAGACATCAAGACTTTCTTGATGCTCTTAAGGCGGTATTCATGGGTCCGCAGGTTACCCATGATGCGGCTCTGAGACTGTTAGATCTATCTCAGGGTTCGTTATCCACTAGTTCTTATGCCATTGCTTTTAGAACTCTGGTGGCAGAACTAGATTGGCCAGAGAAGGTGTTGATTCCTATCTTCTGGAGAGGGTTGGCAGGCTATGTCAAGGATGCTCTTGCTACTCGTGAGGTCCCTGCTTCTCTGGAGGACTTGATCACAGTAGCAACGAGGATCGATGTACGCCATAAGGAACGTAGACTCGAGGTCTCTTCCTCACGCCCTAAGCATCGGGCTATTCCAGTTGTTGAGGGTCCACTACCATCTTCCTCAGCATCTGAAACATCTCCCACTCCTATGGAGTTAGGTCATACGTCTTCCAGACTACGCAAGTCTGGTCCTCCTATATGTTACGTATGTCGTCAGGCTGGGCACTATGCCAACAAGTGTCCTAGTCGTCAGGGAAACTCCCTGGCCTAGTAACCATTAGAGGGGGGTTACTAGAGACGTCTTCTGCACCCTCTAAGTGTTGTATCCCAGGTCAGCTCTCGTTATCTGAGAATACATGGCCTATTATGGCTTTTGTGGATTCCGGAGCTGACGGGACTTTTGTGTCCTCAGGATTTGTAAAGGGACACAATATTCCCTCTATCATGTTAGAGGCGCCTATTCCTGTCCGTGTTGTTAATGGAACTATGTTGTCTGACTCCATTACATTGAGGACAGTTCCCTTGCGCCTTTCCCTGTCTCAGGGTCACATAGAGGAGATTTCTTTTCTTGTTTTGCCTGAGGGTATAGACGACGTCCTTCTGGGTCTCCCATGGCTTCGGACTCATGCTCCTCACATTGACTGGGAGTCTGACAGCATTATTAGTTGGGGTTCGAAATGTCAGTCCCGATGTCTTCCCTTACCACCTAAGGTCATTGCGGTTGCATCTACTGATCTCTCTCCCATACCTACACCCTATCTGGATTTCGCTGACGTGTTCTCCAAACAGGGTGCTGAGGTTCTTCCACCCCATAGGCCGTATGACTGTGCCATAGACCTTATCCCAGGTTCGGTTCCACCTAAAGGCAAGGTTTACCCCCTGTTGATACCTGAGTCGGAGGCCATGTCGACCTATATAAGAGAGAGTTTAGAGAAGGGGTTCATTCGTAAGTCTGTCTCTCCCGCGGGAGCTGGGTTTTTCTTTGTTCGGAAGAAAGAGGGTGATTTGCGTCCCTGCATAGATTACAGGGGTCTCAACGCAATCACAATAAAGAACAAATACCCATTACCTTTAATTTCGGAGCTCTTTGACAGACTGAGAGGAGCTCAAGTTTTTACGAAGTTGGATCTGCGGGGTGCGTATAACTTGGTACGAATTCGAAAGGGTGACGAATGGAAGACCGCTTTTAACACCCGAGACGGTCACTATGAATACCTCGTCATGCCTTTTGGGTTATGTAATGCACCCGCAGTATTTCAGGACTTTGTAAACGATGTGTTCAGGGATTTACTGTTATCCTCAGTAGTGGTGTATCTGGACGACATCCTGATTTTTTCTCCTGATCTGGAGACTCATCGTCAGGATGTCGTTCGTGTCCTTTCCCGTGTAAGGGAGCACTCATTGTTTGCTAAACTCGAGAAATGTGTATTCGAGCAGTCCTCATTGCCTTTTTTGGGTTACATTATCTCACAAGAGGGCCTGGCTATGGATCCTGCGAAGCTCTCTGCTGTCCTGCAATGGTCCGAACCTCATTGTTTGAAGGCGGTGCAACGCTTCTTAGGATTCATAAATTATTACAGGCAGTTCATACCCCATTTTTCTACTTTGGTGGCCCCTTTGGTGGCCTTGACTAAGAAAGGTGCTAATCCCAAAGCCTGGTCTACTGAGACATCTAAGGGCTTTTGAGGCAGTAAAAAGACACTTTTCAACTGCTCCCGTTCTTCAAAGACCCGATGAGAGTAAGCTCTTCCTCTTAGAGGTTGATGCCTCTTCAGTGGGTGCTGGTGCGGTCTTGTATCAAAAGAACGGTGCAGGTAGAAAAAGGCCGTGTTTCTTCTTTGCGAAAACCTTTTCACCGGCAGGGAGAAACTATTCCATTGGGGATAGGGAACTGCTCGCCTTGAGATTAGCCTTGGAGGAGTGGCGTCACTTGCTGGAAGGAGCGAAACATCCTTTCCAGGTCTATACAGACCATAAGAATCTGACGTACTTACAAACCGCTCAGCGTCTGAATCCTCGCCAAGCCCAATGGTCCTTGTTTTTCTCCCGCTTTCACTTCTCCATCAACTATCTGTCTGGGAGTAAGAATAACAAGGCAGACGCCCTGTCTCGCTCTATGCTTTCTACCCAGGAAGAGATTGATGAACCTCGTCTTATCCTTCCCTCCAGGGTTTTTCATACGCTCTCCCCTGTGACGTTAGACCAAATCCCACCGGGCAAGACCTTTGTTCCGCCTGATCGACAGAATGATATACTGTCATGGGCCCACACCTCAAAGGTGGGTGGGCATTTTGGTATTAGGCGGACACGAGAGTTACTGGAGAGGTGGTATTGGTGGCCACACTTAGCCAGCCACGTCAAGAGATATGTCGGTTCCTGCTACTCGTGTGCTCGCAACCGTCCATCACGGCAGAGACCGGCTGGGCTCTTGCATCCTTTACCAGTGCCAGATAGACCATGGGAGGTGGTAGGCATGGACTTTGTGGGTGATCTTCCATGTTCACAGGGACATAGATTTGTGTGGGTCATTACGGACCATTTCTCCCGGATGGTTCATCTCGTACCGTTATCGAGAATCCCATCTTCCAGGGTACTAGCCAAACTATTCCTCAAGAATGTCTTTAGGCTTCACGGGATGCCAGATCATATCATTTGTGATAGAGGCCCGCAATTTACTTCCCGTTTCTGGCGAGATCTTTGTAGCCTTCTGCAAATTGAGTTGAATCTCTCTTCGGCATACCATCCGGAGACCAATGGTTTGGTTGAGCGTACCAATCAATCTATGATTATATACCTTCGACACTTTGTTGCTGAGAACCACGATAACTGGTCCTCCCTCCTACCCTGGGCAGAATTTGCCCTTAACAATTCGCTGGCTGAGGCCACTGGGCAGACACCATTTGTACTCAATAATGGGCAACACCCTAGGGTACCGGTACCGTTTCCCGCTGCTGCACCTCCTCCTCTTGTGGCCGACTGGGCAACTAATGCCAGAGAGGTTTGGGATCGGACTCAAGAGTCGATCCAAGCAGCTAAGGACCGTATGAAGACGGTGTCCGATCGGTTTCGTCGCCCGGCTCCTGTCTTTTCTCCAGGGGACTTTGTGTGGCTCTCTGCAAAACACGTGAGACTTAGAGTGAGCTCTGTCAAATTTGCTCCTCGCTTCCTGGGTCCTTATGAGGTTCTTCGACAGGTAAATCCTGTAGTCTACCAATTGAAGTTACCCGTCCATCTTAGGATTCATGACAAATTCCATGTCTCACTGCTAAAGCCGGCTATTTTACCTCACGCTCGTGAAGTGCACTCTCCTGCCTCTGATTCCTCTCGCTCTAGCTATGAGGTACGAGCCATAGTTGGTTCTAAGATGGTTAGAGGGCGCAGGTTCTTCTTGATAGATTGGGAGGGTTACGGCCCGGAACATCGCTCTTGGGAGCCTGAGGAGGCTGTCCATGCTCCCGACTTAGTTGCCAATTACCTGCGTCGCCGGGAGGGGGGCCCTTGAGGGGGAGGTACTGTTACGGTTGCTGCGAGCACTGGAGACTAAGTCCAGATTTCCTGCTACTGCACATGTGCGAGCGCTGGAGACTAAGTCCAGATTTCTTGCTACTGCACATGTGCGAGCGCTGGAGACTAAGTCCAGATTTCTTGCTACTGCACATGTGCGAGCGCCGGAGACTAAGTCCTATCTTGGAGCCATTGCACATGTGCGGGTGACATCATCGCTGACACGAGGTCACATGTCTCTGACACCTTCTATGCCGATTGGTCGCTGGTCATGTGCTTGTGATGCCTTGCTCGGTGATAGGCCAGCATGATGTCACTCCTGTCGTTCTGGCAGCGGATTGGCTCTGGTGTCCTCCATCTTGGATGAGGCACAGAGTCTATATAAGACCCTGACACACGCCGCATGGCGCTCAGTCCTCTTGGTTCATGCATAAGAGTAGACGCTCTGTGCGCGTTCCTCTAGGCATTCCTCTGTCTATGCTAGGTGAGCGCTACCGGCAGGGTAGCGTTCTTATACCTTACAGCTTCGGCTGCTGTCCGTATCCTTACCTCTTAGGGGAGCGGACATACGCAGGTGCCTGAGGCACATGGTCTGGCTGGGCCTTGTGGTTCGACTCGTAGGTGGACGTTGCCGCTAGGGTAACGTTCCTTATACTGCGACTAGCAGTTGTTCGTATCCTCGCACACTAGGGGAGCGAACAGAGGTAGGAGCTTTGTATGGCTTACGCTGCTGTTCGTCTCTTTTGCACCACTAGAAGAGCGGACCTAGGCAGGTGCCATATCTAGTGGTTCGTGTCCTCGCACACTAGTGCAGCGAACGCAGGTAGGAGCTTTGTGCGGCTTACGCTGCTGTTCGTCTCTTTTGCACCACTAGAAGAGCGGACCTAGGTAGGTGCCATTTCGCACACATTGCCTTTGTCTCTGTGATTATTAACAGAGATCATTCCACACACCCTCCAAGTAAGGGAGGAATTGCTTTACTTTCTTATTATATCCTTCTGTGAGTTAACAGAGGTATTGCACTCTGCCATAGTCTGCGGCAGAGTCTTTGCACGGTGGACCCTGACTGTCTGATACTCCTTTAGGTTATTATCAGACAGCCCCCCGTAACAGAGGCCTTGGTGCATGATGCTCTCAGTGGATAATATGTTGCTTTCATTAAATAGGTGGTTGGAATGCCCATAAAAATGAATGGAAATCCTCCTGACCAGTTATCTACTGACATCGGAATGAATCAGGTCCTCGTTCTTAAGACAGATGTACATTCCATTGGTGGGACCGACATCAACCATATATTTATAGCATATCTAGAGAATTTGAGATGCAAAGACCAGGTTACTGGTGGTCATGACCTCATGTCTGGTGCAGCAAAAATCAGAGGAGTGGCAGCTCAACAGCAGGGAGAAGATTCCAGCGGTAAGTTCAACTTTTGCTTGTTTATCTGCATGGACTACCGTTTTCAATTTTAAAAATAATCTGGAAAATCCATTTAAATTATTTATAGGCAGCCCCCTATCAATCCATATTCTAGTTTTGATATAGATGAACATGGACTGAATTTACAATTCCTATTTTATTTCAAGTAGACACAAATTGTCTTTTATGATGCCTGAAAATAGACTGCCAAACAGACTGTGTAACGCGGCTCAGATTTTTTTTTTAATAAGCACTTACATGAAAGTGCTCTACAAACTGAGATAACATAACAAAGAGGTTGAATTAGTACTTTGGGGCAGACAGACTGTTTCTGCAAAAATTGAGAATGTCTTTGCTCATAACATATGGAACCAATTAAGCAGGAAAATATAAAACTTGATATTGGTGCTTTTGGCCTGTGCCTGTAAGTGTACATAGTTTATCAAGATGTGACAGGAATTTTTCATAAACAGTTAATAAAAGTTGGATTTGAGTCATTATCTTTTGGAGGTAATGAAACACAACTAAAGTTCAAAGCTGGGGAAGAACATTAAGGCAGAGAGCTTTAGATATAGTCAGAAAATAAATTAGCTTAGTGAACTATACCCAAGCTGATACTAAACTCCAATATATGCAATATATATTATAGAAATGAGTCCAAGTAAATGGCTAACATCCAAAAGAAACAAAAACCACCTTGTGTGATACACAAAAACAGATCAACTTGGAAGAATCTTAAGATTTGAAAGATAAGAAATTATACGGTATATTATACTATATATGAAGTATCTATCTATCTGTCTATCTTACCTATCCATCTATCTACACACAAATGTATAGTCATGGCCAAATGTTGGCACCCTTGGCTTTTCTCGCAGAAAATTTTTGTATTTACAAGTTTTGTTATACACATGTTTATTTCTTTTGTGTGTATTGGAACAACCCAAAAAAATGAGCAAAAAAAAAGCAAATTGGACATAATGTCACACAAAACCCCCAAAATGGGACGGACTAAATTGTTCTCACCCGCAACTTAACATTTGGTTGTCACCTTTTGAAATAAAAACTGGAATCTATTGCTTCCTATGACCATCAAAAAGCTTCTTAAATATCTGAACTGGCATAATTGACCACTCTTATTTTTCAAACTATTCCAGGTTTGTCATATTTGAAGGGTGCCTTCTCCCAACAGCAATTTTAAGATCTCTCCACATGTGTTCAATGGGATTTAGGTTTGAACTCATTGCTGGTCACTTCAGAACTTTCCAGTGTTTTGTTTCCATCCATTTCTGGGTGCTTCTTGAAGCATGTTTGGGGTCATTGTCCTGCTGAAAGACTCATGACCTGGGACACAAAATGAGCTCTCTGTCACTTGGCACCACATTGTGACGCAAAATTTGGTAATCTTCAGATTTCATGATACCTTGCACACAGTATAGGCACCCAGTACCAAAGACAGCAAAACAACCCCAAAACATCATTGAGCCTCCACTATATTAAACTGTAGGTACCATGTTTTTGTCTATATAGGCCTTGTGAAAGATGTGCTTTACCAAACAATTCTATCTTGGTCTTATCTGTCCACAAGACACTTTCCCAGAAGGATTTTGTCTTAAGCTGGGGTCACACATAACGACAACGACGTCGCTGCAACGTCACCATATTCTGTGACGTAGCAGCGACCATAGATGATCGTTAGTAAGCTGTCAAACATGTTATAAAAAGCAGCGACGGAGCAGCGATCATAGCGACGTCGACGGTCGTTGTGTGGTTTCAGACGTAGCGTAGCGTCGCTGCTGCGGTGTCAAACACAAGGATTATCAACTTATCAGCATGGCGCAGAGGGATAGCAGTGATCAAAAAATGACCTGGAGCATTCAGGAGCGAGATACGATTTCGCAGCAGGGGTCTGATCGTTGTTATGTGTCACACACAGCGACGTCGCTGTTGAGGTCGCTGCAACGTCACAGAATATGGTGACGTTGCAGCGTCGTCGTTGTCGTTGTCGTTATGTGTGACACCAGCTTTACTCACGTACAGTTAGCTCACTGCTGTCTAGCTTTTTTATGTCTCTGTGTCAGCAGTGGAGTCTTCCTGTGTCTCCTGCCATAACATTTCATTTCATTCAAATGTCAATGGATAGTTTGTGCTGACACTAATGCAACTTGATCCTGCAGGACAACTTGAATTTCTTTTGTTGGAACTTGATTGGGGCTGCTCATCTACCATCTGGACTATCGTGTGGTGCAGCCTTTCATCAATTTTTCTCTGCTGTCCACGTCTGGAGAGATTAGCTACAGTGCCATGGGTTGTATATGTTTTGATTATGTTGCCTACCGTGGACAAAGGAACATCATAATCTCTGTAGACAGGCTTGTATCATTAATGTTGTTGATGTTTTTCAACAATTTTGGTTCTCAAGTCCTCAGACTGTTGTCTTCTCTTTCTGTTCTCCATTCTTAGTACGGCACACATAGACACACAATGTAAAAATTAAGTCAACTTCTCTCCTTTTTATCTGGTTTCATATGTAATATTCATATTGCCCACACCTATTACTTGCCACAAGTGAGTTTTAACATGCATCACATGCTTCAAACAAAGTTGTATATCCACAATTATGGAAAGGTGCCAGCAATTTTGTCCAGACCATTTTTAGAGTTTTGTGTGAAATTATTTCCAATTTGCCTTTTTTATGTGTTATTACAACACACACAGGAAACAAACATGTGTATGACAAAACATGTGTATTTGCAATATTTTTCTGGGATAAATACTTATGTATGTTATATACAGTTAGGTCCAGAAATATTTGGACAGTGACATAAGTTTTGTTATTTTAGCTGTTTACAAAAACATGTTCAGAAATACAATTATATATATAATATTGGCTGAAGTGCACACTCCCAGCTGCAATATGAGATTTTTCACATCCAAATCGGAGAAAGGGTTTAGGAATCATAGCTCTGTAATGCATAGCCTCCTCTTTTTCAAGGGACCAAAAGTAATTGGACAAGGGACTCTAAGGGCTGCAATTAACTCTGAAGGCGTCTCCCTCGTTAACCTGTAATCAATGAAGTAGTTAAAAGGTCTGGGGTTGATTACAGGTGTGTGGTTTTGCATTTGGAAGCTGTTGCTGTGACCAGACAACATGCGGTCTAAGGAACTCTCAATTGAGGTGAAGCAGAACATCCTGAGGCTGAAAAAAAAGAAAAAATCCATCAGAGAGATAGCAGACATGCTTGGAGTAGCAAAATCAACAGTCGGGTACATTCTGAGAAAAAAGGAATTGACTGGTGAGCTTGGGAACTCAAAAAGGCCTGGGCGTCCACGGATGACAACAGTGGTGGATGATCGCCGCATACTTTCTTTGGTGAAGAAGAACCCGTTCACAACATCAACTGAAGTCCAGAACACTCTCAGTGAAGTAGGTGTATCTGTCTCTAAGTCAACAGTAAAGAGAAGACACCATGAAAGTAAATACAAAGGGTTCACATCTAGATGCAAACCATTCATCAATTCCAAAAATAGACAGGCCAGAGTTAAATTTGCTGAAAAACACCTCATGAAGCCAGCTCAGTTCTGGAAAAGTATTCTATGGACAGATGAGACAAAGATCAACCTGTACCAGAATGATAGGAAGAAAAAAGTTTGGAGAAGAAAGGGAACGGCACATGATCCAAGGCACACCACATCCTCTGTAAAACATGGTGGAGGCAACGTGATGGCATGGGCATGCATGGCTTTCAATGGCACTGGGTCACTTGTGTTTATTGATGACATAACAGCAGACAAGAGTAGCCGGATGAATTCTGAAGTGTACCGAGATATACTTTCAGCCCAGATTCAGCCAAATGCCGCAAAGTTGATTGGATGGCGCTTCATAGTACAGATGGACAATGACCCCAAGCATACAGCCAAAGCTACCCAGGAGTTCATGAGTGCAAAAAAGTGGAACATTCTGCAATTGCCAAGTCAATCACCAGATCTTAACCCAATTGAGCATGCATTTCACTTGCTCAAATCCAGACTTAAGACGGAAAGACCCACAAACAAGCAAGACCTGAAGGTTGCGGCTGTAAAGGCCTGGCAAAGCATTAAGAAGGAGGAAACCCATCGTTTGGTGATGTCCATGGGTTCCAGACTTAAGGCAGTGATTGCCTCCAAAGGATTTGCAACAAAATATTGAAAATAAAAATATTTTGTTTGGGTTTGGTTTATTTGTCCAATTACTTTTGACCTCCTAAAATGTGGAGTGTTTGTAAAGAAATGTGTACAATTCCTACAATTTCTATCAGATATTTGTGTTCAAACCTTCAAATTAAACGTTACAATCTGCACTTGAATTCTGTTGTAGAGGTTTCATTTCAAATCCAATGTGGTGGCATGCAGAGCCCAACTCGTGAAAATTGTGTCACTGTCCAAATATTTCTGGACCTAACTGTATATAGGTGCAGATAGATAGATACAGTGCTGGCCAAAAGTATTGGCACCCCTGCAATTCTGTCAGATAATACTCAGTTTCTTCTTGAAAATGATTGCAATCACAAATTCTTTGGCATTATTATCTTCATTTTTTTTGCTTGCAATGAAAAAACACAAAAGAGAATGAAACAGAAATCAAATCATTGATGATTTCACACAAAACTCCAAAAATGGGCCAGACAAAAGTATTGGCACCCTTAAGGGTGCTTTACACGCTGCGACATCGCTAGCAATCTCATTAGCGATGTAACAAGCCAGATCGCATATATGATTTGCTGAGATCGCACATGTGACCGGCGCTATGAAAATTGACCTATGTGCGATCTCGGCAAATCTTATCTGCGATCTGGTGTGTCACATCGCTAACGAGATCACTAGCAATGTCGCAGCGTGTAAAGCACCCTTTAGCCTAATACTTGGTTGCACAACCTTTAGCCAAAATAACTGCGAACAACCGCTTCCTGTAACCATCAATGAGTTTCTTACAATGCTCTGCTGGAATTTTAGACCATTCTTCTTTGGCAAACTGCTCCAGGTCCCTGAGATTTGAAGGGTGCCTTCTCCAAACTGCCATTTTGAGATCTCTCCACAGGTGTTCTACAGGATTCAGGTCTGGACTCTTTGCTGGCCACTTTAGTAGTCTCCAGTGCTTTCTCTCAAACCATTTTCTAGTGCTTTTTGAAATGTGTTTTGGGTCATTGTCCTGCTGGAAGACCCATGACCTCTGAGGGAGTCCCAGCTTTCTCACACTGGGCCCTACATTATGCTGCAAAATTTGTTGGTAGTCTTCAGACTTCATAATGCCATGCACACGGTCAAGCAGTCCAGTGCCAGAGGCAGCAAAGCAACCCCAAAACATCAGGGAACCTCCGCCATGATTGACTGTAGGGACCGTGTTCTTTTCTTTGAGTGCCTCTTTTTTTTTTTGCCTGTAAACTCTATATTGATGGCTTTTCCCAAAAAGCTCTACTTTTGTCTCATCTGACCAGAGAACATTCTTTCCAAACGTTTTAGACTTTCTCAGGTAAGTTTTGGCAAACTCCAGCCTGGCTTTTTTATGTCTCGGGGTAAGATGTGGGGTTTTCCTGGGTATCCTACCATACAGTCCCTTTTCATTCAGACGCCGACGGATAGTACGGGTTGACACTATTGTACCCTTGGACTGCAGGGCAGCTTGAACTTGTTTGGATGTTAGTCGTGGTTCTTTATCCACCATTCGCACAATCTTGTGTTGAAATTTCTCGTCAATTTTTCTTTTCCTTCCACATCTAGGGAGGTTAGCCACAGTGCCATGGGCTTTAAACTTCTTGATGACACTGCGCACCGTAGACACAGGAACTTTCAGGTCTTTGGAGATGGACTTGTAGCCTTGAGATTGCTCATGCTTCCTCACAATTTGGATTCTCAAGTCCTCAGACAGTTCTTTGGTCTTCTTTCTTTTCTCCATGCTTAATGTGGTACACACAAGGACACAGGACAGAGGTTGAGTCAACTTTAATCCATGTCAACTGGCTGCAAGTGTGATTTAGTTATTGCCAACACCTGCTAGGTGCCACAGGTAAGTTACAGGTGCTGTTAATTACACAAATTAGACAAGCATCACATGATTTTCCAAACAGTGCCAATACTTTTGTCCACCCCCTTTTTTATGTTTGGTGTGGAATTATATTCAATTTGGCTTTATGACAATTTTTTTTTTTCATTGAAGACAAATTAAATGAAGATAATAATACCAAAGAATTTGTGATTGCAATCATTTTCAAGAAGAAACTGAGTATTATCTGACAGAATTGCAGGGGTGCCAATACTTTTGGCCAGCACTGTAGATAGATAGATAGAAAGATGTAAAGCTAGATGGATAGATATACAGTTGAAACCGGATGTTTACATACACTATCTAAAAAGGACACATATGCATGTTTTTCTCACTATCTGACATAGGTCAATTAGCATTACCAACATTATTTATATTTGCCAAATTCTAGAATAATGAGAAAGAGAGAATGTTTTAAGGCATTTTTATTACTTTCTGCAAAGTCAAAGGTTTACATACACTCAAGGGTACTTTACACACTGCGACATCGCTAGCGATCTCATTAGCGATGAGAAATTCTAGATCGCAAGTGCGATCATTTGAGAGCGCACATAGGTCATTTTACGCATGTGCATTCTCAAAAGATCGCACTTGCGATCTAGAATTTCACATCGCTAACGAGATCGCTAGCGATGTCGCAGTGTGTAAAGTACCCTTCATAGTAGTATGGATTTAAACAATATATGCCACTAGGTGTCACTAGAAGCTACTAGAGACAGGGAAGTGAAACACGCCGGTGGTCAGAAGCCAGGAATTCAGATAAGGTACCCAGGGAGTGAGCAGAGCTAGGACAAAGGTAAAATCCAGAGGTCAGAAGCCAGGAAGTCAGATAAGATACACATGAGTGGGAAATTTTTAAATCGGTATTAAACACCCACTGCGAGCTAGCCATACCATACAGAAATAAAAGGGCTAGGAACAGGAGAAAACCAATGTGGCTTAATAAGGATGTAAAAGGGGCAATGAATAATAAGAAAAAGGCATTTAAAAAGCTAAAACAAGAAGGCAGCGAGGAAGCATTAAAAATATATAGAGAAAAAAATAAAATGTGTAAAAAACAAATATATTTAGCAAAAGTAGAAACTGAGAGACTCATTGCTAAGGAAAGCAAAACAAATCCCAAACTATTCTTTAATTATATAAACAGAAAAAAGATTAAAATTGATGGTGTTGGCCCTTTAAAGAATAATGAGGGTAAAATCATAGAAAGCGATGTGGGAAAAGCAAATGTTTTAAATACTTTTTTCTCAACTGTGTTCACACAGGAAAAGCATATGCCAGGGGAAATGCAGAGTGATCATGTAAATGCCCCATTAAGTATGACCTGCCTAACCCAGGAAGAAGTGCAGAACCGACTTAGTAACATTAAAATTGACAAATCACCAGGCCCTGATGGCATTCACCCTCGGGTATTAAGGGAGTTAAGTAATGTGATAGACAGGCCTCTATTCCTTTTATTTAAAGACTCTATAGAAACTGGGTCTGTTCCACTGGATTGGCGGCTAGCAAATGTGGTACCAATATTCAAAAAAGGGTGCAAAAGGGAACCTGGAAACTATAGGCCGGTAAGCTTAACATCTGTTGTGGGTAAAATGTTTGAAGGGTTTTTAGGGGATACTATTATGGAATGTCTCAATGTTAATAACTGTTTAACTCCATATCAACATGGATTTATGAAGGATCGCTCCTGTCAAACTAACCTGATCAGCTTCTATGAGGATGTAAGCTCTCACATGGACCGAGGAGAATCATTGGATGTCATTTATCTCGACTTCGGTAAAGCATTTGACACTGTCCCACATAAAAGACTGCTAAGTAAAATGAGAAAGCTTGGGCTCGGGGAAAATGTGTGTAGATAGGTAGGTAGCTGGCTTAGTGGTAGAAAACAAAGAGTGGTTATTAATGGTGCATACTCAGATTGGGCCAGGGTTACTAGTGGGGTGCCACAGGGGTCTGTATTGGGCCCCCTACTATTTAATATATTTATTAATGATCTGGTGGATGGTTTACAGAGTAAAATATCAGTATTTGCAGATGATACAAAACTATGTAAGGTAGTTAACACAAAGGAGGACAGTTTGCAACTACAGATGGACTTGAGTAAATTGGAGAATTGGGCTGAAAAATGGCAAATGAGGTTTAACACAGATAAGTGTAAGGTTATGCACATGGGAAGGAGAAACAGATGCTACGATTACTTACTAAATGGGAAACTGCTGGGGAAATCAGACATGGAAAAAGACTTAGGCATCTTAGTGAATAAGAATCTAAATTGGAGTGCCCAGTGTCAGGCAGCAGCCACCAAAGCAAATAGGGTGATGGGATGCATTAGAAGAGGTCTGGGGGCACGAGATGAAAACATCATTCTCCCTCTGTACAAATCACTAGTCAGACCACACTTGGAGTATTGTGTGCAATTTTGGGCGCCGGTGCTGAAGAAAGACATTACTGAACTTGAAAGGGTTCAGAGGCGGGCTACTAAAATAATAAATGGAATGGGTGCATTACAATACACGGAATGGTTATCAAAATTAGGTCTATTTACTCTAGAAAAGAGAAGACTTAGGGGAGACCTAATAAATATGTACAAATATATCAGAGGGCCATATAGAGATCTCTCCCATGATCTGTTTGTACCAAGGACTATGACAAGAACAAGGGGGCATTCTTTTCGATTGGAGGAAAGAAAATTCCTACATCAGCATAGAAGAGGGTTCTTCACGGTAAGAGCAGTGAGGCTCTGGAACTCTCTTCCTGAGGAAGTGGTGATGGCCAACTCACTGAATGAATTTAAGAGAGGAATGGATGCATTTCTTGTTAGCAAAAGTATAGAAGGTTATAAATAGCATAATCTTACAGGTAGATAGAAGAGCGACCAAGATTATTAGAGGAATGGGTGGGCTGCAATACCAAGACAGGTTATTAAACTTGGGGTTAGTTAGTTAGGAAAAACAAAGGCTTAGGGGGATCTAATCACAATGTATAAATATATGAGGGGACAGTACAGAGACCTTTCTAAAGATCTCTTTACACCTAGGCCTGCGACTGGAACACGGGGGCATCCGCTACGTCTTGAGGAAAGAATGTTTAATCATAATCACAGATGAGGACTCTTTACTGTACGAGCAGTGAGACTATGGAGCTCTCTGCCGTATGATGTTGTATTGAGGGATTCACAAGTAAAATTTAAGCAGAGCCTGATCGCATTAATTGAAAAATATAATATTACCAGTTATGTATATTGGATTTTATGACAGGGTGTTGATCCAGGGAACTAGTCTGATTGCCGTATGTGGAGTCAGGAAGGAATTTTTTTCCCCATTGGAGCTTATTTGACACATTGGGGTTTTTTTGCCTTCCTCTGGATCAACATGTTAGGCTACGGGTTGAACTAGATGGACTTAGAGTCTCCCTTCAACCTTAAAAACTATGAAACTATGAAACTATGAAACTATGGATGGAGTGAATGGAGCCAAGGTCAGGGTACAAGCCGGAGGTCTGTAGCCAGGAAGTCAGATAAGGTACACAGTGAGCGAACAGAGCTGAGGTCAGGATACAGGCCATAGTTCAGAAGCCAGAGGGATAATGTCAGAGTCAGGGGCATGGTTAGAGAAGGGTAACAAAGGTCCGGAGTAGGGAGAAAAGATCAGAGCAACAAAAGTTACAGGAGCCAGAGAACTCACTGCAGAGCAGAAACTATGACTGGCAGCATTCTGGTTGAGGTTGTTCTTCAATGAAGCCGAGCACTCACCCGGAATGAGGTGCCTGAACACAGGCCCCTCCCCACACCTGCGCAGGACCTGAAGGCTGAGCAACCCATCACCTGGAGCATAATACAGAACATTGTCTTTGCTGGAGAATCATGACAATAGGACAGCACATATGATGATATCATGTCTTTGGAAGCTTTTGATAGGTTTATTGATAATATCTGAGTTAATTAGAGACACACCGTGGGTGTATTTTAATGCACACCTGAAACACACTGCTGCTTTGTGGAGCATCATGGCAAAGAAATCAGCCAAAATTTTAGAAAGTGAATTGTGGACTTGCACAAGTCTGGTTCATCCTTGGGTGCAATTTCTAGATACCTGAAGGTGCCTCATTCACCTGTACAAACAATTATACACAAATACAAACAATATTAAAATGTAAAGGCATTATACTGCTTAAGAAGGAGACGGGTTCTGTGTACAAGAGATGACCGTGCTTTGGTCAGACATGAGCATATCAACCCAAGAACCAAAGCAAAAGACTTTGTGAAGATGCTGGCAGAAGCTGGTAAGATTGTGTCATATCCTTAGTGAAACGAGTACTGTATCAGCATGGGCTGAAAGTCTACTATGCCAGGAAGAAGTCATTATTTTCAAAGAAACATAAAAAAGCCAGATTTATGTTTGCAAATGCACACAGGAACAAAGACCTTAATTTTTGGAGACGTGTCTTGTGGTCTGACGAAACTAAAATTGAATTGTTTGCCCATAATGACCATTGTTACGTTTATAGGAAAAAGGGAGAAGCTTTGAAGCCTAAGAATACCATCCCAACTGTGAAACATTGGGGTGGCAACATCATGTTATGGGGTTGTTTTACTGCAGGAGGAACTGGTGCACTTCACAAAATAGATGGAATCATGAGAAAAGAAGATTATGGGGCAATACTGAAGACATCAGCCAGAAACTGAAAGCTTGGGCGGAAATGGGTCTTCCAAATGGACAATAACCCAAAGCATACTGCCAAACTGGTTACAAAGTTGACTAAAGATAATAAAATTAATATTTTGGAGCGGCCATCACAAAGCCCTTATCTCAATCCTTTTGAAAAATTTATGGGCAAAGCTGAAAAGGCAAGTGCAAGCAAGGTGACCTTGAAACATGGCTGTTACACCAGTTCTGTCAGGAGGAAAGGACCCAAATTCCTACGAACTATTCTGAGAAGCTTGTGGAAGGATACCAAAGCATTTGACCAATACATACTATAAGGGCAATAGTACAAAATACTAATGAAATGTATATAAATGTTTGACTTTGCAGAAAGTAATAAAAATGCCTTAAAACATTCTCTCTCTCATTCTGACATTTGGCAAATATAAATAATTTTGGATCCCAAGTGACCTAAAAGGGAAAGATTTATTCTGCTTTCATGTCAGATAGTGAGAAAAACATGTAGATGTGTCTTTTTAGATAGTGTATGTAAATTTCTGGCATCAACTATATACTGTGTATGTATATATATATATATATATATATATATATATATATATATATATATATATATAGGAGAGGGTATTTAGTCCATGAACGTAAATAAGCAAGGAGTATTTTAATGGTGTGTTGACCCTATGTAACCAGCAGCACTTACCACATTATGATATTGTGTTTTGCAGACTTACATTTTCAAGTTTGTAAGTGTAATATGTTCATTTTTATTGCTACTTAGTGACTCTCTTGCCGATAAAAGCACATACCACTGTAACGCTCTGGAGTTCGGTGTTATTTGAGAGATTTAGAGACATAGGAAGGATTTTTATTTCTAGCATTTTAGCCATTTTTATTTGCAATTTTCTTCTTCTGTTCTATGTCTCAAAAATGTCCTTCCACTTCCTTTCATATTATTTAATACCTGCAATGCTACAGCACAACATGACACTGAACCCAAGAAAACTACAGAAAAAGACTATAGACAACACAATAGCGCCTACACTTGCCATTTTCATTTTTTTTATTTTTTGTTTGTTTGTTCATTTAGTATATTTCTGTAGCCAATATGTTAATTTTACTTTTCTTGGTGACATAGGGCAGTGATGTGGTAAACAGTAAAAGTTGTTCTTTGGGAATTAAGATCAATTGCCCAGTTTTCTCACCTTAAAAAACCAGTATGCGTAGGTTCTTGTCCCCAAATAGAAATAATAACTTTTTCCTTCTAGAGATCCAATTTGCCAGTAATGGTTGCATAGCAGTACAAGTGCGTAGAGAAACCAGGCACTTCCAGCTTGATTTTTATATGGTTTCTATACTACAGTATATTTCTCATGGACTGAAACACGTTCTGGCCCTAAAACCTGCACCAGAGCAATTTTGAGGAAAGTTTTTAATAAAACTAAAAGTACAAAAAATTCTAAAGTAAATAATATACTGTATCGGCATCAAACATAATAACATTAGGTATAGGTTAGGCTATGTTCACACTTCCATTTTGCTATTGTGTATGTCTGTTTCATTTTAAGGAACGAACAGAAAAATGTCAAAAACATATCTTTTGCATAACTGGTGCTGAGACACCATAATGATTATTATGAGGTCCATTTGAGTTTCATTATGTGTCAGTTTTTACAATGGAACGAAAAGCTCATCTTGCAGACCTTTTTTTTCCCGTTCTAAACATTGATGCATAACAGAAGCTAGACGGACTCCAGAATTTTCATTGGGGTCCCTGTGTTCCACAAAATGAAACAGAATGTGAAAAAGGAAGTGTGGATACAGTCATCTTAATGGAGCGTTCAGAAATTAAAAGGCGTCTGCCCATACGAACAACATAAACTGAGCAAATAGGCTTGAAGAGGATAAATCACACTTATGGTGCTCTAATCGCTGATTATGTTCTGCAGAAACTGAAGGTTAAAGAGAACCTGTTGCACAATTTTGTAATGTAACATAAATACATGGCTGTAATGGCACTGATTACATTGATACCTTGGGTTAAGAAATACAGTTTGTGGTTCTCCTGTAATCAGCAATTAAAGTTTTCTACCAATTATGTCTTCCCCTCCCTGTCTGTGCTTCCCCGACCCCTCTCCCTACCTCTGTTCTCTGAATTACAGGTCACAGCTGAGATTCAAACAGAGGAGGCCGGTCATTCAAAAGCTGGAGGCTAGTGAAGGGGGCTTGAAATCCAAGCCAGTGAGGAGAAATCCCATGCACCATAATCTAGTTAGAAGAAAACTTCAAATAATGCTTAAGGAAGAACCGCAAATCTGATTCCTTTACCAAGGTATGAATTTAATCAGCTTAACAGCACCATTACAGCCATGCCTTTACTGTACAATACAAAATTCTTTTCTTTAATCACATAGGCTAATTAGGGTGCTCAGTGCACCCTTGGTGTGGCCAAGGGGCTCAGCACAGTGTTCTTCTCACTGGTTTTACATTCCTCACCTACCTCACTGATGATTGACAGCGCTAATTAGCATGGAGTAAGCGCTGTCTGCAAAAAAAGTTAGTCAAGCCAACAGTGTTAAAAGGAATCTGTCAGCACATTGTGAGGTTTAAAACGATGCCTCGCATGTCAAGTACTGAGCTATTTTTTACCTGCAATGTTTGTCTTAGCTTCAGGATCTTATCATTGCTGGAGCACACTGCCTCGTATCTGGAAGTCCAGGAGGCCCCTTCAGTGATTAGAGCCTGGTGTAGCCAGGAACAGCTTTCTTAACTACTGCATTACTAAATCTAAATTGTGATTGTGTCAGATCCCTTGCACCCAATAAACTTATTGATACATCATTGGATTCAAGGTCCCTTTGCCTACATCATGTTGCTCTTAAGCCCCTGTCACATTTAGCGACTTACCAGCAATGCCGAAAACGATGAGACCTGCTAAGGATCGCTGGTAAGTCACTGGGAGGTCGCTGGTGAGATGTCACACAGTCAGATCTTACCAACGACTCAGTAACGATACAGGTCGCAGTAGTGACCTGTATAACGATTTCTGCTGTCATTGGGACCCTGTCACACAGTGTCAAACACAGTGATGTGTCCTGCCCAGCAGGACATCGCCTTTGAAGAAAATGGTCCAGACAATTCTGCAACGACCGGCGACCTCACAGCAGGGGCCAGGTCATTGCTGGATGTCACACACAGAGACATCGCTAGCAAGATCGCTGTTGCATCACAAAAACTGTGACTCAGCAGCGATGTCGCCAGCAATGTCGCTTAGTGAGATGTGCCCTTTAGATGAGGTAGCAAAAACCTACTGACCGTTTCCATTTAATTATCAGTGATGGAGGTGAGGACATGTAAAACCAGTGGATAGGATGATGGCACTGAGCCTCTTGGCCACACTAAGGGGCACTTTGCACACTACGACATCGCAGCTGCGATGTGGGTGGGGTCAAATCGAAAGTGACGCACATCCGGCATCGCTGTCAATATCGTAGTGTGTAAAGCATTTTTGCAACGATTAACAAGTGCAAAAGCGTCGTAATCGTATCATCGGTGTAGTGTCCGACATTTTCATAATTGCGCGGCAGCGATGGTACGATGTTGTTCCTCGTTCCCCTGTGGCAGCACACATCGCTGTGTGAGAAGCCGCAGGAACGAGGAACATCAGCTTACCTGCGTCACCGCAGCTCACGCTGGCTATGCGGAAGGACGGAGGTGGGTGGGATGTTTACGTCCCGCTCATCTCCGCCTCTCTGCTTCTATTGGCCGCCTGCCATGTGACGTCGCTGTGACGCCGCACGACCCGCCCCCTTATGAAGGAGGCGGGTCATCGGCCAGAGCGATGTCGCAGGGCAGGTGAGTGCATGTGAAGCTGCAGGAGCGATAATGTTCGCTACGGCAGCGATCACAAGATATCGCTGCTTCGACGGGGGCGGGTACTATCGCGCTCGGCATCGCAAGCATCGGCTTGCGATGTCGTAGTGTGCAAAGTACCCATAAGGGTACAACATGAACATTGATTACCATATTTGATAAAACTTTAGCTCTTCCAGAAGAGAAGCAGTGACTAAGATACTAAACACAAAGTCTTATGTGGCTAGATCACCTACAAGGCTATGTGCTTAGTTTATACAGCCAGTTTGGGCTTACAGATTCCCTTTAACTTTCCGAGCTATACAGCCATTGTACTGATGAGATTTTCTGTCTAAGGTTTATAATTATAAAGAAGCTTTCCTTTCTTTCTGTCATGACATCAAATGAACGCGTCCCAGTGGGAGATGTTTAAAAGAAAAACAAAAATAAATTTAATTAGTATTAACTAATTAGCTGAAACTGTGTTCTCCTCTAAACTGAGCAGTACGTTTACGATGAAGGCGAATTTACTGTGGGCTTAGGGCGCTTTATTTAGACTATCCTGGCTGGCCTAATCCTTCCCTAATTCAATAAATAAAACAACATGAAACACAATCTCGACTTTACTTAATAAAAATAACAGAACCATTTACATAGGCTAATGCAGTTGATGGTAATTAGGACATTAGCGCTCATTTGCATAATCAGTGCTTACCATTTTTCATGGGTTAATTAGACATTATGTAAATTGAGCTGTGATTGTACTCTTCTATATCTGTTATGGAAAAAGTAGGGAACATTACATTTTATCTCCTGGGGCTATGCTCTTGGTATGAAAATCAGCTCTTGAGAGCCATAATGCCAGTGTTGTTCATATACTCCGGAAATATACAAGTCCTCCAATATCCATGACTCTCAGTAAGAAGTACTATAGATAAGAAGCATGAAACAATGTAACTGTATATTAAATAAAATCCTTATATGTTCAGAAAACGCTTCAGAAAACAGTAACGGAGTCTCTTAAAGGGCCACAGCTTATGTCCTTAATCCATTATTTCTATCCAGTTGTGCCGCTTTTACATTTAAGAAGCCATTCTGTTTAACTGATGTATTCTGAATGATGAAATCTATTAACCTCCACTCTATTATAGGAATCATGTTACTTCCTCTAAAACAAAATTACAGTAGTAATAAAATCTGATAGCCTTATATTGGGATTGCAAGAATACAGTGTGGTCTTTGTTCACTGCTCTAAGCTAATTCAATACCTATGGAGGCCTGGTAAGCCTATTGTAAAGGGCTAAATGTTTAAAACACATTATATGCCCATCAAAGTACAGCATTCATATTAACAAAACTGTATATACCTTTCCAATTATGCCAATACATTGGAAACAAAGGTTAAATATGTGAGGGTTTATGGATATAGGCTCAAATTAGGGTAATGTAATACACACCCAAACACCAGCAGTTATTTTTTCCTTATTAACATACTGAAGAATTGGAAACCAACTCTTATTCTATTTGTGCAGAGTGGATGGTAAGACGATTTGCACTTATAAAGTAGCGTATGTAAAACGCATTACACCATTAGACATTCTACGCCAATAGCATAGCATTGCAGAGGCTATTTTGATAACTGCTATACCTTTAAAGAGGTTGTTCCCTATTTTTACATTGATGGCCTATTCTTAGGATAGGCCATCAATGTCTGATCGGCTGGGCTCCGACATCCAGCACTCCCGCCGATCAGCTGTTCTCATCGCCACCGGAAATGCACAATAACGTAGCTGTCCTGTCTTCTTACAGTGTTCGCAGCTGGTTAATGCACATCTACCACCTATTGATTTGAATGGTGGGGAGGGTGTGCAGTACTCAGTTTCTGGCTGCCATCAGTTGATGGTGCAGCTCCGGAAATTTATCATTTACGACTGCATGCTACCGCCGACTGCACCAAGAACAGCTGACTGGAGGGGATGCAGGGTGTCGGACCCCAAGTAGTGGCTACCATCAGTTAATGGGGCAGCTCCGGAACTGAGCATTTACGGCTGCATGCTACCACCGACTGCATCAAATACAGCTGACTGGAGGGGGTGCAGAGTGTCGGACCCCGGCCGATCAGACATTAATGACCTATTTGAAGGATAGGCCACCAATATAAAAGTAACCTTCTTAATGTCGATTATAACCAGATACAAGAAAATCTGAATGTTACTTATGCTTTACAGGTTTGATTTTGGTACAATCCACCTATGAGGCCTTGGAATATTTTTTAACATTCATTTTTAGATTGGATAATTCTGGGAGCTTACAGAGATGCTTCTTTCAGCTGAAAATTCGCTTATTACCATAGAACAATTCCCTATAGATTCCCTGTGATCTGAATCTCTTCTAAATTGCAGCACAGAACCCAAAAAGACTGCTTAGTGCTGTACTCTCTACTAACGTGAAACAGTGTCATCTACAGATGGGTGTCTATGGTTTGGTTTTTGTTTTTAGGCTCTTTACAGGGACAATTGCCACCAGAGAGAAATGTTTTTTTCTTTTTTTCTGGAGGATATTTCCACCATAAGGATTAATGGAACTCTCAGAATTTATGTGGAGGCTTTTTTTACATAAAGGTGTGACCCGTGATCAGCGTTAGGCAAAAAGTATGAGAAAAAACACAAGCTAAGAATAGCAGCAGTGTAAACAAATTTGTATGTTTACTCTTCATGAAGACTTTGAATAAGATTTCTGCAATTTTATAGATTCAAGAACTGCATTGGAAGCCCCCATGACCATCAGCACTATGTTTGGGAGCCACTAGAAACTATTTTTTAGGGAATGCTGCTTCTTGAGCTTGTCAACCAAGACTAGAGGCCCCGTTACACGCAGCGACGTATCTAATGATATATCGCCGGGGTCACGGATTCCGTGACGCACATCCGGCATCGTTAGCGACGTCGTTGCGTGTGACACCAACGAGCGGCCGTTAACGATGGAAAATACTCACATATTGTCCATCGTTGACACGTCATTCATTTTCAAAAAATCGTTGATTGTTGAGGATGCAGGTTGTTCGTCGTTCCCAAGGCAACACACATCGCTACGTGTGACACCTCGGGAACGACGAACTACAGCTTACCTGCGGCTGCCGACAATGAGGAAGGAAGGGGGTGGGCGGGATGTCTTGCCCGCTCATCTCCGCCCCTCCGCTTCTATTGGGCGTCCGCGTAGTGACGCCGCTGTGACGCCGCATGAACCGCCCCCTTAGAAAGGAGGCGGTTCGCTGGCTAGAGCGATTTCGCTAGGCAGGTAAGTCCGTGTGACGGCTCATAATGATATTGTGCGCCACGGGCAGCGATTTGCCCGTGACGCACAAACGATGGGGGCGGGTGCTTTCCCCAGCAATATCGCTAGTGAAATCGCTGCGTGTAAAGCCCCCTTAAGTAGGCAGTATTGGTTGAGAGAATACTGAGAAGGGTGACCGCCCTCGGAGCACTTGACAGCTTGTTTACATAATGAAAGTTGATTTTCTCTACAATGCTATTTCTATTTGCAGCCTTAAAGTCTTCTAACTGGCTTTGTAGATGTTGTAATAGACAGATTTATATGTATACTCTATTCCCCAACAACTGTTCTAATTGTAGCTTACAAATAAATACAAAACCTACAAATCAGCCCCCTAAAATTATGCCCACAAAGTATGAGATATTATTCATTTTTTGTTTTCAAATATACACAAAATCCCAAATTCATAATAATATAAATGGCAATATATTACACAGAAGCCAACAGGACAAAAAGATCTCTAAAAACAACCAGTAAAATACAATGTTGATAGTCACAGGCCTAATACCAACCATGTAAATATCCTAATAGAATACTTAGGTTAATAAAGAAAATGAAAAGACTATAAAAAGAGGTGCAATTGAAAATCGTAAATAGTATATAGGATATCCAACAATGACAATGGTTTCCTATGTACTACTATCTTCAATTACCAGTGGACAGGGTGGAACAAAATCTAGGCAATCCACAGAAGCACCTCAACACACGTTTCGCTTCATCGTCAAGAGAATTTCTACCTGATTTATTGAGAGGAACTCATTGCATTCAGTCTTATCACCGAATTCAATGTATAAGTGGTAGGCACTAAGCCTATACCCTACACCCTATAGAGATGGCCATAAACAATGCTAATATGTTTTTGTCAATGCAGAGAATTTAAAATGATGTATCAGACACACACATCCATTTACGAAAATTATACATTAAATAAAAAGAACATATAAAACATTTAGAGGCTAAAAAGAGTATAAAAGCAGATTGGTTGACATTCAGTCATCAACATACCTATTACGAGGATTAGGTCCAATTCTCTGACAAGTAACTGTTGTAGTAGAGTGTTTGCCACCGTTGCCAAGCTCTTGCTTAACATCCCACTGTCTTGGATCACTGATCTTCACATTTAGTATGTTGACCCCTTTCTTTACCTTGGCCCTGTATGGAACAACAAATAAAATGAATTATTATATTCTAGAGCTACTTGAAATGCAATTTCTCCTACATTAATATTTATCATTAAAGAAACAATAATGTGGAAAATTAATTTGCTGCTGCTTTACTATCTTGAAGACCCAAGATTTGTGCTCAAAAGGTAAAGAATCAATCATATTTTTCAAAAATTGGCGTTTTGTAAAGTATAAATATAAAGCATCTTCATACAATCCAAGTCTTATATGTCCTTGTCTATTTTTAATTAGAATTTCCTTGTCAGTTGTCATTTTTTTTATACTTTTCCTGATTGTGAAATTCTGCAAAGGTTACCTGATAGAGAGAAGCGGACCCCTGGAAGTTTGGTTGGACAGGTTCTGTCGGAGTTTAGATAAAGTTCACTTTGGGACCCGGATTTGACCTGAACCCCAATGGAAGTCACTAATTGGACAGTTCATGTCTCTACCCACAATGATCCAGCCATAAACAGATCACTTCCTGTGGATGTGTGGGGTTTTTCAATTTTTTTCTCTGGTGCACACTACATCCGATTGTAGTGGCCCGGTCCAGATTGTGTCTGTTTCTTTAAGTACCTTCACTTATATGTAATATTATGTTATATGTTATAAGTAAAGCATTTTTCATTTGTTGTGTTCTAGCACCATCTACTGGTGAAAATTGTAAGAATTTGAAGTGTGCATTGGGTGTTATCCTATTGGCAACTTCTTGGTCACATGGCTCAATAGGTGGAGCTATTCTCCAGTTTCTGTCTAGAAAGAACTGGAATATCCTGGTTCTGGCTGAGACACCTCTGAGGGTAGACATTATGTGGAGTTTCTCTTCACCACAAGACTCCTACTAGGCCCGAGGCCTAGAATTTCATCATCTCCTGATTTTTACAGCCAATATGCTGAAGGCTTCCTATCCTGAATTCTCACTGGCCAGATATACATTGTGCATCTCTTCAGACAGTTGGGCATACTGAGTATATACCAGACCCTACTACACACAGATTGGGGAAGTTTGAGGGTCTCCCGCCCCACTGCAATATTAGTGGCTTGCATGCCATTGTCCACGCACCAGCCATCCGGTCCCCGTAGCGTGCTGGGCAACTGTCTACATTTGCTTACAAGTACTGCACGTGTCTGATCTAACAGTGAAATCAACCCCAGGACTCCAGGTCTGTACAATCTTATTATATCTATTCTCTAAGCTCAAGAGACTGTGAAGCTGCTTCTAAAAGCATACCAGTATTGCATCTAAAACAAATCCTGCTTCTAAAGCTCCAGAACCCTAATTGCACTTCAGCATTCAACTCCAAGCTGTATTTGCCTGGGTTTACCCACAAAAGACTGTGAAACATACAGTATATTACGTGTTGTTTTCCTTTGTTCCTGCTGTATTAAAGCAACTGTTATCCCCAAGACCATGTCTGTGGACTGTCCATCAGCTGTGGATACTGTGTGAGGGTGGATAGCAGGGAACATCAGGGCCTTGTAGACCACCCAGTGAACACGGCCCTTGCACCCTTGTGCCAGAACAGCAACTGTGACATATAGAACATTTGAGGTCCTCTGTCACTGGGCCCTTACACGATCACACTGCACCCCCAGTGCAAGCCATTCAAACATTCCAAGCAGCTTGCACTGGGTGGTGTACTGAGCAAAGTGATACTTGTGTGAGTGGTCAGCATACGTAAAGCACCTGAACTCTGCACCTGATCTCTGTTTTTCTTGGAAAGTCTTGGAGAGTTTGATACGAACACCTGATCCTCGGTTTGCTCATTTCTATTACCTGACTCTTTAGCAAGTGACTGAAAAGCTGTTTAACCCACAAACTACCTGTGGTAAAATCATAGTACGTTCAATGCAGTTATTGACCGCATTGTGGCTATGATGTGTCTGCTAAAGGTAAACTCATTCTTGAAAAGTTCCTTTACTAAATGCAAACTGTGCAGAAAACTACAACTCCCAGAAGGTTCTGAAGTTTTGCAGAGGACATGTTGAGAACTACAGTTTCTCACTGAGTGCAAAGTTTTAATCTACTTGATAGAAGATGGAAGACTTGTTCCCAGTGTTAGGCCTCCAACACACTCACGTGAAAATCACGCACGTGCCGAGAGACACGTATTTCCCCTGCATGTTGTGTGCAGGGAAGTATGTGTCTCTGGTACGTGCGGGCCACGTGTGTTCTCCGTGTTCTATCCATGATAACATACGGAGAACCGGTAATTTGCATACTCACGTGGTCCTTTCTGCTGTCCGTGGTGCTGATCTTCTGTCTCCAGCCTTCCCGTCTCCCCGCTGCTGCTGCCGGCCGCAGTGAAGTGAATATTAAATGAGAATAATGAGCAGCGGTCGGCAGAAAGTGTCAGCAGCGGCAGAGACAGGAGGGCTGGAGAAGGTGAGTTAAGTTTTTTTTTTTCTCTGACACGTGTGTTTTCTCCGGTGCGTGTCACACGGGACCGCAACCACACTACACCCATGTGGTACGGGTGCGGGCAATGGGACACCCATGCTGCCAGAGAATACGTGGACATGTCAGCGTGCAGAAAAACGCACACACGTACAAACGCACACGGACACACGTTCCGTGTGGTTTTACGTGTGTGTGCCTGCTACAATAGGGTAGCATTGCTGAACGTGTCTCCGTGCCGCTGGTACGAACAAAAAATGGCAAACACGTACCGGCGGCACGGATGTGTGTCGCAGGCCTTAGTCTGGAGCCTTGCCTTCGCCCTGCACTGTTCCTATTTTAGGATCCCACTTACGGTAACAGTCTCATAACTGAGCTTTGTATTTAACCTGGTACCAGAGAAATGTGTACATGAATTTAAGGTTCTGTCAGCAGCGGGCCTGAAGCAGCCATAGAAGGCAGCAGCATGATTGGTGGGAAGGTGCCCTTGCAGCATGTCTAGAAAACAGGGCCCAGCGAGGAAAATTGCTGGGTGATATGGCTCTTCTTTATGCCATGGCAGCCAGCCTATGTATCTATGTAGTATTAACAAAATGGGCAATTTGTTAACTCCTTCTTTTCCAAGAACGTACTGGTACATCCTGGGTCGTGTCCCTGACTTTGATACGAAATCAGGCTCTGAGCCAGCATTATTCCACAACATGTCTGCTGATCTGATCAGCCAACATGTGCAGCTAACAGGTGCAGATGGATCTCCGACCCATCCGGGATTGCTAACAAGGTAGATTGCACTGTAAAACTGTGACAGCGCAATCTAACACACCGGTAGGGAACGCGCCGTTCTCCATTCCCATTGGTGGCCCCCGTGATGGGATCATGGGGTGCCAATGGATTATCATGACAGATGGGTGACGTCATGTCGCCTCTGTATATAATGCATTCATTGCATTATGCCAAGAACTTCTTGTGTGGATAGATTGGGGGCCCACTCTTGCATGCGGGCCTACTGGGGGCTTCACTAGCCTCCCTAAGCATCAGTCTCAGCATCTATCTATCTATCTATCTATCAATCTATCTATCTATCTATCTATCTATCATCCATCCATCCATCTATCTATCTATCTATCTATCTATCATCCATCCATCCATCTATCTATCTATCTATCTATCATTTTAAAAATTATTTCTCCAGTTCAAGTCAAACCTGTCACTCAATTCTTTTCTGGTGTCATTCAGTATACATATCATGTAACACGACTGAACAAAGGGCATTCAGAATAATAAATATGCTATATAAGTGAGCATGATGTGCATTAAACTATGTCTCCCCGGATGTGCAGACACTACATTGCTTCTCTGACTGCACTTGACCAACCACATACATATTAACTATTTGCTCTGAGCATACACAATCATTTGGATAGCCTTTGGTGAACAGCAGTGTATGTAAAACAATGCAAATTCTAGGTATTTACATAGATGCACTGAAAACAGCACAAGGGCTAAATGCTTGACCTTCTCCTCTGTATAATGCAGCTTTATACATAGTAATGTGAACAAGTGATTATTGCTAAGGATACAACAGTCTATTCAGTCATTGTGAGCATAGTTGATTTTTCTTTTATGTGATGCAGAAATATTCATTTTGTGAACTCATGTTTAGCCCACCTACTCACATAGATAATAAAGAAGTGATACAATTCTTAAAGAACTGTCCATTGACAGCCCATTATGGAAGGCTAACAGCTGTGATAGCTAGCTATCAGGAAATGGAGGTTCTAGATGAGTTTAATTTACTTAAAGGGAATCTGTCACCAGGTTTTTCCTACCTCATCTGAGAGGGTATGATATTAGAGCAGAGACCCTGATTTCAGCGATGTGTCACTTACTGGGCTGCTTGCTGCAGTCTTGATAAAATGCTGCAAATCGACCAATTCTCTGATGCTAAGCTTTGTATAACCTTGTTCGCATCACTGATTGGCAGCTTTCAGTGTGCAATGTGCATAGGCAGAAAGCTGCTAATTAATAGCGGTGGTAGGGTTAGATAAAGCTCATGAATATGATCTGGCAACAGGTTTAGTATTCTGGCAGCATTCAGTTAGAGCCTGTGCTCTCAATACACAGAGCGGTGATTATACCTGCACCACCGTTACCCGTGACTGAGACTAGAACACTGCCGGGAAGAAAAGTTAATTTCCTTCCAGCAGCAGGGTTCAATGTGCAGGAGCTGGACAGATACCAAACGCTGTCAACCTGTAAATTACCCCCATAACTGCAGATCAATAGCATTTTTTCACTTTACTGCTTACCTTTAAATCTGAACTTAGAACATTTATTAAAATACAATCATATATTTACTAATTCCCCTGCTTATAACTTCATCAGTGTTTGAGCTGGAAGCCTAGAGCCCTCTGTTTAATCTGAAACATGAATCCTTAACCATCAGGTGTCAAGTATAATGTGGACCTCCTCCTATGGGACATGAGAACCTTTGGGCTTTCCCTTAAAGAGAATCTGTAATCTGTATATTGACAGCTACTAATCAGTGATGAAGGCATGGTTGGACTAGGAGGCATGAGGTAGCTTGTCCTGTAGTGATAATCACAGGTGATAAAGACCTGTGGTGAGGTCATACCCATGTGACCAGAAGGGGCGGGGCCTCAGCCAACAAAGCTGATACCAGCTGGTCACATGGGTATGACCTGACCACAGGTCCTGCAAGTAAAAGTAAATCATTAGTATAATACAATGCAAATTCTAACAGGAGGAGGGGACAACTATGAACACCCCCCAGATATTATCTGATCATCAGCTGCTGTCACTCAAGAAGCTGATGATTTTATAAACTTTACTTTTTTGGGTTTCAAAATCTAAACATCTGAGCTGACCACTACAGGTATGTATAGACTCAGTGTGATAGTGCCAGAATAGCACTGGCTTTAGGTTATATATGAAAATCCTGGTGATTGGTTCCCTTTAAGCACATGCTCTTCAGACACATCTGGGACGTTCCTGTTCTGACAAGTCTGGCTAACTTTAGCATGACCCAACTTAGCTCCAAACTGCGGTCCATGGAAACAAATCTATTCTTCCAGTGATTCTGTATCAGATTCTCTTCTTAGAGGAGGGAGTTTTGCCATTATGGAGGAGTTCAAACTTCACACTTTCAGACACTTAGGAAACTCTCGCCTGGGACAATCTCTTGTCTAGTGTGCTTTACCATTTTGGTGCATTGCCTTTTAGAAGCTGTAAGCCATTCAGGCCTTCACTGCTAGAAGTCCTTCTATCCAGACCTTTCTAATTAGGTTACTCCAATTCAAAAGTCGGTGCCTGGGCCTGATACAGTTCCTTACTCTGTATATCAGGTGATTACTTTGGATCATGCTGTCTCCTTACTTTTATCTAGCACAGGTCATCCAGGGCATTTGGCCTTGTAGACCATTCAGACCATAGGTCTGCTATGGACACACGCTGGATGCTAACTGACACTAAAACTGTCTCTTTCCATACATACTAACACCTACCACAATAGGCTAGTCCCATCTTTAACTATTTCTTGCCCTAATGTCAACATGACCACATACTACATTGTTACACATTATACATTACGTCACTATTTACATTCGTTGACCTTCATAATACACAGCACATAATACACATTACACCTCACATGACAATAACGCGATTGGTGTCTTCAGGGAAGGTATAGGACAACTGGTCCATCTCCTTATAGCTGCATCATCACAAATAAGGAAAGGACATAACGTTAGACTGGAGTCTTTCTACTATCAGCAAAACTGGAAAAAGACACAAGTACTCTTCCACTTACTCATCTTTATCCATCTACCTACAGGCTGTGGCCTAGCACATTCTGCATATGGTGTAACTGCAAATTGAAGTTTAGAACAAGAAAAAAAATACCCTCATAGAGCAGATGAAAAAAAAAAAAATTACAGTTTTTGAATACAGGGACCAAAAATTTCCTACAGGCCATAATATAGCAACCTAGGCTTTGTACGTAAAGGATTATCATTGTAAAATGTTGCTAATAGGAGAGGTTTTCTTTTCAAGAATACATCTGGTGCATAAACAGGCATTCCTTGTTATATTGGCATCAGATGGAAATTTATAACTGTGAAATCCTATCGGGAATCTAGACACAAGGGTATAACTTGCAGATGCACTCGGAGCCCGAGGGGCACAAACTGTTCCTTTAGTGACTAGTATTGTAATTAATGTGATAATTGGGAGGTCCTGTGAAAAATTTCCTGGAGCTTCATTTTACATGGCTGGCTAGTGACATCTATATCAATGAGAGTCTATATTCTGCAAATAGTATGGCAGATAATGATAAAAATAGCCTATTTTCTGCAGACAGAAAAAGCATTTCATTGGGTGATCAGTTTTTTAGGATCAGTACTAGTGAATATGTTAAAAACTTTAAATTATCGAAGTGTTGTTTGTAAGGGTTCCGGGGTTTTGTTTGTGGGAGAAAGCATCCCCTTTAAAGAAGACCAGTCACCAAATCATATGTGGACACTTTTTGCTATTGTTTTATTCCCACAGCTCCCCTGAGTATTCTGTTTTTAATCTTTTATAATCTACGACACGAGTCCAATGATATTGGCCTTTATATTTAGTGCTAATTTTTAAGATCTTTATCAATGGGATGTGGCTCACTGAATGACTATTCAGATCAGTCTACAAACACCCCCCAGAGAATCATATAAGCCACACCTCTTTCATGGAAACCATACTAATTAGCACTATAAAAAGGCCCATATCTCTGGAACTGTACGATATATTGGAAAAAAAAATTGAATTCTCCGGGAAGCAGCTGTAATAAAATATGAGCAAAAACTGGTCACTTTTTACCTAGTGAGACATCCTCTTTAGGAGACTCATTTCAAACCAGATATACCGTATTTTCCGGATTGCAGGATGCACTTTTTCCCCCAAAAATGGATAAAATTGGGATGTGTCTTACAATTCGGATATGGCTACACCGGGGCGGCGGTGGTGGAACGGGGTCATATGAGGCAAGGTTGGTGATACTGAGGGTGTCACAGCAATGTTGCGGTGGCAGCAAGTGCCTGATCTGACAGCGAGGCTATTCAATCGCCTGCGGTTGACTCAATGAACTTCAAGAAAATAGCTGCGGAGGCGGCGCATGCACAGATTGATGCCATGGACTTCAAGAAAATGGCCGTGGAGGCCATTCTGTGCATGCACCACCTCCATGGTCATTTTCTTGAAGTCCATTGTGCTAATTGTGGGTGATTCAATGGAGCTCGCAGTCAGATCAGGGGCCTGCCTCCGCAGTGACACCCCGACACCCCATCCTGTGACCCTCCTGAGTCGCTACACTGCAAGTGCCACCCCCACAGCACGCCAGCAGATCAATTGCACCGGCAGCCGTGACACCCCCAAGGCCAAAGTATCGCTGACCCTCCGTCCACTGACCCTCCTGAAATGCAACACCCCCTCCTATGAGGCCGCAGCATCGCTGACCCTGCCTCCTGTGACCCTCTTGAGCTGCTCCAGCACCACCGTTCCCCCCTTGTAAGCAGTAGGATTATGACTCACTAGGATTATAAGACGGACCCTTATTTTAACATCAAAATTATTTTTTCCTATTTTCCTCCTCTAAAGTCGGGTGCGTTATAATCCGGCACTTCTCATAAACCAAAAAATACGGTATACTTTAGGAATATTCTGTGCTCAGAACTTTTGAAAGAAAAAAAATATAGTGAACTTTCTAGGCCTGTGTTCTGTGGGTCAGTACATGATCATTCCTTGATTAATATAAATCTGAAATATTTGGGCATTAAAGTCCTTTAGTTAAAATATCAGTAAACTTTTTTTTACTTTAGATGTGCTTTATAGAATCATTGTTAAAAAGAAAAAAAAACATTCTTACTATGGAATGGTATTAGTCTCTCACAAGACATAATGTGAGTTACCTGATGCACTAAGTGATATAAAGACTACGTGAGTCCATTATAAGAAGCAATACGGTTACATTAAATTCGATCCTATGTCACCTCAATTAGTAAAGTGCTAACTTACAGGACCTGCTCTTGACAGTGTCTATTTTAGGTTTCTGATTCAGTTACATCAATTGCTAAGTAAAAGGGTGAGACATCGGCATGCCATAGTATTGGGTCCGGATGGAGATATTTCTATTTAGAAAGTAGGTATTCCGCTTTCACAGGCTAAAATAGCAGCATTTCTGTAGTCACAACAGGATGTGCAGCCATATTGGTTGTCACTTTTGTTTTAGCTTCTCAGCAAAAAAGAGTATATTAGTCACTTATTGACTAGCAGAATTTTATGACCCCCGATGTGTCTCCTCCTTCATTTGTCACTTTCATGAAAATGTTTGCTGAATAAATATAGTAATATCTAATTAGATAAAGAAACAAATTTCAGTTACTGATATTAATTGGAATATACTTCTAGAATGACATTTTAAGGATGAAGGCTAATCTAAAGGCCGCTTTACACGCAATGACATCGCTAACGAGATATCGCTGGGGTTACGGAATTCGTGACGCACATCCGGCCTCGTTAGCGACATCGTTGCGTGTGACACCTACGAGCGACCGCTAACGATACCAAATACTCACCAAATCGTTGATCGTTGACACATCGTTCATTTTCCAAATATTGTTGCTCATTCAGGACGCAGGTTGTTTGTCGTTCCTGAGGCAGCACACATCGCTACGTGTGACACCCCGGGAACGACGAACAACAGCGTTCCTGCGTCCTCCGGCAGCAAGGTGGGAGTGACGTGAATGCGGCTGCTCTCCGCCCCTCCGCTTCTATTGGTGGCCCGCTGATTGACGTCGCTGTGACGCTGCACGAACCGCCCCCTTAAAAAAGAGGTTGTTCGCCGGCCACAGCGACGTCCCTAGGAAGGTAAGTATGTGTGACGCGTACTAGCGATATTGTTCGCCACGGGCAGCGATTTGCCCGTGACGCACAAACAACGGGGGCAGGTGCGATTGCTAGTGACATCGCTAGCGATGTCGCAGAGTGTATAGCGGCCTTAAGAGATGAATTAAAAAGTTATACCTATTCTTAATACATTGGGACCCATTTTTCATGAAGTGCAATTTCTATTTATCAATCATTGGGTAACTGGAGATTGCATAAAGAACAATCTTCTAATATACTAAGGCTGGGATGTAAAGATGTGGTAGCCACATACAGGCAAAAGTCATGTCCATCGATGGCCACAAATGAGCACATGAGTTTGTGGTAATGCCAAGATTGTTCCATCCTTCCAAGTGTATTGACCCCACCCTCCCCCCATGTTTGGTTCCAACCATATCTATGTATAGCTTCTATGTTAGATGACATAAATAAGACACCATTTTAGTGGGAGACATATATATATATATATATATATATATATACGGTATATATATATATATATATATATATATATATATACACATATAAATATATATATATATATATATATATATATATATATAGTATATTGTCATTTTTTCATGTTACAACCACAAACTTAACTGTATTTTAATGTAAAATGCCAACACATGTGAAAGGTATTTGTAAAGTGAAAAGGAAATGATGCATGGGCATTAATATGAAAATTGTGACATGCATTTGCATTTAGCCCCCTGAAACAATACTATGTAGGACCATTTTTGGCTATATATGTTTCTGCAAGTTTTTTGTGCTATGTCTCTACCAGCTTTGCACACCTAGAAGCTGACATTTTTATACAATAGCTCTAGATCAGTGACATTGGATAGAGATCATCTATGAACAGAAATGTTCAAATCTTGCACACATTCTCAATGGGATTCAGCTATGGACTTTAACTGGGCCATTCATACACATAAATGTTTGATCTAAACCCTTCCGTTGTAGCTCTGGTAGAATTCGTAGGCCGGTTTCACACATCCAGCATTTCGCCAGATTGGCGGATCTGGCACACTCCAGTACAGTGCAATACAGTACAACGGAATCGCGGCAACCTCCGGTCACATGCTGTCATGTGACTGGAGCATGTGACCGCAGCTTACCGCGATGCCATTGTACAAGATTGCACTGTACTGGAGTGTGCTGGATCCGGCAATCCAGTGAAATGCCAGACGTGTAAAGCCAGCCTTAGGGTTGTTGCCCTGCTGTAAGGTGAAGTTGTACCCCAGTCTCAAATCTTTTTGCAATCTCTAACAGGTTTTCCTCCAGGATTGCCCTGTATTTAGATCCATTCATCTTCCGATCAACTTTGTCCAGTTTTCCTGGCCTGGCTGAAAAAAAACATCCCCACAGTATGATACTGCCACCTAAAAAAACTTGCTACGTAGTGCTGTAATGTCACACAACATCCCAATAATATACAAGTTTGGGGGTATAATGTGAAAAATGCGGAAAAATTAATTGGGCATAATATATATATTATATATATATATATATATATATATATATATACAGAGGTGTATCTAGGCTTTCCAGCACCCGGGGCAAGAATTTAATTTGGCACCCCCCCCACCAAGCAATTTGGGTGGTCGTCATGTGACCAATCACTCATATGTGATTTGCACACTAAGGCGGGCTTTGCACGCTGCGACATCGGTAACAATGTGTTACCGACTCTGCAGCGATAGTCCCTGCCCCCGTCGCAGGTGCGATATCTTGTGATTGCTGCCGTAGTGAACATTATCGCTATGGCAACTTCACATGCACTCACTTGCCCTGCGACGTCGCTCTGGCCGGTGACCCGCCTCCTTACTTAGGGGCGGGTCGTGCGGCGTCATAGCGATGTCACACGGTAGGCAGCCAATAGAAGCGGAGGGGCGGAGATGAGCGGGACGTAAACATCCCGCCCACCTCCGTCCTTCCGCATAGCCGGCCGGGACGCAGGTAGGAGATGTTCTTCGCTCCTGCGGCTTCACACACAGCGATGTGTGCTGCCTGCTGGAACGAGGAACAACATCGTACCTGACGCTGCAGCGGCATTAAGGAAATGTTGGACCCTACACCGATCATACGATAACGACGCTTTTGCGCTCGTTAATCGTATGTAAAAGGCTTTACACACTACGATGTCGAGGGCAACGCCGGATGTGCATCACTTTCGATTTGACCCCACCGACATCGCACCTGCGATATCGTAGTGTGCAAAGCCCGCCTTACAGTCATGTGGTAATGAGCTTCTCTTAATAATTCTCTCAATGTTCAATGAGAAACGTATGAAGAAAAGCTAATTGTCACATGCAAGTATGAAAATTACATATGAGTGGAGTGGCCATGTGGTGACCAGCGAGCAGAGCTGAATTGTGACAGTGGGTATATTACACGCTGTTAGAACTGAGGATACTACACTACTTAATTTTGTATTTAAAGGGATTGTTCAGATTAGAGATGAAAGTCTGCAGTGAATCTATTCATGACTTCAGGCTTCTGAATTCTGCTCTGCACACTTTTAGAATTCTCCAGTGCCAGTGATGAGAATGGACGATCATGTGAGCAGAAGTATGAGATTTGTACACTTCTGGCCACATTCTGGTTTGATGTGTCCAGCCTCAGTCAATTCATTTTCATTGAGCATGTCTGTTCAGCACTTGACCACATCTATGTAAATCGCATACTTGTAGCTTCATAACCTCCCACTGTCACTGCCGGCATCAGAGAATCCTGACAGCGTGCAGTATGCACACTATGAGAATTCAGATGTCTGCAGTCACATAGATTGACACACAGAGTGACTGCAGGCTCATCACAAACTTGGACAACCCCTTTAATGCTCCTAACAACATAAATAAAAACATAGTAACCCTTAACTTGTCAGACGGCACAAGACTTTATTAAAGAGATTGTCCACTATTTTAACACTGAAGGCCTTTCCTTAGGATAGGTCACCAATGTCTGATTGGTTGGGATCCGGCACCTGGCACCCCCGCCAATCGCCTGTTCTAGGTGCCATGTCGGTGGTGGCAGGTGGCCGGAAGTGCTCAGTTCTGGATCTGCTCCGTCTTCTGATAGTGGCAACAGGTTCCTATTAAAATCAATTAGGCTGATCTGCAGTACCCGGCCGCGGACACCATCAGAGGACGGAGCAGATCCAGAAATAAGCATTTCCGGCCACCTGCATCAAAAGCAGCTGATCAGTGGGGATCCCATTGTGCTCACATCAGAAGCAATGCACAAGTGGGACCAAGGCCTAAGGATGGGACATAGTATCACAAATAAACATTTACATTCAGGTACCTTATAGATGATGTTGCTTCTGAGTCATTTCTTTCTATTCACCTTGTCCTGACGCCATGATGACTTTTCACATTCACATCTCATCTCTGCAGATTTCCATCTTCTCCGGTCTTCTGCAGCGCATTCCATCACGATGCCCCAAAATAGCAGAATGATTATAATACTTCTACTTAAAAATATCTGCCCTACACTGTGCCCCTGAACAAATAATGGCCCCTCACTGTGTTCTCTGCACAAAATATGACCCACACTGTCCCTCTTATCTTACATGCCCCACACACTTCCTCTCCTTTCCATACTACCCTTCACACTGTGCTCTCACTGTATCACCCTATACTGCCCAGTGTTTATACTGTGCCCTCTCATCACACCTCCTCCTCGCTATGGCCTCACACTGTCCTCCAATTCTGCCCCCTCTCCATACCACGTCCCTCCACTACCCAGTCTCTATTCTGTGCCCCCTCACATTTTTGTCATCCCTTACTGTCTCCCTCACTACCTCCTGCGTGTCCATATACCATTCCACCTCACTCTCTATCCTGCCCACTTGCTTCTCATACCATGTCACTCTTTTTTCTGTGTCCTCAAAATGTCATTCCCATTTGCTCCCCATACCATGTCTATATACGTCACCCCTCCCTCTCCCCATACATCACCCTGCATCCTCCCTCTCCCCATATATCACCCCGCATCCTCCCTCTCCAAATACATCACCCCGCATCCTCCCTCTCCCCATACATCACCCCGCATCCTGTCTCTCCTTATACATCACCCCTAATCATTTCTCTCCCCATACATCAACCCTCATCATTTCTCTCCTCATACATCACCCCGCATCCTCCCTCTCCCCATACATCACCCCGCATCCTCCCTCTCCCCATACATCACACCACATCCTGTCTCTCCCCATACATCACCCCTCATCATTTCTCTCCCAATACATCACTCATCATTTCTCTCCCCATACATCAACCCTCATCATTTCTCTCCCCATACATCATCCCTCATCATTTCTCTCCCCATACATCATCCCTCATCATTTCTTTCTCCATACATCATCCCTCATAATTTTTGTCTCCATACATCATCCCTCATCATTTCTTTCCCCATACATCACCCCTCATCATTTCTCTCCCCATACATCACCCCTCATCATTTCTTTCCCTATACATCATCCCTCATCATTTTTTTTCCCCCATACATCATCCCTCATCATTTCTTTCCCCATACATCACCCCTCATTATTTCTTTCCCCATACATCATCCCTCATCATCTCTTTCCCCATACATCATCCCTCATCATTTCTTTCCCTATACATCACCCCTCATCATTTCTCTCCCCATACAACATCCCTGATCATTTCTCTCCCCATACATCACCCCGCATCCTCCCTCTCCCCATACATCACTCCGCATCCTGTCTCTCCCCATACATCACCCGTCATCATTTCTCTTCCCATACATCCCCCCTCATCATTTCTCTCACCATACATCAACCCTCATCATTTCTCTCCCCATACATCATCCCTCATCATTTTTGTCTCCATAAATCATCCCTCATCATTTCTTTCCCCATACATCACCCCTCATCATTTCTCTCCCCATACATCACCCCTCATCATTTCTCTCCCCATACATCATCCCTCATCATTTCTCTCCCCATACTTCATCCCTCATCATTTCTTTCTCCATACATCATCCCTCATCATTTCTTTCCCCATACATCACCCCTCATCATTTCTCTCCCCATACATCACCCCTCATCATTTCTTTCCCCATACATCATCCCTCATCATTTCTTTCCCCATACATCACCCCTCATCATTTCTCTCCCCATATCTCACCCCTCATCATTTCTTTCCCCATACATCACTCTACATGATTTCTTTCCACATACATCATCCCTCATCATTTCTTTCCCCATACATTGTTCCTCATCATTTTTTTCCCCATACATCAACCCTCATCATTTCTTTCCCCATACATCATCCCTCATCATTTCTCTCCCCATACATCACCCCTCATCATTTCTCTCCCCATACATTGTCCCTCATCAGTTCTGTCCCCATACATCACCCCTCATCATTTCTCTCCCCATACATCACCCCTCATCATTTCTCTCCCCATACAACATGCCTCATCATTTCACTCCCCATCCCTCATCATTTCTCTCCCCATACATCGTCCCTCATCAGTTCTCTCCCCATACATCATCCCTCATCATTTCTCTCCCCATACATCACCCCTCATCATTTCTCTCCCCATACAACATGCCTCATCATTTCTCTCCCCATCTCTCATCATTTCTCTCCCCATACATCATCCCTCATCATTTCTCTCCCCATACATCATCCCTCATCATTTCTCTCCCCATACTTTGCCTAAAGATGTTCCCCCTCCATAACCTCTCTTCTTACCATACTATCAAAAGATCATTCCCCACCTCACCCCTACTGTATCTATAGATACTGCTCCCTTCCCATCCTCTCTCCTCCATACTGTCTTTAGATACTGTCCCCTCCCCAACCTCTATCCCCTCATAATGTGTCCACTAATAGTTCCCTCTCCCCACCCTCTGTCCCCGCATTCCGTGTGCATAGATACCTCCCTCCTCACCCCATAATGTTCCTCCGTCCGTGTCTTCAGCGCCACAGTGGAGCACTTATCAGCATTTCTCTGCCACCTCTGCGTTGCGGGCCTGACTTCCGGGTCAGCAGTGTGATCAGCTGACATGATCACATGAAAGCCTTCGCTCTGACCCGGAAGTCAGCACCAGGCATCACCACTTCACTTGTCCTCGCGTCTGACAGATACGAGGACAATTGAGCAGTGGGAGCCGCGCGCTGCACTTTCTATGAGTGCGGCTGTCAGTGTGACCGCCGCGCTCAGAGAATAGCGGCTCCCACTGCAGAGCGGCCATAGCAGCCCACGTGGGGACTTTCACAGCGCTGCATCAGGCGCCCGACAGCGCCCCCCTCACAGTTGCGCCTGGGGCAGATGCCCCGCCAGCCCCCCTAGATACGCCCCTGATATATGCAAAACACATGCATGCATCCGTGCATCTCTAAAATAAGTATTCCATGCCTTTATGAATTTGAAGTTTGTTAGGAGGGAAACAAACTAAAGACAGTAAAAAAAGCATAAAATGTTTAGGTTTGCCCCAAGATCTAGGCCACCAGACATTCTGCACATATATGTAGTCGAGAGTCAAGATTTGGTCCATTCTTTATCCCTGCCCTTAACACTGAACGCAATAGATAGAGTTTATTACACAATGTACAAACATCATCTACTTAGCAGAAATCAAGATTTATACTTTGAAAACTTAATTTAGAAAACTACAGGAAGGTAAAAAATGTATAGAAAATAAAAGAAGTAATATATTGTTATATTGATACTGCAGGGAGTTTCTGGTAGATTTGATTATAGAAAATTTCCTTCTAATACTCTTAGGATCCTGATTCTTTCTTGGCCTTGAAAAAAATGAGACCGCATTAAATATATTGGTTTTCTATAGGTTATTTAAAAATTACAGATTAAGTTATTGCGTATGTGACATAAAATGCAGCTTTAGTCTGCAGAAATGCTGTATACTCTGTGGATAAGAGAATGCTTATTTTTAAGGGGTGATGCAGTTCTGCTGCTTAAAACAAGAATTGCTTTACTTTGCAGAAGTCTTAAACTGGAAGAATAGCTCTGGATGTGTCACAGCTGGTATTTTCCATCTGCTCCTCTGCAGACGGTTTCTATTTTGTCTCAGATTTATAGGCTTGAGCTGCCTGGTTGGGTTTGAAGCAGTGCTTTAAACAAAATTGCACTCAAACCAAAAGGTTTTGTTTTGTTCTAATGCCTTTAATGCCTTAATCTCATCATAACGTCTTGGCTCTACTCTATTAAAAAAAACGAAAAAAAAAGAAAACCTCATATGTCTCTAAGTCTAGGATTGCTGCTCAGTGGGAAAAATGATATAGTATTTACTGTCCTGGTACAAATAAGTACAGCTTTTTCATATAATAGACATAAAGAAATTGGGTGGAAGGAAACCTATTTTATAAAACTGATTTCTGAAAGGCCAGCAAGATATAAAGAAAGTAAATTTAGAGTAAGAGGCGTGTAAGGGTAGAAGTCAGTCTGGGCCCTCGTACCTGAAAGCTCCCAAGGGCCCCTTTTCGTTACAAGAAGACCTCTGTATTATAAATGGCACATGGTAGGTTAAGACCCTGTTCAAGATTTTACATAGTAAACCAAGGAGTTTCGGCTTCCAAAGTTTTCAGAATTCCCAAAAGTAATGTAAGATTTATGAAGAAGGCTGGGAATCACAAGGCTAAAAAAAGGAGCCGAATGCAGCAAGCAATAAATCCTGAGACACAACCAACAAAACTCAAGAAGGAATTTACATTTTTGGTCAAATAAATCGTCCTGTTGAATTACCTCCCTTGACCAACATCATGGCCTTTGATGATAAATTGAATAGATACGGTGAATATAAAAAGTCTACACAGCTGCCATCATTTATTGTGATTCTGATTAACCCCACACAGAGTTTAGCTGTCCTAGTAAGATTTTCCTGACAAAAAAGGGTAGAACAACATTTCCAAGGCATTAGATATACATGAAACACTATGAAGATGCTCATTAAAGGAGTTTTGCCACAAACAAAGTTCATTTTAATAATATATGTTGGAATAATAATTCCCACAATTGGAAGTGTTTAAAAAAATGTTCCTGTGGTGAGATAATCTTATATGTGCCCCTGCTATGTACAGTGTCTGACCATACAGAGACATGATCTGATCATACCACATTTGCTGGGCTGGGGAGGAAGTAAAAAAAGTATACAAACATTACAGCATGGAATCACAAAGTATTCTTTCCTTGAGATAAAAAAACATTTTTTTAAAAGAGGTAGGGAAGTGTTTTACCTCACAAAAAGAATCAGCTATGATCCCATGCTGCAATGTCTTTATATTATTTCGTGTCCTACCCTGCCCAGGAGCTGTGTTTTGATCAGACCATGTGCCTGTACGATCAGACACGGCCATTATCCCTCTTTCACATGTCTGTGATTCTGGTACATATGTGACAAATTTTATATATACCAGAATCACTGACATATGCAGACCCATTCAAATCAATAGGTCTGTTCACATATCAGTGATTTTTCACTGATCGAGTCTCTGTGTGGCGTACATGCATGTCCGTGTTTCCGCACGTAGACAAGTCTGTTTTTTTTCTGGCATCACTGATATCCCACAGACCACGCTATGGTATGATCAATGAAACACATACCAAAAAAAACACATCTTTGAAATAAAAAGCTTTTTTATACTCACCTACTCCAGCAATGCTGTGTTCGACCGCTGCTGGCTGCTGCTTCCTAGCTGGCTAATTACTCTCATGAATGTGCACTGCACTGCCGACTGGGAAGTAGCAGCAGCAGTGATAGAGCAGTGGCCGGACACAGCAGAGCTGGAGATTCAGCACCTCGGACAGCAAGAGGGGGGACAGGTGAGTTTGGAGTACCTGATCTGCATGTGCTATCATGGATCTCGGATCACGGATAGCACATGGAGAACACATGTGTACCATGAATCATGACACACGGAGGTACATATGCATTTTTAACACATTAGTGAAAAACGTCTGTATTTTTCACTGACGTGTGAAACAAGCCTTACACAGTACATAGCAGGAGCACATATATAAGATTATCTCAACACAGGAACATTTTTCTTAAACACATCCAATTGTAAAACTCATTATTTTTCCAAGACCTAAGAACTAAAATAAACTTTAATATTAACATTGTTTGTGGGAAATCCCCTTAAAGAAATGACTTAAATTTAACATAACATTGATATTACCTAGAAAAAGATATCTTTCAAATATTGATGAAAAGACAAGAAGAAAACTGGTCTGGGAGGTTGCAAAGAAGCCTAAAGTAACATTAATGTAGCTGCAGGAATTTCTAGCAAGTACTGGTTGTGTATTACACGTGACAATAATCTCCCGTATTTTTTGTAGGGTGGCAAAATGGAAACCTTCTCTTTAAAAGAAAAAGATCCAAATCTGTCTCTATTTTTCCCAAAACCTACATAAAGTGTTACGAGTGACTTCCATCTTTGTGATATTTGTTATGGTTCTGGAATCTGAGCTCTACATTAACTTGTGTGGTTCTTTATATTAAATGTATTTGCTTTCTGTTGGTGCAGCAAGGGTTATTGTCAGTTTTCCGGCAGGAAGCTCCTAGTCAATTTACCTCACGTGCAGCCAGTTTGTGACCCATCCCATCTCCTTGATATAGTCACATGATCAATCATCTGATGCTGGAAATAGAATCTCTTCATTCTGTTCTGTCCATGTTAGAAAAGAGGAAGCACCTTGGAGCTTATGCTTTTTGAAGCCGTGTTGTCTGCAAGCTTGGTCTCTAGCCGAAGCTGTGTAGTTTTATCATATCCTTCTGTCTATTCCCCCTGTCTGTCTTCCTTCCCTTGTGTTGTATTATGGCAATGGTGAAACTAGTGCTCTTACCGGCTTTCTTACTAACCAGAATGAGTTCAGGGCAAGCGAGAGCTTAGGCACATGATCAGCGACAGGGTGAAAGAACCCATATAGAGATGATAGGGAGTACAGGGTACAGCCTCCGGTGAGAACAGGAGGTGTCCCTGCTCCCTTCTCCCTAGTGCCAGGGCCCACTGTTATACCATGTCCCTGGTGTACCCTGTTTGTGACGGCGCTTATTGTGGGTTCCCTTGTGCCTGGCGAAACCCCAATAGTCACAGCGTGATATTTTCCCTTGATACATTCTCATTGGCTGACGATGCTTTTAAATGTGTTTTGTACAGCTGTATTCCAGTATCTATGATTAAGGGCGTGAAAGGCATTGGAAACACATCAGAGGAACACCTTCCACAATCTGAGATGGCTGTTTCTAACCATGTCTGAGTAAAAAGCAATATTTTATCTGGTAAGTATCCTCATATTTTTTTCCCTTTGTGAACACTTTTTTTCTGTATTTTACTGCATGGGGCTGCAGTGTATAAGAGAACTACACTTTATATGCAGAGAAGGACCTGATTTTCATTTGCGGTGAGTCTTATCTGGACTTTTGTCTCTTTTTTCCATGGTTACATAAAAGAGCAAAACAGTGGCAAAAAACACACATTTTTCCTGCCAAGAGATGCAGTTTTAGGTGCAGAAAATCTCCAAACAAATTTGCAACGTGGGAATATACCCTTAAGGCCACTTTACACGCTCCTTTCTAAGGGGGCGGTTTGTTCGGCATCACAGCGACATCACTAAGTGGGCGCCCAATAGAAGTGGAGGGACGGAGATGAGCGGGATGTAACATCCCGCCCACCTCCTTCCTTCCGTATTGCGGGCGGCCGCAGGTAAGGTGAGGTTCCTCGTTCCTGCGGTGTCACACACAGCGATGTGTTCTGCCGCAGGAACGACGAACTACATCGTACTTGCAGCAGCAACAATAATTGGGAATAGGGGGGCATGTCCCCGATTAGCGATTTTGAACGTTTTTGCGACGATTCAAAATCGCTCATAGGTGTCACACGCAACGACATCGCTAAAGCGGCCGGATGTGCGTCACGCATTCCGTGACCGCAACGAGATCGCTCGAGCGATGTCGTAGCGTGTAAAGTGGCCTTTAGGCTGTGTGCGCACAGTGTATTTTTCGATGCAGATTTGGTACAGATTTGCTACTGATTTTGTGCAGATTGTTACTTAAATCTGCATGTATTTCTTCATGCAAACTATGCCAGCAAAGTCAATGAGAATTCTGAAGTGCTGTGCGCACGTTTCTTATTTTTTACTGGCAAATTTGGTGCAGAAAACAATCTGCAACATGTAAATTGTTTGTGTGTTTTTTTGGTGCGTTTCTCTGCCAGGAGGCACAGAATTCATACAGAAAATTTCTGCACCAAATCTGCAGCGTGCGCACATAGCCTTCTAAATGTTGATAAATGTGGAACGGAACATGTCAACTTAGTGCATTAACAATACATTAAAACCAATACTTTTTTCCAAGAGATTTCAGTTACAATTTTATCACCTGTAATGTAACGATTTTTTTTGTCACCATAGATTATTATTATTATATATTTATCTTTTTTTGTATATATGTATTAGACAAATTAGGTCCCACACCTGTAGATATCACAGAGGCTCTCAGTGTTCCTAATTTATCTATTCTTCAATAATTTTTTATTAGACATTTTATTACCAGACCAGGTGGCCAGCATTTTGACTCTAAACTTGGATGGAGTCCGAAAATTACACCTTAGTAAACAAGGGAATCTACATGTGTTCAGAAGCAAATTGTGAAAGCTCTGTAATCATGCTCCATCAAGACATTTGTCTGAAACAAACAGAGTCCACCTGTGTCAATGATGTCCAGACATTAAACTCTGCATTATTTGGAGATGTAGGTCTCATAGTCGAAAGTAACTTACAAAGTGTTTATGGGAAGTGAGAAGACCTCTGAGTATCCAGTTTCTATCCATGAGGTTAAATAAAATATACATTTAGAGTTAAGCGAGTAGCTAACTATTCGTACTCGCTATACTCATAATGAGTACTGTCTTATACTCATGTATTCATTCCGAATAGCGTGTGCAATACAGAACAATGGGAATACTCGCAAAGTAACGAGTAACCTAAAAGCCATACTATTTGCTACTCACACGAATAGTGCGGAATTGGGGTTATGCGGGCGTCACACAGTACGATCTATCGTGCGATCGCATGAGCGATCGTACCCGCCCCCGTTGTTTGTGCGTCATGGGCAATTAGTTGCCCGTGGCACACAAAGTCATTAAACTGCCGTCACACGTACTTATCTGCTGAGCGACATTGCTGTGGGCGACAAACATCCACTTCCTGAAGGGGGTGGGACGTTCGGCGTCACAGCGATGGCCAATAGAAGCGGAGGGGTGGAGATGAGCGGGACGTAAACATCCCGCCCACCTCCTTCCTTCTGCATAGCTGGCGGGAGCCGCGGGATGCAGGTAAGCTGTGTTCATTGTTCCCGGGGTGTCACACGGAGCGATGTGTGCTGCCCCGGGTACGATGAACAACCGGCGCTAAGAAAAATAAACGACTTTTTAAAAATAAACGAGGTGTCAACGATACACGATTTGCGAACGTTCTGCGTCGCTCATAGGTGTCACACAGGATGACATCGTAAACGATGGCGGATGTGCGTCACGAAAACCGTGACCCCGACGACATATCGCATGATAGATCGTCTCGTGTGACGCCCGCATTACTCGTTACATTACGAGTTTTCCCCATTGACTTGCATTGCACATACTATTCGGAATGAATATAGGAGTATTAGACAGTACTTGTTGTAAGTATAGCGAGTACGAATAGTTAGGTACTCGCTCAACTCTATTTACATTAGGTTAAAAATATCTATAGCTAACGATTTGTTGTTTCATCTTGTTAGCTACAAGGAATATTTTAGAAGATGTTACAAAGTTGTAAGTTACCATAAAATAGAAAACAAATGCTAATAACTTTCTATATGATTTTATTATATGATCTACTAATTACAAATAATAAAATGGTTCTTATACAACTTTAACTTGAAATCTGTTCACACCCAAAACTGATACTTTTCGACACAATAAACTGTATAAACATATATTAAATATCTGTTATTATTAGCTATTTTTGTACAATAGCCCACACAAAATAAGCCACAATGTAAAACAATGAATAAATCTAATAAATTTGAATATTTCATTTTTTGTTTATCTCATGCTGTCAAAAACAGTGTCAATAATTAATGGTTATTCTAAATGTGAACCTTGTTAAATATGTATGTAAAAACAACTCATGGTCATCATTCACCAGTATATCATATCCCTGAGCTGTGCTAATTTTACTCACCTGCTATTATATTATATATTATTTAAAACAATAATCAGTATTGGAAATACTTTATTTAACAAGTTAACTTTTTGACTCAAACAATGCAGCTACATAACATCACATGCAGCACTTTACACTATATACCCAATCAATCAGGGTAGCTCCATAGAAACAACATGGTTAGAATACTTCATATCCACTTTTAGGAGCCTAATTTCCCTCATGCTAGATCAGATAACATTTACCAGCTCAGTCCATAAAATGAACCAAGGGCCTCTAAGTTTATGTTCTATAAATCTTTTAAAAATAATGTAAAAAAGGGTTTTCCAGTTAATTAAAAATATTTTTATTGTGTTAAAAATAAAATGACAGTTTTTTTTGTTTTATAAGACACACCGGATTATAAGACGCATCCCAAATTTAGAGAAAAAAAGGGAAAAAAATATGGGGTCCATCTTATAATCCAGAGAGGGGTCTTACCGGAGAGGGGTCAGCAGCAGTGGTGGAACGGGGTCATAAAAGGCAGGGGCAGTGTTGGAGTAGAGCAATGCTGCAGGAGGTGTAGAGGGTGTCTTAGATGCTTGCTGCGGGCGATGAGGCAGTAGGAACATCCAGAAACTGTTGTTGGTGCAGGTTTCAAACAGTAGGCGCCTGCGCAGATTGAGCTATTGGCTCAATGAAAAGCAGAGATTTCATCTGCACACGTGCCACCTCCGGGCACCATTTACCTTAAGTCTGCTGCTGGGGGATTAATGGGCTGAAGGCAGCACGTGCGCAGATGAGATCTTGACCTGAGAGCTCCATCTGCACATGCGCTGACTCCGGGCGCCATTATTTGAAGCCCGCACCACCGACATTTTCAGAACGGTGGCCCCTGCCTCACTGCCTGCATGTGACCCCGCTCCACCATCCCCAGTAAGCTACATTTGAATTAAAAGACGCACCACTCATTTTCCTCCCAAATTTTTGGGAGGAAAAGTGTGTCTAATGATCCAAAAAATACGGTACATTAAACTTACCATTGTATCATTATAAGTGAGCTGCTCTGTAGAGTTGCGTATAGAGACTTTTAGGACTCAGTTCTAGCAGCTATTTTCATTGTCCATGACCAACAAACCAGAGCCCTATGAACCTCCTACTACCATTAATGCCACCTTTTCTCACTATAATAATAATATGCCCATGCGTGAGTTGCACCATGCTGTAATGATATCTCAAAGCCTTCTAATCAGGAGAAGCACCAGCAATGTCAGCAGGTAAAGGGAAGTAACATGCCTCTGGTCAGGAGACCACAAACTATGTACGTGACCAAAAGACAAGATTACAGTGAATTGCTTTGGTCAGCTTTACTGCCCATTCTCAATATTTCGTTATTAAACCCTGGGTGCAGTTAGCTCCAACTTCTCACATTGGTTTACACATGAAGTAAAGCTTGTGTTCCCTCATCTTGGGGATTTGGATTGTGTAACCCCTTTAGCTCCAGAGCCTTTTTCATTTTTTTGGGTTTTTTTTTGCTCCCCTTCTTCCGAGAGCCATAACTTTATTTTTCCTTCAATCTTGCCATATGAGGGCTTTTTTTTTGTGGGACGAGTTGTACTTTGAAACCATGAGTTTTACCATATAGTGTACTGGAAAACAGCAAAAAAAATTCCAAATGTGGAAAAACTGCAAAAAAGTGTGATTGCACACTAGTTTTTGGGATATTTTATTCACCATGTTCACTATATGGTAAAACTGATGTGTTGTTGTGATGCCTGAGGTTGGTGCGAGTTTGCAGACACCAAACATGTATAGGTTTACTTGTATCTAAGGGGTTAAAATAAATTCACAAGCTTGTCCAATAAAAGTGGCGTACGTTTTGCGCCATATTCCGAAACCCGTAGCGTTCTCAATTTTTGGGATCTATCGCTCAGTGATGGCTTAATTTTTGCGTCTCAAGTTGACATTTCTAATGGTACCATTTTTGTGCAGATGCTAAGTTTGGATCGCCTGTTATTGCATTTTGCGCAAAACTTGCGACGACCAAAAAAAGTAATTTTGGCATTTGGAATTTTTTTGCTGCTACACCGTTTACCAATCAGATTAATTGATTTTACATTTTGATAGATCGGGCATTTCTGAACGCGGTGAAACTAAATATGTGTACATTTTTTATTTTTTAACACTTTAATTTTCAATGGGGTAAAAGGGGGGTGATTTGAACTTTTAGGGTTTTTTGTTTTTTTTTTAACTTTTTTTTTTAACTTTTTTTTATTTTACTAGTGCCCCTAGGGGAGTATATGGATCAACAATCCAATCGCTCTGCCCTATCTGCAGATCTCAGCTACAGATCTGAGAACAGCAGATATGCTGCTTTACTCTCAATGCCGGAAGTATGCCAACACTGAGAGAAAGTGACTCATGTAAGCTACAGGCGTCATCACATGACCCTGTGATATCATGGCAACCACCGAAAGTCACGTGATCACACACGTGACTTCTGGTGGGGGTGGCGGTAAGTAGAAGTAATGGCCGCGCGCATATACATCTCGCTGCCAGACTTTAGCAGCGAGATGTAAGGGGTTAAAAGTTGCGGGTGGAAAGCGATTCCACTCATAACTTGCAGGCACACATGTCAGCTGTTAAAAACAACATGAAGTAGATGGAGGGCTGCATTAATTTTTAAACTGTCAGACATGCAGTTCCTTTGTTCATCACAATTGATGACAAAGAGATGGAGACTGACTTAGCTATTGAACTTAAGGCTGCGATCGCATTTGCACCCAATTTCTTGCCCGTGTCACACAATGTTGTAACCCCCGTCACACGTACTTACCTTCCAAACGACCTCGCTGTGGGTGGCGAACATCCACTTCCTGAAGGGGGTGGGACGTTCGGTGTCACAGCGACGTCACACAGCGGCCGGCCAATAGAAGTGGAGGGGCGGAGATGAGCGGGATGTAAACATCCCGCCCATCTCCTGCCTTCAGCCTTGCCGGCAGGATGCAGGTAAGCTGCAGTTCATCGTTCCCAAAGTGTCACACGGAGCGATGTGTGCTGCCTTGGGAACAATGAACAACAGGCCGATTGATTTTTTGAAAATGAGCGACGTGTCAACGATGAACGAGAAGGTGAGTATTTCTGCTCGTTCATAGCTGTCACACACTACGATATCACTAACGATGCCGGATGTGCGTCACTTACGACGTGACCCCGCTGACATCTCGTTAGATATATCGTAGCGTGTAAAGCCCGCTTAAGGCCCTGTGCGCACTGGAAAACAGAATTTTCTTAAGAAAATTCCGCAGGGTCTGAAAGATTACTGCACCCGCGGTAAAAAAAACGCAGCAAACCGCACCCGAAAACCGCATGCGGTTTGCCGCGGTATTGCCACGATATTTTTACCGCAATTTTGTATATGTGTTTTAATGCATTCAATGCAATAAAGCATAATTGAAGAAAAAAGAAATAATTTCCTTCCATGATAGATAGTAGATAAATAGATAAATAGACAGAGAGAAGAATAGATAGATAGATAGATAGATAGAGGGAGGGATAGGTAGACAGAGGACAGATCAATCAACAATCGACACACTGCATTTCTCAAGGCGGTAGTGTGTTCACATTACCGGCCGTGAGAAATGACCTGTAATTACCTCTGCAGGCTCGTTGCGAGGCTCCATTCAGCGCTGTGTGTCAGTCGCGGCTGGATGCAAGCGACGTGGGACCTGTGGATTATGCCAGAGCTGTGTGTTTGGGGGGGTTAATAAAATGGTGAAAGAGGGGCTTTTTTGTGTTTTATTTAAAATAAAGGATTTTTCGGTGTTTCTGTTTATTCACTTTACTTACAGGTTAATCATGAAAACGGTCTCATAGATGCTGCATGATTAAAGCCTGGACTTAGTGGCGGCGATGCGCTGCCATTAACTCATTATTACCCTGATTGCCACCGCATCACGGCAACAGGAAGAGCCAGGGACACTCCGGGACTGCCGCATAATGGATGCGACAGTCCCGGGGCAGCTGTGGGCTGATATTCTTGGCTGCAGGAGGGGGGCATTAACCCTGTCCCTCGCCCTCCCCTGCCTGAGAATACTGGGCCGCCGCTGTGTGTTTACCTCGGCTGGATGGTAAAAATACGGCAGAGCCCACGTGGTTTTTTTTTTTGTATGTCCGTTTGATTTCTATGTGTATTTTATATGTCTGTGTCTGTGTGAGTGTGATATGTGTGTTTACTATATGTCTGTGTCTGTGATGTGTGTGTGTTTACTCTCAGCTCCGCTTCCTCTTCCTGTCATAATGACATCACTTCCCTGCAAAACGCAGGCAGTGATGAACATTATGTCCCGAAACCGCGAAATGCCACAGGGAATAACGCAGGAAAACGCAATGAACCGCACAGAATTTGCTGCCTGCGTTATTCCCTGTGGGATTTCATGATTACATTGCAGTCAATGGAGTGAAATGCCGCAGCGACGTGTGGCAAAGAAGTGACATGCAATTGTTTTTGCTGCGTGAATCTCGCAGAAAAACATGCAGCTGTCAAAATCCGCATAGTGCGCACAGCATTTTTTTCCCATAGGTTTTGCTGGTGAATCACTGCAGAGATGTTATGAACATAACATGCAACGAAACATGCAGCAAAACCGCAGGAAATCCGCAGCAAAAACCGGTAAGTGCGCACAGGGCCTTAGTCAGACTGCGGATTTTGGTAGAAAAAGATGTGCTAAAATAAAGGATCTTTACTTAGCAGTTGAAGGCCCCACTGCTCCACTACCCCAAGTCCTGTGGTCTCTCCTGATATATGCGAAAACCAGACCTCAGCATTTGCATTTACAGTATATGACTTCTGTTGGCAGTGACTGGTTGCCAGTAAAGATGAGAGTACCTGTGAATGTTCAGGTTCGCTGGGTTCGGAAGGAGTTTTAAAAAAGTATGGTTCAGGACATGAACTTGACTTCAACTTGACCCTGGACGTTGAATACCATATAAATTAATGGAGACGCAAACTTGTGTAGTGTAAAATGGATGTAAAATTTTGAAAGTAAGGGCTAGAGGGCTGCAGAAAGAAGAAAAATGGGTAAATGAGCAGGACAAATGCCCTTCAAACAAATGGGGATAGGTAAATGACTCAAAGGGATTCTGTCCCTATAGCAATCATGGTTACATAGCAAGTTAATTTTAGGGACTTTGTCAGGACATTTTTGCTATGTAATCTGAAGCCAGCATGCTGTAAGTGTTACAATGCAGTTTACAGCAAGCAGTGTCTTATCTCAAAGTCTGCTTTTGTTTATGTCGCGCCCCGGGGCAGCCGTGCTGCTCGGATCACGTCGGTTCGTGGCTCGAGGGGTCCCGGATCCGGGGGCACCGTCAATCAGTTTTAAATAAAAGGAAAATAATAAAAATAGTCTAACAACGCCACTCGCGTTGCGCGGCAAGGGATGGTATGTTGGCCGCTGCCGGCCCTCTCTGGGGATGATGGATGGGGCAACGTAGATGTGAAGCCCTCCGCGAGTAGGGCTTTTCCCCAGGGGTAGGTGGGGGTTAACGTGGAGTTGTAGGGAAATAACTCAGTCCAGACAGGGGAGTGCAGTTTGGTCGCTTGTACTTACAGCTGGTTTCGTACCCTGGGAACGTGCTGGATCCCAGGTGTGCCCAAGTCCTGTGTCCCTGTGCCAGTCATCCTGGCTCCACTCGCCACCGAGGCACTCGTGTCTGTGTGAGGGTCCTCCCTGGCTTGAAGCATCCGGAGACAGCTTGGTCTATTTAACATTCCTCTTGTGTTAGCTTTCTGTTACTCTTTCTTATGTTAACGGGTCGGTTTTGACCCGTGTCTTAAATCACCCCTAGGATACTCTAAAAGCAGTTATTTATGATCCAATTTGTTTCTTACCTCTTAGTTACCTTGTTAGGGTTTCTCATCCATGGAAGGATTGATTTTAATATTTTTGTTGTGGCCCCCTGGGCCTTTCATTTGAGAGCATACCCTTCATTTTCAATGTAAAAATATTGTCAAATGAACCTCAAGAGAATAATATAAACTTAAAAAAGTTTGTTATATTATCTGACTATTACTGAAGGGTTTTAGAACACATTTCTTAATTGTAAAAAAAATATACATATATATATATATATATATATATATATATATATATATATAAATATATTACATTATTAACTCTAGTAACATCTATAGTGTTATGGGTCAATTTTGACCCATACAGTGCTGGCCAAAAGTATTGGCACCCCTGCAATTCTGTCAGATAATACTCAGTTTCTTCTTGACAATGATTGCAATCACAAATTCTTTGGTATTATTATCTTCATTTATTTTGCTTGCAAAGAAAAAAAGAAAAAATAAATTGTCATAAAGCCATATTGGATATAATTCCACACGAAACATAAAAAAGGGGGTGGACAAAAGTATTGGCACTGTTTGAAAAATCATGTGATGCTTCTCTAATTTGTGTAATTAACAGCACCTGTAACTTACCTGTGGCACCTAACAGGTGTTGGCAATAACTAAGTCACACTTGCAGCCAGTTGACATGGATTAAAGTTGACTCAACCTCTATCCTGTATCCTTGTGTGTACCACATTGAGCATGGAGAAAAGAAAAAAGACCAAAGAACTGTCAGAGGAATTGAGAATCCAAATTGTGAGGAAGCATGAGCAATCTCAAGTCTACAAGTCCATATCCAAACACCTGAAAGTTCCTGTGTCTACGGTGCGCAGTGTCATCAAGAAGTTTAAAGCCCATGGCACTGTGGCTAACCTCCCTAGATGTGGAAGGAAAAGAAAAATTGATGAGAGATTTCAACGCAAAAGTGTGCGGATAGTGGATAAAGAACCTCGACTAACATCCAAACAAGTTCAAGCTGCCCTGCAGTCCGAGGGTACAACAGTGTCAACCCGTACTATCCGTCGGCGTCTGAATGAAAAGGGACTGTATGGTAGGATACCCAGGAAGACCCAACTTCTTACCCCAAGACATAAAAAAGCCAGGCTGGAGTTTGACAAAACTTACCTGAGAAAGCCTAAAAAGTTTTGGAAGAATGTTCTCTGGTTAGATGAGAGAAAAGTAGAGCTTTTTGGGAAAAGCCATTGTGAGGTAAAGCCTGGGATATGAAGAGGAATTATGACGAGAAGTCATAATTGCTCTCATCACTCCCTGGCAGTGCCCCCCTCCCTTCTTGTTCCAAATGTACAGCATCTGGAAGGTGTCACATTCCACTTACACAACTCATGGCCATCTCCTCTGATATGGAGATGAGATGATGTGAGGACAATGGATCCAGGATGACTCCCTGCCGTCACCCTGTAACAAGAGTTGTATCTCATTAGCAAGGCTTGGAAGTAGCCAGACAGAACGACTCCAGTAAAAAATGGTTCATATCTCGCAAGCCATATCTCCGATAAATATGGCAACCATAACAATGGTGTCTCCGCATGTGGACGATGCTGGCACACCCTTTTTATGGAAGTAGGACATTGGGAAACACACCAAACGTGATATCAGCCATATGGGAACTCGTAGACAGGTCATGAGTCCCCTCGTTCTGCAGCTAAATTCATAACTGTCACAATGAGAGCATTGGCGTCCGTCTACGACGCTCCCAGGCACAGTTATGGCCAAAATCCCCTTTTCTGGATAATTCTGATCCATGCAGGGGGAGTGGCAGTGCTTCCCCGTGAGGTCACTAAGGTAGGAGGAGACCTGGATTTGCCCAGGTTGATAACCCTGCTTCGGCCATTTTCCAAGGTTCTTCTGCTCGGGGGCCTGGTTGGGACAGACCTGTGAGAGAGTTCCTGGAAACCTGGTCTACAGCGCCCCCCTGTGGCCAGACGCACAAGGTAACTGATTGAATTGCATACCTGTTGTAAACCATGCTTTATCTGTAACTGTACTCTGACATATGTATATTCTGTAGATTCCCTATTGTATATATTGTAGTTCTAGTGTGCTTTAGGCGATTAAATTATATAATTAATCTTGGGCTGTTCTGTTATCTCGATCTTGAATCCCACGTCTGTGTGTTCGGCTAATAGTTACCGTAAATCGGTTGGTGGCAGCGAGTTGTGCCAAGGATTATTGTGGGGAGGCCAGTGAGATCCGGGAAGATATTATATATTCCGCCCGCGGAGGTCGGGGGAATATATACCTTACTCTCACCGGGGACCCTTCAATAATCGGCATAAGTAGTATAGCGGCCTCCTTGCTTATTGTCGGGCAATTCCATAATTGGCCTGACTATAAGAGGGGCGCTAGAGAGCGCGTCACGTGCTCTGTCTGTCGGTCGGGAGGTATAAAGTAGGGGTGACCCCCCACTTGTTACCCCCCGATTGTGACGTACTGGTAGCCAGCGCGGGGGATTTCTGAGTGACCCCCCCGGTGGTTTGTGACATATTGGTGGCATAGCGGTGGGATCGAGATAATAGTGTGTGTGAGTGTGAGACCCATACTCCCAGACACTAAAGACTGCCTGCAGCAGCTGTGGCTGCTGGGGTCTTCAGACTAGCTCAACACTAGAGTGTCAGAGTGCAGATACTGTAAGGTGTGTGGAGGCATCAGGTGTCAGTTCTGTGTCAGTGACCAAAAGTCTGCAAGAATGGCTGAGAGCACCAGGAGCAAAGCCAAAGGAATGGCCGATGCTCAGGCCAGAGACGATGAGGAGGTTGTCTACGAGTCCTCCAGGAGCTCGACGCCAGAAAACAGCTCTGCAGAGGACATTGCACAACCGGGCACTGCTGGACAAGATGAGGAGCAGCTCGCCCAAGGGTCCTCAACGAGCCAGACGCCAGCCCTCCGCTCTGCAATGGACAGTGAAGCACCAGGCTCCGCAGCGGGCCGCAGATCACCACGTGCCATTCCACCGAGCCTGGGAGGCTCGGATAGCCTTCTTCAAATGGCTATGGCCCTACGCCAGGCTGGAGACCGGGAGGGCTACAAGGAACTCATGGCCGAGCGTGAGCGGCAAGCAGCGCGTGAAGAGCGCCAGGCAGAGCGTAACTACCAGCTGCAGCTAGCTCAGCTCCGGCCCTCATCAGCCACCCGTGACCTTCCAGACACCAAACTTCCAAAGGTCCGTGTTGAGGACTTCCCAGTGCTGGAGAAGGATGGAGACTTGGACTCTTTCTTGACTGCTTTTGAACGGACTTGCTTGCAGCATCATCTGAACAAGGACCAGTGGGCCAAATACCTGACCCCCCGTTTAAGGGGTAAGGCCCTGGATGTCCTTGGGGACTTGCCTGCTGAGGCAGATCAGGGCTACGACACCATCAAGCGGGCCCTGATCCAACAGTACAACCTCACCCCGGAGTCCTACCGCAAGAAGTTCCGGACGCTGCAGAAGGGACCAAAGGACTCCTGGGCTGACCACCGGCGGGCACTTGCCCGAGCTGCCGACCACTGGACCCAAGGCCTGCAGCTTTCCACCGGACCGGAGATCCTGGACTTGTTCATCACGGAGCAACTCTTGTGGAACTGCCCTGAGGATCTCCGCCAGTTCATCCGAGACCAGAAGCCAAAGGGATCCACGGCTACAGCTGCCCTGGCAGATGACTACACCAACAATCGGGCTCCTGAAGCCAGGAGAGCAGCCACCAGCAGCACCTGGAGAGGGGGTAAGATGAACTCTGCGACTGCCCCACCTGCCCCTAGACTGCAGGGGGTGTCCCCCTCAACTCCCCTCTCCAGGCCCGTGGCAGAGCCAAGACGGTGCCACCAGTGCAACCTACCTGGACACTTCAAGGCCATGTGCCCTCAGCGTCCCAAGGCCCCGGCTCCGTCCCCGTCCCAAGGGCCGCCCAAGGTGTATTGTGTGGGTGGGGGTGGTGGTAGGTCCCTGGACAGCTTCCAACCTGTCACCGTCGGCCGGTCTGTGACCATAGGACTGCGAGACAGCGCCTCGGAGGTGACTCTGGTGCGGCCTGAGATGGTGTCCCCCCAAGACTTGATCCCTGAAAAAACCCTCGCTGTCTCCGGGATTGGAGGCACTGACCCGGCGCTGCCTGTTGCTGACATTTATGTGGACTGGGGCGCAGGGCGAGGGGTGAGGGAGGTGGGGGTAACTGATCGGATCCCCGCAAACGTGCTACTTGGGACAGATTTGGGGCAGATAACCTCCCAGTTTGGGCCCCAACCAAGGGCTGAACCTTCAGCCAGTGCTGACATGCCTCCGGACAATGTTAATGTGTTATCTATGAATGATGTAAGGGAGGAGGGAGTGAACTCTGATATTTCTGCTTGCATAGACACCATAGACACACACACAGCTGCAGCTGTGACAGGGGAGGGGGTCAGAGAAAGGTGTGACAATGCCTCTACAAGTAACCAGCCTGTGAGCTGGGATCTGTTGCCCTCTGCAGGGATAAGCAGAGAGCAGGGTGCTGCAGGGGGAGGACCAGTGTGTGGGGTGGGGGCTACCACAGCAAATGTGGGGTCCCCAGAGATTTCACAGCGGGGTTCTGTTGCTGCAGGAGGGGAACAGGCAGGTGAGATTGGGGCCGGTCCAGGAGCGGAAGTGCTCCCAGGTAAGATCTCGGTGCAGGGTTCCCCCACAACCGGGGTGTCAGGAAGCCAGGTAGGTCTGCCTGAGCCGGCGACTTGGTCAGGAACGGAGGAGGAGCAGGCACGACCCACGGTCGCAGCGGCTGTGGCCGCTGTCACCCGCAGTGGGAGTGCTGGAAGCCAAGGGGCCTCCCGGAGGTCCGATAGCTCTTCCCCTTCTGACCAAGTGGCAGCCGAGTCAGGTGGAGGCCAGGACACAGGTCCCGGGGTACTGACCGAAGATGTGACAGTCTCGTCGATTCTGGCCACATCTGGTCAGGGGTTTCAGGCAGCGTTAGAAGCTGACGACAGCCTGAAAGCTCTTAAGGAGCAGGCGGCACAGCCTCCCTCGGACTCGGACCCGGAGCGAGTGGTCTGGGACCAAGGACGGCTGTACCGGGCCACGGTCCAGCAGGGTTCACCGGAGGCGTGGCCCAGGGACCGACAGTTGGTGGTACCCTATCCGTTCCGGACGGAGTTGTTGCGGATCGCACATGAGATTCCGATGGCCGGACACCTAGGGATCGCTAAGACCAAGGCCAGGTTAAACCAGCATTTCTACTGGCCAAAAATGGGGGCCGATGTGGCTGCCTACTGCCGTTCGTGTGAAACCTGTCAGAGAGTGGGGAAGGCGGGGCCACGCCCCAAAGCCCCACTGGTATCTCTGCCAATCATCGATGAGCCTTTCAGGAGGGTGGCTGTGGATCTGGTCGGCCCGCTGGCCATCCCCAGCAGCTCCGGGAAACGCTTCATACTGACGGTAGTGGACTATGCCACCCGGTACCCAGAAGCAGTGGCCTTGTCGTCCATTCGGGCTGACAAGGTGGCCACCGCATTGCTGGAGATTTTCTCCCGAGTGGGTTTTCCCCAGGAAATGCTCACCGACCGGGGGACCCAATTCATGTCCCAGCTGATGGAGGCCCTCTGTAAGCAAGTCCAGGTGCGACATCTGGTGGCCAGCCCGTACCATCCACAGACTAATGGCCTGTGCGAGCGGTTCAATGGCACCTTAAAGCAGATGCTTAAGATGTTGGTCGACTCCCATGGGCGTGACTGGGAGCGGTATCTCCCACACCTGTTATTTGCTTACCGGGAGGTTCCACAGGCCTCAACAGGATTCTCACCGTTTGAGCTCCTGTACGGGCGACGTGTGCGGGGCCCCCTGGCTCTGGTGAAAGAGGCTTGGGAAGGGGATTTGGCCACCCCTGGAGTGTCGGTTATCGAGTATGTCATGCGCTTCCGGGACAAAATGCAGGCCTTGACGCAACTGGTACACGACAATATGGCTCAAGCCCAGGCTGATCAGAAGCGTTGGTACGACCAGAACGCTTGTGAGAGGACCTACCAAGTGGGTCAAGAGGTGTGGGTACTGGTCCCCGTACCACAGGACAAGCTTCAGGCAGCCTGGGAAGGCCCATACCTCGTGTACCAGCAGCTCAACCCTGTGACGTACCTGGTCACCCTGGACCCTGCCCGTGGAAGGCGGAAGCCCTTCCATGTGAACATGATGAAGGCACATCATGAGCGGGAGGCATGTGCGCTCCCCGTGTGCAACCTGCCCGAGGAGGGAGAAGCGGAAACCCTCTTGGATATGCTAGCCCAGGTTAGGGCAGGCGGATCCATTGAGGATGTGGAGGTTGGCCACCAGCTCTTGGAGGACCAACGGTCCCAGCTGTGGGCCACCCTACACCCCTTCCGGGGGTTGTTTACCAACCAGCCCGGAAGGACTGACTTGGCTGTCCATCACGTGGACACTGGGGATCATCCCCCGATCCGGCGTTCAGCATATCGGGTCTCCCTGGAGGTGCAGCAACACATGCGCCAGGAGATTGACGAGATGCTGAAGCTGGGGGTGATCCAGGCATCCAACAGCGCTTGGGCCTCGCCTGTAGTCCTCGTCCCTAAGAAGGACCGAACCACTCGGTTCTGCGTGGACTACAGGGGGCTCAATGCGGTCACGGTCGCCGATGCGTACCCAATGCCACGCATCGATGACCTGCTCGATCAGTTGGCCGGGGCTCAGTACCTGACCATCATGGATCTGAGCCGGGGATATTGGCAGATCCCCCTGACTCCCAAGGCCAGGGAACGCTCTGCCTTTATTACCCCATTTGGACTGTACGAGTCCACGGTGATGCCATTCGGGATGAGGAATGCCCCTGCCACTTTCCAGCGGATGGTCAACACCCTGCTCAAGGGACTTGAAGGGTACGCGGCCGCGTACCTGGATGACATTGCCGTCTTCAGTCCCACCTGGGAGGACCACCTAGAGCATCTAGCACAGGTGCTCAGGCGGATCCACCGGGCAGGTTTGACCATCAAGCCGGGAAAGTGTCAGCTGGCCATGAGCGAGGTCCAGTACCTCGGTCACCGGGTAGGTGGGGGAACGCTGAAGCCCGAGCCTGAGAAAGTGGAGGCCATCGCATCCTGGCCCACCCCCAGGACCAAGAAGCAGGTGATGTCCTTCTTGGGGACCGCTGGGTACTATAGGAGGTTTGTTCCATGCTATAGTAGCCTAGCAAAGCCCTTGACGGACCTCACCAAGAAGAAGCTGCCCTCTGCAGTCGATTGGACAGTGGACTGCGAGACAGCCTTCCGGGCCCTAAAGGACGCCCTGTCCAGCCCGCCCGTGCTACAGGCAGCCGACTTCACGCGGCCGTTTGTAGTACAGACCGACGCCAGTGACTTCGGCCTCGGTGCGGTGCTCAGCCAGGTGGACTCTGCGAGCCAAGAGCACCCAGTCTTGTACCTGAGCAGGAAGCTGTTACCAAGGGAAGTGGCCTATTCTACAATGGAGAAGGAGTGCCTGGCCATAGTGTGGGCCCTGCAGCGCCTGCAACCCTATCTATACGGGCGCCACTTCATCGTGGAGACGGACCACAATCCCCTCAGCTGGTTGCACACCGTCTCTGGGACGAATGGGCGATTGTTGCGATGGAGCCTTGCGCTCCAGCAATACGACTTCACCATTCGCCACAAAAGGGGCCGTGACCACGGTAACGCAGACGGGCTGTCCCGACAAGGAGAGGTCGCGGACGGGCGCACGGGGGAACACCGGAGGGTGCTGCCCCCTAGCGCCCTCAAAAGGGGGGAGGTGTGAGGTAAAGCCTGGGATATGAAGAGGAATTATGACGAGAAGTCATAATTGCTCTCATCACTCCCTGGCAGTGCCCCCCTCCCTTCTTGTTCCAAATGTACAGCATCTGGAAGGTGTCACATTCCACTTACACAACTCATGGCCATCTCCTCTGATATGGAGATGAGATGATGTGAGGACAATGGATCCAGGATGACTCCCTGCCGTCACCCTGTAACAAGAGTTGTATCTCATTAGCAAGGCTTGGAAGTAGCCAGACAGAACGACTCCAGTAAAAAATGGTTCATATCTCGCAAGCCATATCTCCGATAAATATGGCAACCATAACAATGGTGTCTCCGCATGTGGACGATGCTGGCACACCCTTTTTATGGAAGTAGGACATTGGGAAACACACCAAACGTGATATCAGCCATATGGGAACTCGTAGACAGGTCATGAGTCCCCTCGTTCTGCAGCTAAATTCATAACTGTCACAATGAGAGCATTGGCGTCCGTCTACGACGCTCCCAGGCACAGTTATGGCCAAAATCCCCTTTTCTGGATAATTCTGATCCATGCAGGGGGAGTGGCAGTGCTTCCCCGTGAGGTCACTAAGGTAGGAGGAGACCTGGATTTGCCCAGGTTGATAACCCTGCTTCGGCCATTTTCCAAGGTTCTTCTGCTCGGGGGCCTGGTTGGGACAGACCTGTGAGAGAGTTCCTGGAAACCTGGTCTACAGCGCCCCCCTGTGGCCAGACGCACAAGGTAACTGATTGAATTGCATACCTGTTGTAAACCATGCTTTATCTGTAACTGTACTCTGACATATGTATATTCTGTAGATTCCCTATTGTATATATTGTAGTTCTAGTGTGCTTTAGGCGATTAAATTATATAATTAATCTTGGGCTGTTCTGTTATCTCGATCTTGAATCCCACGTCTGTGTGTTCGGCTAATAGTTACCGTAAATCGGTTGGTGGCAGCGAGTTGTGCCAAGGATTATTGTGGGGAGGCCAGTGAGATCCGGGAAGATATTATATATTCCGCCCGCGGAGGTCGGGGGAATATATACCTTACTCTCACCGGGGACCCTTCAATAATCGGCATAAGTAGTATAGCGGCCTCCTTGCTTATTGTCGGGCAATTCCATAATTGGCCTGACTATAAGAGGGGCGCTAGAGAGCGCGTCACGTGCTCTGTCTGTCGGTCGGGAGGTATAAAGTAGGGGTGACCCCCCACTTGTTACCCCCCGATTGTGACGTACTGGTAGCCAGCGCGGGGGATTTCTGAGTGACCCCCCCGGTGGTTTGTGACAGCCATCAACATAGAGTTTACAGGGAAAAAAAAGGTATTCAAAGGAAAAGAACACGGTCCGTACAGTCAAACATGACGGAGGTTCCCTGATGTTTTGGGGTTGCTTTGCTGCCTCTGGCACTGGACTGCTTGATTGTGTGCATGGCATTATGAAGTCTGAAGACTACCAACAAATTTTGCAGCATTATGTAGGGCCCAGCGTGAGAAAGCTGGGTCTTCCTCAGAGGTCATGGGTCTTCAGCAGGACAAGGACCCAAAACACACTTCAAAAAGCACTAGAAAATGGTTTGAGAGAAAGCACTGGAGACTACTAAAGTGGCCAGCAATGAGTCCAGACCTGAATCCCATAGAACACCTGTGGAGAGATCTCAAAATGGCAGTTTGGAGAAGGCACCCTTCAAATCTCAGGGACCTGGAGCAGTTTGCCAAAGAAGAATGGTCTAAAATTTCAGGAGAGCATTGTAAGAAACTCATTGATGATTACTGGAAGCGGTTGTTCGCAGTTATTTTGGCTAAAGGTTGTGCAACCAAGTATTAGGCTAAGGATGCCAATTCTTTTGTCTGGCTCATTTTTGTAGTTTTGTGTGAAATGATTAATCATTTGATTTTTGTTTCATTCTCTTTTGTGTTTTTTCATTGCAAGCAAAATAAATGAAGATAATAATACCAAAGAATTTGTGATTGCAATCATTTTCAAGAAGAAACTGAGTATTATCTGACAGAATTGCAGGGGTGCCAATACTTTTGGCACTGTATCTAACTACTTTATGAAAAAGGCAAAAAACGGATTTTTTTTTTTATAGAACTTTAATACAAATAAAAGATGAAAATTATATTAACATTAATAGCAATAATAATAAAAAGTAGCTTTTTTAGGTCAAAGAAACAAACAACAATCAATCAAGCAAATCAAATCAACAGAAATCAAGTACTAGTTTTTAGATGCATTAGTATTTAGATGCATGTGTGGCAAAAAGGTGACACTTTTTGTGTGTTCTTTGCAGAGGTATTTTTTGCAGGCGAAGCACGATGTGTTTGTCTTTCTGTCCTTATTGCTAGGGCAGACCTGACACCTCTTTCGTTTAGAATCAGGTGGTCTCACTGGGGCTGTGGCTGTTGTGGTTGATGTTGAGGCAGGGCTGGTTGAGGAGGATTCTGGTGATGATGCTCTTTGTGTTGCTGTGGGTGTAGGCGAAGCGCTTGTTGAGCTTGTTGAGTTGTCGGACCAAGGCTGCAGCGGCTGGGTCTCGGGGCACTCGTTCCCTTTGGTCAATGTGCGCCTTGACAAGGGATCTTCCTAGTTCCTCAAGAAACATCCTCCACTTGTTTTTTTTCTTTGAATTCCATCCTTGGTGAATGTGGGTCCACAACACAAATGCATTGTATGCTGATACATCAAGGATGTTTGAAAATACAACCATTGGCCATCTCCTAGTCATTCGCTGGCAAGTGTAGGTGGCAGTCAGCTTGTCCAGGTTGTCCACTCCTCCTTTGTGTAATACTTATTCTATATTCTGAGGATTTCGATAGCGTAGGGCAATGACAATCAGAGACGAGTTCCGGGTACAAGATGTTTTATAGTATGTCACCACGGTAGAAACAGAACACACACAACAATACAATAACACATACAATACTTTCCGGAATAGACGCGCAGGGGATTCCCGGGACCACGCACCGGACTCCCCCAGGGAGACCACCGGAGCGAACCCCTATACAGGGACTGTCCGGCAATCTACCCCGGAAGGCCTAAATGCACAGCGGCCGGGATAAGGAGCAAGCGGTAAAGTCAATGAGTGTCCGTACGGAAATGTTTATCCAGGATGGTTACGAACCAAAAGAGAACCAGGCGGAGTGCTGACCGAAGATGGTAAACGGAATCCGGGCACAGCCTTAAGAGCCGGGTACAGTCCTGAGACAATCGGTAGGTAGTCCTTTAGGGGAATCCCGAGGCAATCCGGAATAAGCAGCAAACACAGCAGGAGCACACAGCAGGCAGTATACTCAGGCACTGGACTGGGCTGGGAGGCGGCCTTTTAAGCTGCTGGACAGGAAGTAGGGCAACAGAACGGTAACCTCCATGTTAACCGAGGGCAAGGGCAGTCAAAAGAGAACTGGAAAACCTGGAAACCTGACATTACTCCCCCCCCCCCAGAGACGGCCTCAGGACGGATCAGGGCCAGGTTTGTCCGGGTACCGGCGATGAAACTGGGCAATCTTCCGGGGTGCCCGAATGTTACCCACCGGTTCCCAGGAATCGTCCTCGGGGGCGTACCCCTGCCAACGTACCAGATACTGAAGTCGACGACGATGGAGCCGGGAGTCAATAATGTCCTCAACCACGAACTGCTCCTCGCCGTCGACCATCACAGGCGGAGGAGGAGGCACAATACGACCATGAAAAGTATTAGGGGAAACGGGTTTGAGGAGAGACACATGAAAGACCGGGTGTACCTTTAGATGGTGCGGTAACCGTAGCCGACAGGCCACAGGGCTCACGATCCCGGTGATTTTGAACGGACCGATGAATTTTTGTCCCAGTTTCTGCGAAGGAACACCCAATCTCAGGTTTTTGGTGGATAACCATACAGAGTCCCCTACCTTGTACAAGGGTGCCGGTTTCCGGTGAGTGTCCGCCGACCTCTTGTAACGCTCCTGGGCCGTAGCTACGGTGTTCCTTAGAACCTCCAGATTTTGTCGTAGTTCTGTCACTCTGTCCTCCACCGCTGGTACCGAAACCGCAACCGGTGACCTAGGCAAAATAGTCGGATGGTAACCCAGGTTAGCGAAAAAGGGCGTTACCTTAGTGGAGCTGCTCTGAGTGTTGTTGTAGGAGAACTCCGCCAACGGAAGCATCTTCAACCAATCGTCTTGGAGATGGCTGACATAACAGCGAAGATATTGTTCCAGGGTTTGATTCGTCCGTTCGGTTTGTCCATTTGTCTGAGGATGGTATGCAGAAGACAAACAGACATCAATCTGGAGTGCCGTACAAAACCCCTTCCAGAATCTCGACGTGAACTGCACGCCCCGATCGGAGATGATCTCATCCGGTACCCCATGCAATCGGAATACGTTCTGGACAACCAAATCCACTGTCTCTGCGGCTGAGGGAAGACCGGTACACGGAATGAAGTGAGCAGCTTTAGTCAATCGATCCACCACCACTAAAATGGTATTATGCCCGCCTGAGACCGGCAACTCCACAATAAAATCCATGGAGATAGACCCCCAAGGGCGAGATGGCACGGGTAACGGTTGGAGGAGTCCCGTAGGAGCCACACGAGGGACCTTGCACCGGGCACAAACCACACATGAGTGGACATAGTCCTTCACGTCCTTTAAACAGGTAGGCCACCAGAAAAACCGGCTCAGAAATTCCTGCGTCTTCTGTACCCCCCTATGACCGGCCAACACGGAGTCATGAACCAACTTGAGAACCCGAAGTCTTACGGCCTCCGGGACATAAATGCGTCGTTCTCTTAACCACACACCATTCCGAAGAACAAGAGTTACATCATTCGGGGGGGCAGCAAGAAATACATCACCATCATAGGCCAGCTTGATGTCCTTCCACAAGTCCTGGTCCTGGATTACTCCAACGAAATTGGCATCTGTTAACACGGTCTGCGACGGGGTTCCAGGCACGGAGTCCACGGCAGGGATTCGGGACAAGGCATCGGCTTTCCCATTACGTGAACCTGGACGGTATGTAACAACAAAATTGAATTGGTTAAGAAATAGGCTCCAACGGGCTTGTCGTGGAGACAGGCACCTGGCAGACTTGAGAAATTCCAGATTACGGTGATCTGTGAGTACTATCACTTGCTGCGCGGCTCCCTGTAAGTGGTGTCTCCATTCCTTGAAGGCGGCAATAATCGCCAATAATTCCTTATCCGCAATGTCGTAGTTCCTTTCCGCAGGGGACAACCTGCGGGAGAAGAAGGCACACGGATGCAGGAGACTCTTGTCCCCGGTCCTTTGAGAAAGAATGGCCCCTAATGCGTAGTCGGAAGCGTCGACCTCCACGATGAAGGGAAGTGCGGGATTCGGATGCACTAGTATGGGTGCTGAGGTAAAACATCCCTTGAGACGATGGAACGCTTCCTGAGCCTGGGCGGACCATACAAACTTCTGTCCTTTCTTAGTCAACAGGGTGATGGGACGAACAATCTCTGAAAAGTTACGGATAAAGCGTCGGTAAAAGTTGGCAAAACCGACAAAGCGTTGTACCTCTTTGATGTTTCCCGGTTCCGGCCAGTCGAGAATGGCTTGTATCTTGCTAGATTCCATGTTCAGTCCCTGAGGAGAGATGACATAACCTAAGAATTGTATTTGTGAGCAGTGGAACTCACATTTCTCCAGTTTAATGTACAGGTGGTTGTCCCTCAGCCGGGTAAGTACGGTCTTGACGTGCTCCTGGTGTTCCTGGAGAGAATCAGAAAAGATTAGAATATCATCCAGATAGATCACCATGAATTGGTCCATGATATCCCTGAAAATATCATTAACTAGATGTTGAAATGCCGCAGGAGCGTTACAAAGTCCAAAAGGCATCACTAAATACTCAAAATGTCCGTACCGACATCGGAACGCGGTCTTCCACTCGTCTCCGGGACGTATACGAAGCAGATTATATGCCCCACGGAGGTCCAATTTGGTGAATATCTTTGCCTGTTGGACTCTCTCCAATAGCTCCGGAATCAACGGTAACGGATACCGGTTCCGGATGGTTATTTTATTCAGTTCCCGGTAGTCAATACAGGGTCTCAGAGTCCCCTCCTTCTTTTTCACAAAAAAGATGGGTGCCCCTGCGGGCGAGGTAGACGGGCGAATAAATCCCTTGGCCAGGCTTTCATCAATATACTCCTTTAGGGCTTCTAGCTCAGGTGCCGCCAACGGGTAAACATGACCAAACGGGATTTCTGCCCCTGGGAGTAAGTCTATGGGGCAATCATACGGTCTATGCGGAGGAAGCCGATCGGCCTTTCTTTTGTCGCATATGTCAGCGAAGTCACGATAAACCGAGGGTAAAACGGGTACCTGTACCGTGCCTTCTGCATGTGGTGTTACCGGAACCGGAACAGTTGGACAAATGGCCGGATCACTCTGCGGTGGGAAGGATATCTCCTTAGTTTCCCAATTGATGACCGGATTTGTAGACCGTAGCCACGGAATGCCTAGAATAATCGGAAAATGTGGAGAAGAGATCATCATGAAAACAAGAGTCTCCTGCTGACCTGGTTTCATCACGCATTCTAGCGGTACTGTTTCCCGATCCACTGGTCGAGATGTTAACGGAGATCCGTCTACCGTCTCCATGGTAACCGGTAAGGATCTTTGCTGAGTCCGGATACCGTGTTTACTAGCAAAAGAAAAGTCCATGAAATTTCCCCCTGCCCCAGAGTCTATCATTGCAGAGGTAGGAATTAACTGTCCCTCCCACCGGATCTGAATGGGGAGTGAACAATGGGTATATTTCCCTTCTGAGTCCTTCGGTGAGGTAGACATTACCGTCAAGGGAAATACCGCATCCAAGTGTCCACTTGCCTCAGAGATATCAGACTCTGCGTCCGTGTTATCACACTCTGCCATGGCTGCCAATACCTTATTTGGGCGATTCGGACGTTTCGGGCAGTCGATTAAAAAATGGTCCGATTGACCGCAGTAGAAACACAAACGCTCACGGAGCCGGTGTTCACGACGTTCGTTGGTCTCTCGCTTTTGTAGAGAGTCCACTTGCATAGGAACGTCCTCAGCCTCCCGTGGCGTCCTGAAAGCCGGTTCTCTGGAAGGAAATGTATTATTATTTATACGGTTTATAGCTGCCCATTTTTCCTGTCTACGTTCCGTTAAACGGGTATCTATGCGCACACAGTGCTGGAGAAACAGGTCAAAATCCCCTGGGGATTCGGAACGGGCTAACTCGTCCTTGATGGTACCGGACAAACCCTTTCTGAAAACGGACAATACTGCATTGTTTCCCCAGTCGGTGTCTACCACTAACCTCCTGAACTCAGTGGCGTATTCAATGACAGAGCGCTTTCCCTGACGTAAGGAAAGGAGAGCAGATTCAGCGGTAGCACGGCGATTCGGATCATCAAACATCTGCGCCATTGCGTTCAGAAAGTCATCTAGGTGATTTAAACGGATGTCCCGGTTTTCTATCATCGGATTAGCCCAAGCCAGTGCTCGTGAGGTTAATAACATGATGATACATAACACCTTTGACCGGTCAGAACGGTAATATTCAGCATGTACATCGAAAAACAGTATACATTGGTTAATAAATCCACGGAACTGACTACGATCACCATTAAAACGGAATGGGGGTAACCTAGGCATACCGGCAGCTGGTACGGACGTAGTGGGGACGGCTTCCTGAGCCTCCACTCTGACTTGCAAATCCTGTATAGCCGGACCCAGTACCTGGTGATCATGGCCCAGCTGCGTTTCCACATCTCTAAGCTTAGTCTGCACCACCTCCATCTCCTGCTGCAGGGAGTTAATCATGGAGAACAGCTGATCTACTCGTGTCTCAGTCATTGCCCCAGCGAAATCCTCTAATGGCCTGAGTATAATGTAATACTTATTCTATATTCTGAGGATTTCGATAGCGTAGGGCAATGACAATCAGAGACGAGTTCCGGGTACAAGATGTTTTATAGTATGTCACCACGGTAGAAACAGAACAAACACAACAATACAATAACACATACAATACTTTCCGGAATAGACGCGCAGGGGATTCCCGGGACCACGCACCGGACTCCCCCAGGGAGACCACCGGAGCGAACCCCTATACAGGGACTGTCCGGCAATCTACCCCGGAAGGCCTAAATGCACAGCGGCCGGGATAAGGAGCAAGCGGTAAAGTCAATGAGTGTCCGTACGGAAATGTTTATCCAGGATGGTTACGAACCAAAAGAGAACCAGGCGGAGTGCTGACCGAAGATGGTAAACGGAATCCGGGCACAGCCTTAAGAGCCGGGTACAGTCCTGAGACAATCGGTAGGTAGTCCTTTAGGGGAATCCCGAGGCAATCCGGAATAAGCAGCAAACACAGCAGGAGCACACAGCAGGCAGTATACTCAGGCACTGGACTGGGCTGGGAGGCGGCCTTTTAAGCTGCTGGACAGGAAGTAGGGCAACAGAACGGTAACCTCCATGTTAACCGAGGGCAAGGGCAGTCAAAAGAGAACTGGAAAACCTGGAAACCTGACACTTTGTTTTTGTTATAGTCCAGGATGATTCTGGGCTTTTTGTCACTTCCTGATGACACAGCTGCATCTTTGTGAAGTGTGGACATCAGTACCACATTCTGTCATTTTTTGGGGCAGTATGAAACAGCAGTGGTGGTGTCTGTAAAAACAAACTTTGAGGAAAGTGGAGCCCTGTCCTTCATCTGCAACAATTCAGCGGGCAGCTCAGGTTTGTTTTTTTTTCACTGTGCCCACCATGGTGATTTTCCTCCTGAGAAGTTCTTGTCCAAGGTTATAGCTGGTAAAAAAATTGTCACAAGTAATGTTGAGACCCTGCAGTCCAGTAGTCATATCGAGGACTACACGTTTTCCTTGTTTTTTTTCAGGGATGCTGCTTGCAGACTTGCCTGTGTAAATCTGTAGATTCTATGCATAGCTAGTTTTTGCATCACAGGCTGCCCAGATTTTTATGCCGTATTTGCCTGGCTTACTTGGCATGTATTGCCGGAAGGGGCATTTTTCGTGGAAAGGGAGAAAACGTTCATCTACTGTCACCTGTGGCCCTGCGTTGAACATCAGTGGAAGGAGCTGCACCCATTTCTCCCAAACATCCCTGATGGGAGCAAGTTTGTCAGATTTTGTTCTGGTGTCTCTGTTGTCAAATTTGAGGACTCTTGAAATCATTTGAAACTTTTGAAGTGACATTGTTGCCTGGAAAATATTCCTGCCTGTCGATGCGTCACAGAGACTGTGGCCTCATTGCAGGATTTGTACACTCCAGCAAGGAGAAGAACACCAATGTAAGCATCCAGGTCATCATCATGAAGGTCATTCCACATGTTGCCGTGGACTTTTTTCCTTCAAAGTTTGTCATAGCAATAATGACCTTTTTTTTATTGACAATGGCATAAACAGATCAAAACATGTCTTGATTACTGATTAGTGATGAGCGAGTACTAAAAAGCTCGGGTGCTCGAGGCTCGGGCCGAGCATCCCAAGATACTCGTGTACTCGGCCCGAGCACCGAGCCCAATGTTATCCTATGGGAGACCCGAGTATTTTTATTAAATGACCCCCGGCAGCATGTAGAAACCCTAAAAATGTCACAAAAGTCTCAGAAGAGTGCTCAAATGACATGGCAACAGCATGGGGAAGACCCCTTGAAGCATTTATCACTCAAAAGTCACAGCTGTGAACAATTTTGTCCGCGTTGTACGCCATTTTTACGGACTCACCAGAAAACCTTCAAAATGACACCAAAATGAATTTTCATGGTGGAAATGTTAAGGGCACATACCCAATAGTGAGATAGAGCTGGTGTATGTTACTTTTTGAGATTAATACATGAAAGATTTTACGTAAAACATTGTGTGGCACTCCGATGTCCCTGAGAAGAGACGTACATGAAGGCCTCTTGAGTCTAATGTGCCCATTTTGAGGAAGTGAGTCTTTGTAGTATTTTCCTTTGCCAGGGCAGTCCAAAATTGTGAGGTTCACCAATGCCCCTGCATACAGACGTGCATGAGGGCCTGTAAACCTGAAGTGTCCATTGTCAGGAAGTGGGTCTATTGTAGTATAGCCCTTAGGCAGGGCAGCCAAAAATTGGGAGGCTCCACATTGTCCCTGGATAGAGACGTGCATGAGGGCCTGTAAACCTGAAGGGTCCATTGTCAGGAAGTGGGTCTATTGTAGTATAGCCCTTAGGCAGGGCAGCCAAAAATTGGGAGGCTCCACATTGTCCCTGGATAGATACGTGCATGAGGGCCTGTAAACCTGAAGTGTCCATTGTCAGGAAGTGGGTGTATTGTAGTATAGCCCTTTGGCAGGGCAGCCAAATATTGGGAGGCTCCATGTTGTCCCTGGATAGAGACATGCATGAGGGCCTGTAAACCTGAAGTGCCCATTGTAAGGAAGTGGGTCTATTGTAGTATAGCCCTTTGGCAGGGCAGCCAAAAATTGGGAGGCTCCACGTTGTCCCTGGATAGAGACGTGCATGAGGGCCTGTAAACCTGAAGTGCCCATTGTAAGGAAGTGGGTCTATTGTAGTATAGCCCTTAGGCAGGGCAGCCAAAAATTTTGAGGCTCCACATTGTCCCTGGATAGAGACGTGCATGAAGGCCTCAAAACATTGTTCCCATTGCAAAGGAGCGGGTCTCCTGTCGTTGTAATGTCCATTCTGAAAGAATGGGCGAAAAAATTTACCACTGGGGGTATACCTGAAACAAAGGCCTAACTATTGTAACGGTCATCATGGTGGCGCGGAGGAGAAGGAGGAGCAGTCCAGCGATTATCCAAAGTCCAGAAGTGTGTACCCATGGGTGAGTGGAGGTACATGGCAAATTCCCGTTATAAACTTTAAATTCCGCTCTCATTTGCTGGTGGTGTGGTGAAGTCTGGCCCAATCCAACCCTTGTTCATCTTGATCAGAGTCAGCCTGTCAGCATTTTCAGTTGACAGGCAGGTGCATTTATCTGTAATGATTCCACCTGCGGCACTAAAAACACGCTCTGACAAAACGCTAGCGGCAGGGCAGGCCAGGACTTCCAAGGCGTAGAGAGCCAATTCATGCCACGTGTCCACCTTGGATACCCAATAATTGTAAGGCACAGAGGAATGTCGGAGTACAGTTGTTCGATCTGCAAGGTACTCCTTGAGCATCTGGGCAAACTTAGGATTTCTTGTGGCACTACCCCACACCTCAGGGGCTGTGGTATGTGAGGGGCTGAGAAAACTGTCCCACATCTTAAAGACTGTTCCCCTACCTCTGGCGGATTGGACTTGTGCCTCTCTCGGCTGTACGCCTTGGTTGTCCACTGATTCCTGACCTATGCCGCTAGCGTTTTGTGAGGGGAATGCTTTGCCTACTTCCATGACTATGGCCTTCCGGAACTGCTGCATTTTGGCTGACCTCTCCGCCTCGGGAATAAGAGACATAAAGTTCTCCTTGTAGCGTGGGTCTAACAGTGTTACCAACCAGTAATGATTGTCGGCCAAGATGTTCTTAACGCGAGGGTCACGAGACAGGCAGCTTACCATAAAGTCAGTCATGTGCGCCAGACTCTTAACAGCCAGTACTTCAGTATACTGACCAACACGATGACTGAACATGCTGTCCTCCTCCTCCTCCTCCTCCTCCTCATCTACCCTGTCCTCTGGCCAGCCATGCTGAACCGAGGATATGACTGGTGTGCATGTCATATCCTCAATTTGGCCGGAGAGTTGCTCCATGTCTTCATCCTCCTCCTCGTCATAGTCCTCCACTGCACGTTGTGATGAGACGAGGCTGGGCTGTGTGTTATCACCCACACCCACTACTGTTTCTTGCTCCAACTCATCGCGCTCCGCCTGCAATGCATCATGTTTGTTTTTGAGCAGAGACCGTTTTAGAAGGCAGAGAAGCGGTATGGTGACGCTAATAATGGCGTCATCACCACTCACCATCTTGGTGGAGTCCTCAAAGTTTTGGAGGATGGTACATAGATCGGACATCCATCTCCACTCCTCAGGTGTTATGTGTGGAGTTTGACCCATTTCCCGACGGCTTAGGTGATGCAGGTACTCAACAACTGCCCTCTTCTGCTCACATATCCTGACCAACATGTGCAGAGTTGAATTCCAACGCGTGGGGACATCACACACCAGTCTGTGAGCCGGAAGATGCAAACGGCGCTGAAAGCCGGCAAGGCCGGCTGAAGCAGTAGGTGACTTTCGAAAATGTGCAGACAGGCGGCGAACTTTTACCAGCAGATCAGACAGCTCTGGGTATGACTTTAGAAACCGCTGAACCACGAGGTTGAGCACATGGGCCACGCATGGAACATGTGTCAGCTGGCCTCGCCTCAAAGCCGCCACCAGGTTCCGGCCATTGTCACACACGACCTTTCCTGGCTTTAGGTTCAGAGGTGTGAGCCAGTGATCTTCCTGCTGTTTCAGAGCTGTCCACACCTCTTCTGCATTGTGGGGTTTGTCACCTATGCAGATTAGCTTCAGCACAGCCTGTTGCCGCTTCGCCGAGGCAGTGCTGCAGTGCTTCCAGCTTGGGACTGGTGTGGAGGGTAAAGTGGATGAGGATGCGCAGGAGGAGAAGGAGGCTGAAGAGCATGACATTCCGGAGCTGTAGAGTGTGGGTGAAACCCTGACTGAGGTAGGGCCTGCAAACCTTGGTGTGGGAAGGACGTGTTCCGTCCCTCGCTCAGACTGGGTCCCAGCTTCCACAATATTAACCCAGTGTGCCGTCAACGAGATGTAGCGGCCTTGCCCACAAGCACTTGTCCACGTGTCTGTGGTTAGGTGGACTTTGGGTGAAACAGCGTTGTTCAGGGCACGTGTGATGTTTTGTGACACGTGGTTATGCAACGCGGGGACGGCACACCGGGAGAAATAGTGGTGGCTGGGGACCGAGTAACGTGGGACAGCTGCCGCCATCAGGTCGCGGAATGCTTCTGTCTCCACCAGCCTAAAAGGCAACATTTCCAGCGCAAGCAGTCGCGAAATGTTAGCATTTAGAACTGTGGCATGTGGGGCGTTGGCAGTGTATTTGCGCCTGCGTTCAAAGGTTTGCTGAATGGATAACTGAACGCTGCGCTGGGACAAGGACGTGCTTGATGATGGTGTTATTTCTGCGTAGGCAACTGCAGGTGCAGGACCGGAGGAGGCTTGTTCGCAGGCAGCATGGACAGGGGATTGGCTCGCATGCACAACAAGCGAAGACGTAGCAGTGACATCAGCAAGCACTGCTCCTCGACTCTGTTGTACTTCCCACAAACTCGGGTGCTTGGCTGACATGTGCCTGATCATGCTGGTGGTGGTCAGGCTGCTAGTTTTGGTACCCCTGCTGATGCTGGCACGGCAGGTGTTGCAAATGGCCTTTTTAGAATCATCTGGAGCCAACTTAAAAAACTGCCAGACTCGGGAAGACCTAACATTTGTACAGGCACCTTGTGTCGTGTTGTTGTTCCGGGGAACGGTTGCCTGACTTCTGCCTGGAGCCAGCACCCTGCTTCTTACTGCCTGTTGGGATGCTACGCCTCCCTCCCCCTGTGCACTGCTGTCCTCGCTCTGCATATCCTCCTGCCAGGTTGGGTCAGTTACTGGATCATCCACCACGTCGTCTTCCTCTTCCGCACCCTGCTCCTCCTCCTGACTTCCTGACAATTGTGTCTCATCATCGTCCACCCCTTGTTGAGACACGTTGCCAACTTTGTGAGAACGTGGCTGCTCAAATATTTGGGCATCTGTACATACGATCTCCTCATGACCCACTTCAACATGAGCTGGCGAGAGGCCAGAATGTGCGAATGGAAACGTGAACAGCTCTTCCGAGTGTCCAGGTGTGGGATCAGTAATGTCCGAGGACGTGTACTCAGCCTTGTGGTAGGAAGGAGGATCAGGTTCTGAAATGTGCGGTGCAGTATCACGGCTACTGACACTTGACCGTGTGGAAGACAGAGTGTTTGTGGTGGTGCCAATCTGACTGGAAGCATTATCCGCTATCCAACTAACAACCTGTTGACACTGGTCTTGGTTCAAGAGCGGTGTACTGCTGCGGTCCCCAAGAATTTGGGACAGGACGCGCGAGCGACTAGATGTGGTCCTTTGTTGTGGCGAAATTAGAGCTTGCCCACGACCTTGGCCTCTGCCTGCACCACCATCACGTCCACTTCCTTGTTCGTTGCCAATGCCCTTGCGTATTTTGCAATGCTGTGCTGACGTGTATTCACTAGACTTGTGCGTTATAACCAAGTTTGTGCAAAACGCACACAAGTGCACCTGTACGCTGCCACCGACAGGCACACACGTGCGGTTTTTAAATGCAAGCACGGACGCACTAAGAACCTAACAGGTTTTTAGGAGCGACAATTACTGAGAAGTCTGACACTATCAGACACTGCTGACTGACGTGTATTATACACTAGACTTGTGCGTTATATAATAGTTTGTGCAAAACGTGCACCTGTACGCTGCCACCGACAGGCACACACGTGCGGTTTTTAAATGCAAGCACGGACGCACTAAGACCCTAACAGGTTTTTAGGAGCGACAAATACTGAGAAGTCTGACACTATCAGACACTGCTGACTGACGTGTATTATACACTAGACTTGTGCGTTATATAATAGTTTGTGCAAAACGTGCACCTGTACGCTGCCACCGACAGGAACACACGTGCGGTTTTTAAATGCAAGCACGGATGCACTAAGAACCTAACAGGTTTTTAGGAGCGACAATTACTGAGAAGTCTGACACTATCAGACACTGCTGACTGACGTGTATTATACACTAGACTTGTGCGTTATATAATAGTTTGTGCAAAACGTGCACCTGTACGCTGCCACCGACAGGCACACATGTGCGGTTTTTAAATGCAAGCACGGACGCACTAAGAACCTAACAGGTTTTTAGGAGTGACAATTACTGAGAAGTCTGACACTATCAGACACTGCTGACTGACGTGTATTATTCACTAGACTTGTGCGTTATATAATAGTTTGTGCAAAATGTGCACCTGTACGCTGCCACCGACAGGCACACACGTGCGGTTTTTAAATGCAAGCACGGACGCACTAAGACCCTAACAGGTTTTTAGGAGCGACAATTACTGAGAAGTCTGACACTATCTGGACTGTTTTAGACTGTGTACACCAGCCCCAGATATGATGAAGGCTGGTATACGGTCACCACTAGGAATGGCTATATACCCTGCCTGCCTGCCTGCCTGTATACTGCTACAATAGTCCTGACAAGGACTCTTCTGGTCAGTAGCCTGTATTCCGACCTGGCTATACCCTGCCTGTATACAGCAACAATAGTCCTGAGAAGGACTCTGCTACTGTACTCCGACCTGGCTATACCCTGCCTGCCTGTATACAACTATAATAGTCCTGAGAAGGACTTCTGGTCACACTGTTTGCAGCCCTGCTACGGAAATAGCTATAAAGGGCCGCAAACCTTTCCCTGAAGCAGCAACACTCTCCCTGCACTGACTGTCTGAATGGCTGTGTGCAGAGCACAGCGCGCCCGCCGGTATAAAGGCTCGGTCACGCTGTGCAGGCCGGCCAATCACTGAAATTCCACAACTAACAGGGCTGTGGCATTGCAGTGGTCTGCCAGCCAATCCCTGCATGAGGGCTGGCTCTAAAAAGAGCGCCAACATGCAGGGATGAAGACCACGAGTACAGCACGAGTATCGCGAGATTACTCGGTCCCCGCCGAGTAGCCCGAGTACAGTGATACTCGTGCGAGTACCGAGTAGTAACAAGCATACTCGCTCATCACTAGTCTTGATGTCACTTACTCTTGTCACAGCAAACCTTGTGATCCCAGGGGTAATTTTTATGACATTTGCAGGTTCTGCCCTGCCATGTGCATCTGGAGGTACTGAGCTCCAACTGATCTTGCCACTTTTGGATTTGAATCTTTCAGCGGGAGCAGCTTTAGCACCGGTGACCTCCTCATCAGACTGATCAGAACTGTCTGTGTCTTCCGGGTGATACTCCACATCATCTTCCTCCTCAGAAACCTGTTCATCTGTATCAGTTTGCTGCTGTGTGTTCTCTGATTCATTATCATCCAAGATATAATCCAGAATTTGGCTTGCATCTAATCTTCTCCTCATTGTTGCAAACTGGTGTAAATTGGTGTAAACTGAAGATGTATACTCTGCAAAGTACCAACTGTAAGCTGATTTGGCCATACATGCCTGGACATGTCCCTAACTCAAGTTGTTGGAGGTAGAGCTGGCTGTGGGCTGTTGGTTTATATTGTGTTTATGAGTTCAGTTTTGGGACTTATTATTGTTTTTTTACTCTTATATTAGACCTGGGTCGAAATTGACCCCAACAAGACAAATGTTATAATTTTAATAAGAGCATTTTAAAATTTAGTAAAATAGTTTTATTTTATTGTATTTTGTTTAAAAATAAGTTCCAGAAAAAGTCAAAACGTCTTGATGCAATAAACAAATGTATGTAGAATTTGTATGCATTTAAAACCTAAAACGGGTCGGTCACGACCCTAACACTAGGGGAAGGTTTTAAGGGAATATGTCCCGGTCCTCCCTTTGCTGCTAATGCCTCGGACTTTAGTGGTGGCAGATGAGTCCTGGAAACCCACCTGCCTGGCAGAGTTAACAGAAGGCTAGAAGTCCCGGTCTGTTCTGGGATCTACACCCCGTGCCTGCAAAGTACGGGGAGCCCTGGATTTCCACCCCCACAGGATTCCACTGTCCCTGGAGCTTTATCTCTCGCTCTCCAGCTACTTTCTCCCCTGAATGGCTGATGTTTCTCCTCAGGTCCTGGCGGTGTCTTTACTACTACTACTCCACCGTCTTTCTTACTCCTCACTCTCCTTTCAGTTTCCTTCTTTTTCTCTGTGTCTCAAGATTCCTTTTATTCGCTAGTAAGATCAAGAGTAGAGAAATAAGTGGCAGACTTCAAGGCAGCTAATGATTCCTCAATTCAGGGTAGGGGTAGGAATTTTGATGTGTGATCTTGTTGATTTGTCTGTAATCCACACACATCCTCATAGTGCCATCTTTCTTTTTCACCAATACCAAGGCCACTGCCCAGGGGCTGCAAATATCATGGATGACCCCAGCCTCCTTCATGTTTTTAAGCATGTCCTTTACGCACTGGTAATGGGCAAGTGGTATGGGCCTATACCTCTCTTTAATGAGTGGATGAGCGCTCGTGGGTATGTGGTGTTGTACCCCTTTTATCCGCCCAAAATCTAGTGGGTGCTTGCTAAAGACCTGCTTGTACTCCTGCACAACCCTGTAGACCCTTGCTTGTGATGTGGAGGTGTAGAGTCGGTGCCCACATGTAGCTCTTGGCACCACTTCTCTAACTGTCCCTGGGAACTGTCACTGGAGGACTGATCTGATGTGTTTGGGGAATTCACTGTATGGAGGGAGTCTCTGTTCACTGTAAACAGTTTGGCAATTGTGGCATACCTGGGCAATTTAACCTTCTTTTCCCCGCAATTCAACACTCGCACGGGCACCCTCTCCTTCCAGACATCGACTACCCCCCTGGCCTTAATACTGTGGGCCAATACTCTGAGGGCAGAGACTCTACCACTGCTTGGTAATCTTGTCCACGGGAGCCTACAGCTGCCCTGCACCATATCATCATCTCACTCCGCAGGGGCACTATAAGAGGGGCTACATCCATTTCCCGCACACTGCCAATTTCCCCTTCAGACAGTTTTATCTGTTGCCGCTGCAAGAGGGCTTGGATCTCTCGTTGCATGACCATCTGTCGCCCTGCTCCTGCAGTCTCAGATAGCTGTTGAAGTAAAAACAACACTTCCTCGATACAGTTCTTAATGACATTTTTTCCCAAAATGATCTTAGGGTTCCGGTCACTAGGGTGATTCTGCACGACTATGAGTCCTTGTCTTGCCAATACCCGGCCCACCTTAATGGTCACCTCCTTGAATTCAATTTGAGTCACTGGAAACCCATTGATGGCGTAGATGGTAATGTTGTCATCTGGCGGGGTGAGCTCGTCATCTAACCAGAACGTTTTATACAGTACATAGGGAATAGTTGTTACCTGGGAGCTGGTATCAACGAGTGCAGACGTCAGGATCCCATCCAGGGTGATGGAAACGATGGGCCGTCCCCCCACATACTGCTCTCACCAGTCTGCTGGGCCTTGGGAGTTTATTCCTGGGGATCGGCCCTTGGCCCCCAGGGGTTGCCCGTTTACAGGATAGATCCGGGAATAATGGCCAGTCTTATTACATTTATAGCAAACAGCTGTCCATACCGGTCGCTGTTCCGTTCTCTGTACGTTGAGGTCCTCCCTCTCATCCAGGGGACATCCGGGCAGTCGGCTAGCTGGATCTTCCCTGCTGGCTTGGTCTTTGGCTTGAGCTGCATCGCTCTAAGATCCTTGCGACATCACTGCTCAGCTGTTGCACCTGCGAAGATAAATCGCTGATTCTGCCAACAGGCGTTACCGAAGATGTTGGTTCTGGTAATCCTAAGGCGGGAGGCTTTACTTGTAGAGGAGAGGTGTCGGCTTGCCAGGATTGCAGGGCAGAGTCAGTAGCCTCCGGGGACTGCAGGGCTTCGATCGCCCGTTCTTTCAAGACAGCAAAGTCTAATGTAGAATGCTCCAGGGCCCACAGCCGTAGCTGCTTGCGGTCTTCCACGGATCCCAGGCCCTGTAGGAACTGCTACAAGCATCTTGTTCCCCTCCCTTTCACTGATGTTGTTGATCAGTTTCAGAGTCCGTAGCGCCGCTTGCAGTCTCAGGGCGTAATCCCGGATGCTACCTTGGGGGCGCTGCTGGCAGCTGTAGAAACTCATTCTCAGCTCAGCTTCGGTGCGGGTCTCAAACACAGCTCCCAGCTGTTTAAAGATGGCGGGGACCGAGGTCCGGTCCTCATCAGTCCAAGTTTCCACTTCCAGCTCAGCGGCACCTGTCAGCTGACTGAGTACCACAGACGCTCGCTGCCGGCCGGCCAGGGCATACATATCTAGGACTGTGCAGATCCTCTGCTTGAAACCCTTCAATGCATCAGGTCGGCCATCGTATTGTGGGAGCCAGGCAGCGCCAGGCACGTAGGGTAAGGTGATCGGCATGATAGGTGCGACCGCCTCGGCCCCGATTGCTGTCGCTCTTGCGACTGGAGCAACGCCCTTGGCATCCGCATTACCCTGGTCTGGTGGGGGTAGCGCTGCAACGTTTCCATCGTCCGGCATGGACATGCATTCTGGCATTCTGGGAACTTCCAGTTCCGGCCACACTCTCAGGATGAAGGGTGGGGCTTCAGCTTCACGCGCTTTTTGCCTGAAAGATGGCGTTTTGGCGCTGAAAATGGCGGGAACGGGATTTTGACACCGCAGCTTCGATTCTAAGGTGCACGTCACCGAGCTTAATGGGTCCTGTCCGAATCCTGTTTGTGAAGTTTTTCGGGATTGTACCGCCCCAGCAGCGGTCGAACTGCTCAGATCCGGATGTCACTGCTCGTGGCTTGAGGGTCTCCGGACCTGGGGGCTCAGGGTCACACCCGAATTAAGAAGGGGGTATTTACAGGGGAGATAAATAGTTTGTGACGCCACCCATGGTGTGCGGTAATAGGGAGTACTGCCGCTGCCATTGTGAGTACCTGGGATGATGGAGTGGGGCGGCTAGATGACGTTACCCTCCATAGGCAGGGAAATACCCCGGAACCCTGGATGGTGGTGTGGGGTGCAGGGGGAGCGCAGGCTCGCTGGTTGCAGGGGTTAACCAGGTACTCACTCAGCAAGAAAGCAGACGCTGACAACGTAGTAAACTAAGTCTCTGGGTGCCGCTGCCCTCTTGGGGAGTGTCATATCTCCACCTGAGTCCGCTACTGTCACTTCTGCTCCGATCACCAGGCGACGCCGTGTTCCCGCCATGGATAGTGCTAGTGATGGGAGAGGAGTCGGGGACCGTGGCTCTGCTGAGCGCAGGCTCCGCTCATCCACTAGGCTGGGTTTCCCTGGAACCTGCAGTACCACTGGCTGACTGTAGGTGGCATGTGTCTTCCAGCTGAAGTTGCCATCATTCACCTGCAGCCAATGGGAAGACACCAGACCCTTCTTATTCCCCCTCCTTTCATCTGACCACTGCCAGAGATAGTTCTATTCCTGGTTCCTGTGTTATTTGTATAGTGATTCCTGTGTACTGATCTCTGCTTGTTTCCTGACTACCCCTCCTGCCTGCTGTTTATGTACCTCGCTGCCCGATCCGGAATTGACCACTGCATGTTTTCTGATTACGTCCTTGCCTGCCGATTCTGTCCCTGTTCTACAATTCCTGGTTTGACCCTGCCTGACGACTACTCTCTTGGACTGCAGCCTTCCACAGGTAGTGATCTCCAGGGCCCTGTGTAATTCCAAATCCCTGTATAGGGGTTAAAGGGTTTCAGAGTTCTAGGGGTCCTGCTTGGTGAATGGCTTCCCTCTCGCCTGTCCATTACAGCCCGGCTGAGTCTGTGGATCCAGGCAGGCATTACAGGGAGCTTGTCTGGGTCCCTTCCCCTGCAGTACTGCCTGGTGGTTTGTGGCCTGCCTCCTGGCACCGTATTTTAGAGTGTTCAGTTGTCCCGTCAGCTTGGAGCTTTCCGGGCCCCACTCCCTGCTAAGAATAGCAGAGGAGCTTGCTCTCAGGAGCTCACGCTTGGGGATTTCAGTGGGCTGCTTTGCTTTGAAAGCCCTATTCCCCTCATTGCGCTAGTGCTCCCGATCTCTGAGCTTCGTGGAAACAGTCCATATAGGCCCTGTCCTCCGCAGGTTAATTGCCAGGTTGCTTGAAGCTTCTCCCCAACCTGGGGTCCATGTACCCCGACATGCCTTCGGTTCCAGCCCGGCTATTGAACTGCGGCTGCTGGCTATCCTCCAAGACAAGCCAAGCACCCAATCCCAATCTGCCACGACCGGGTCTCCGACTCCTCCTTGCACAGACCACCATCTGCGACCTAGTCTACTTTTCTCCTGGGAACTCCAACTACCAACTTCCTCTCACTTTGCTCCCCTGGAGCCGACTGTCTCTTCGCTCCCCTGGAGCTCATTGACTTGTCACCTACCACCTGCCTGCCTAACCCCTAGGTGGGCAGCCTTATTCCAGCTTAGCAGCCCACTGGTGTGCGTGACAGGATGTTGTGCGAGGTGTAACTAGGATTTGTGGATGCTGGTGGAGGCAGTACCGCAAGGTGGGGACCCAGAACCATGGGGGGTTGAGTCCTGCATGGGGAGAGAAAGATTGTGCAGAACCCTGTGACGACCTGACTAGTCCAGGGTGTCACACTGTTTTCTCAGTTAACCCACAGAGCAACCAGAACCCCTTTAAACTAAGATCAAATAAACCCAAAAATAAAGTCTTGAACCAACAGGTAGAAATCCAAATGGAGGAGGAGGTGGATGTGGCGGTGTAGGTAGAAGACGCAGAGGAAGACAATGCATTTTCATGTAATATACTTATTTTTTTAGTTTAATTTTGGGGTTAAGCCACAAAAACTTTGGAATCACAAGCAGAGTGCAGCAATGTGTGGATGTGGTTGGTATTTGTCTAACCAGCCAGAGGTACGGACAAGTATTGTGTGATGCAAGGCTGGTAATGAATGTGAACTTTCTCACACAGCCAGAGTTCCTTCACAAAGCACCAAATTTTATAAAGGCCCCTACAGAGCCTGTTTTCCCTGTTGAACCTCACAGCCAAGATAGCCTGAGATCCACCATAAAGCACCCAATTTTTTAAAAGGTCCCTAACCAGCCTCTTTTTTGGTTGACTTCACAGCCAAGATTGCCCAAGATCCATCACAGTGCAACCAATTTTTAAAAAGGCCTCTAAACAGCCTCTTTTCCCTGTTGACCCTTACTGCCAAGACTTTTTCAAGATGCACCACAAAGAACCCAATTTTTAAAAAGGATTCTAAATAGCCTCTTATCCCTGTTGAGCCAATACTGCCTGGTATTCACCACAGAGCACCCAATTTTTAAAAACGACACTAAAACAGCATTTTTCCCTGTTGACCCTAACAGCTGAGATTGCCCGAGAACCTCCACAGAGCACCCGATTTTTTTAAAGGCCCCTAAACAGCCTCTTTTCCTGGTTAACCCTCACAGCCAAAACTGCCTGAGATCCACAGTCTCTTCAGCACATGCAAGGTGCAATTTCACCTTGTTGGTATGTCGCATATGAGGCAGTGAGAAGTAAGGCAGAAGTGACCTCGCAGCACAGACAGGAAGCTCTGCACCACCACATTCAGCACATGCACCACCCTGTGTGTCAAACTGCCTAGGCCCAGAGCTGCTACAAGATTACATCCAATATCATACACCACCAGGCTGGGCTTCAGGTTCACTAGTAACAGCCACTCTTCTTTTTGTTGATTGATCCCCATACACAGCATGGGATTTGTTCCCCAAACAGAAGAGTTTCATAACACCCTGCTGTTGCTTCCCCCTGGCTATGCTGAAGTTGGTGGTGTAGGTCTTACTTTGACCGGATGGAAAGGCGGTAGTAGGAGGAGTAGTAAGAGTGACACAGAAGTGTCCAGTGATACTGCATGGCTGTAGGACCTGCACTCAGCCACCACTACATTTACGCAGTGGGCAGTAAGGGAGATATAATGTTCCTGCCCATGCTTACTGGTCGACGTATCTGTGGTTATGTAGATCTTCCCACTGATGGCGTGGTGCAGTGCACAGCAGATTTGGTCCTCAACATGTGTGTACAATGCAGGAATGGAGCACCTGGATTCTCACCCCGTAGGTATGCTGAGTGCCCCCACAGAACCATTTCGAAAAGTACATACGGAGATCCTTTTTTCTGAGTACCCACACGGAGCCTGGTGCAGTGGAGCAACAGAGCTTTTCGGAGATTAAGCCCACAGAAACTGGTGCACAGTGAGCTTAGCCACCCATGGCCTGGTGCAGTGCACTAATGGCATTTTCTAAGATTGAGATTGATATTAGGACGACCCACTGGAACCTATCATTGTCCCACCCTCCAATAGCATCTTATCCCTGAGCTTTTCCCAGCAAAATGTCTGTGAAACCCGTAATTTGGCCTTGATACAGGCTGGGTCATGTGGTACACCGGCCAATCACAGCCATGCCATTACTTGGCATGACTGTGATGGCTCCAGAAGTGCCCACAGCCTAAAATCTTGGTGATTGGCTGCGTTATAGCCTTTCAACATGCTTTATTCATATGGCAAACCCAAACAGGAAGACAGATGTACAGTTGGTAAGTAAGTGTTCGAGACCCAGACACCCAGTGTTTGGTACAAACCCTGAAGTTTACAGTTTGGGTTCGCACATCCCTTGTTGCCTGTGAAGCCATAATTAAAGGATCATCAGGAATCATGATAGTGACTGCTCTGAAGCAACAGAGTTTTCTGTTAAATAATCCTTTTTTTTTATTCTGTCAGAATATCTTTTGAATAAACATTTTTACAGTTGGTCCAAAAGACTGCATCTTCAAAGCTAAGGTTCTTTGTGTGCAAATTGAACAATTTGTCAAATATAGGGCTTTTATTTCTCAAGCATTTTTTCAAAGGAGTCATGTTTGTATTAATTCTGTAATCTCTAACAATCTACCACTTGAACTCGTATCGAAGAAACATCCTCAGCTTAGAAATATGCCAATACCATTGACACAAAACGTACATCGGTGCATAAAGTTCTGAGAGAATATTGCTCTCTCTCCAAGTTGTGCTAAGATGATAAGATGTACCATGGTAATGAAGCATAACTTTTTAATAAAACAAGAAAAGAAAGCTCCAAAGGCTTCATGGCAACTCTGTGATATCAGATATTATTGCAGTTTGATGTTATTATAGTTATGGAGCAATCATAAAACATTAAAAAGAAACAAACTTAGAAATTGCCATAAAAAAAGTAAAAACAGAAAACAAACATTTTAAAGGGAATCTCTCAAGATGTTTAGCGTGACTAAACAAAATACATGGCTGTAAAGGTCATACAAATAAAAGTTTATGCGGTCCTGTATGGCCTTAAGACAAAGAGTCAGTGAAGAGAAGTCCTAGATCGCAATTTTATGCAAGACAAGTATTGGGGACTGTTGGGCTAGGATAATTAGTGCATTGTCCTGCCCCAAGTGAACATTTAGGCTCGTTAGCTTAAACTTTCTACCCAGAATTTCTCTTCCCTGGCTCATCGCTTGATCTTTTTCAATCCATTTTTGTTTTCTTTCAGATTTTTCAAAACACTAAAGGCCGCTTTACACGCTGCGATATCATTACCGATATCGCTAGCGTGCGTACCCGCCCCCATCGTTTGTGCATCACGGACAAATCGCTGCCCGTGGTGCACAAAATCGCTCGGACCTGTCACACTACTTACCTGCCTAGCGACGTCGCTGTGACCGGCGAACCGCCTCCTTTCTAAGGAGGCGGTTCATTCGGCGTCACAGCGGCATCACTAAGCAACCACCCAATAGAAGCGGAGGGGCGGAGATGAGCGGGACGTAACATCCCTCCCACTTCCTTCCTTCCGCATTGCCGGCGGCCGCAGGTAAGGTGAGGTTCATCATTCCTGCGATGTCAAACGTAGCGATGTGTGCTGCCGCAGAAACGACGAACAACATCGTACAAGCAGCAGCAACGATAATTGGGAATAGGGGGGCATGTCACCGATTAGCGATTTTGCATGTTTTTATGACGATTTAAAATCGCTCATAGGTGTCACATGCATCGACATCACTAAAGCGGCCGGATGTGCACCACAAATTCCGTGACCCCAATGAGATCGCTTGAGCGATGTTGTAGCGTGTAAAGCGGCCTTTAGACCTTGATTTATTAAGACATGCCTTTTTATGCTGGCCTTGATGAGGAGGCATGTTGGAGGCCATGGCCTGCTGAGAAAAAGAAAGAGAACAACCTATGTAATTGTGTCGCCCAGGGACCAGGGGGTACTCAGATCAGGGCCACGGGGTCACTTCTGTGGGTATCACGGTAGCATGACCCGGTCTGTGATCCCAGGCTCCACAGTAAAAGGGATTTGGTAAGGGAGATTGTCCGTGACGCCACCCACGGTTGTGGTGAGGTTGGAACACCACCGCTGCTCTGGACGGGGATCCCGGGAGCGATGGTATGGAGCAGCTAGATGTTATTTCTCCCCTCCGTGGGTAGGGGGTTGGCTGTCCCGGGGCCCGGTGATGGGGTAAGCAGGGAGCAGGGCGCAGTGCTGCGGTGCGGTGCCCAAGGGCACGGGCGTACTCACAAGTAATTCACACGGAGTCACTGGTAACTAGGAATTGCCGGTGTCCGCAGCCTTCGGTACGGGGTGTTAGTGTCCCACACACGGTGCAGCAGCTCCTGTTCTTTCCCTGCAGCCAGGTGCCTTTCTCTCCACTCTCTTCCTCCTTCTCCTCAGCCGGGAACGGGGAATACACTCCCCTGCAGTGATCCGGGTCACCCAGGTACCGGGGGGCCACTACCCTGCCCGGCTACCTCTGGCCCCTTCCTCACTCACAGCCTGTCCCGGCCCTCTCGAAGCACGCTTCACCATCAGCCTGGGAGCTACAACTCCCGACTCCTCTTCTGTCTGCCTCTCCAAACACTCTGCTCCAGCCCCTCCCCTCTGCTCTGTTTTTCTCTTACACTGGGGGCTGTGGTTTGTCCTGCTGCACCGGTGTGAGATCACATTACCAAGGAGGATTAACTCTTTCTGTGATAACCTGGCTTTGCCAGGGCGTCACATAATACGCTGGCTAATGTTAGTACTAGCCAGAAGAAATGCAACAAAAACTGTGCTGGAGGTGTTTTGATATCGGTCATAATGTTGGATGAAGTCAGATGTTGGATCAGACAGTGGTAGGGTAATTCAGGTATGGATGTAATTGTATTTCTGTAACTAACATAGCCATCAGAATACAAGTTTAGTTGAAGGAAGTTCTGCTCTTTTTATATAGATTGCAACTTAGCCCCATTTAGGAGGTGCTAGAGGAGAGATGGTATACTATTAACCCCTTAACGACCGCGGGCCGTAAAATTACGTCCTAAATGACATAATCTTACTGCCCGCGGTCCTCCGGCGGCAGCATGCCGCGATCGGCACACATCTCAGCTGATTTTCACAGCTGAGATGTGTGCCTGCTAGGCACGAGCAGAATCGTTATCTGCTCGTGCCGATTAACCCCTTATATGGCGCTGTCAATACATGACAGCGCCATTATAAGCGCAATCGCGGTAAAGTTTTACTTACCGCCGAAACCGGAAGTCACGTGACGCGATCACGTGACTCCCGATAGTTGTCATGGTAGTACAGGGTCATGTGATGACTCCTGTACTACACATGAATTGGTTTCACTTTCGCTGTGCCCGGGGCACAGCAAAAGAGAAAGACAGCGTATCTGCTGTTTACAGCCTTCCAGCTGTGATCAGCAGATACTGCAGAGCGATCGGAATGCTGATCGCAATAGCCCCCTAGGGGGACTAGTAAAATAAAAAAAAAAAGTAAAAAAATAAGTTTTAAAAAATTAAAAAAAACAAAAAAACCTAAAAGTTCAAATCACCCCCCATTCGCCCCATTGAAAATTAAAGGGTTAAAAAAATAAAAAATATACACACATTTGGTATCGCCGCGTTCAGAAACGCCCGATCTATCAAAATATAAAATCAATTAATCTGATCAGTAAACGGCGTAGCGGCAAAAAAATTCCAAACGCCAAAACGACGTTTTTTTGTCGCCACAACTTTTGCGCAAAATGCAATAAGAGGCGATCAAAACGTAGCATCTGCGCAAAAATGGTACCGTTAAAAACGTGAGCTCGAGACACAAAAAATAAGCCGTCATTGAGCCTAAGATCCCGAAAAATGAGAACGCTACGGGTCACGGAATATGGCGTAAAACGTGCGCCACTTTTTTCGGACAAACTTCCGATTTTTTTTTAACCCCTTATATAAAAGTAAACCTATACATGTTTGGTGTCTACGAACTCGCACTGACCTGAGGCATCACACCCACACATCAGTTTTACCATATAGTGAACACAGTGAATAAAATATCTCAAAAACCATAGTGCTATCGCACTTTTTTTGCAATTTTTCAGCATTTGGAATTTTTTTGCCATTTTCTAGTACACAATATGGTAAAACTGATGGTTTCATTTAAAAGTACAGCTCGTTCCGCAAAAAATGAGCCCTCACATGACCATATTGACTGAAAAATAAAAAAGTTACGTCTCTCAGAAAAAGAATGGCGAAAAAAAAAAACGGAAAGCGAAAAATCGGCCGGTCGTGAAAGAGTTAAGGTTTCTTTTCTTCAAAACATCTACACATAAAGGGAAAAAATAATTCATTTTGAACATGTCCTCTATTTTCACAGCCTACCAATGCATTTGTCCAGATAAGCTACCAAAAGTATTGGCATTCGATGTTTAGCTCTGCACACTCCTGCTGGCACTGTGGCGTCAGACTCTGTTCACACTGAAGAGTTTGACAAGCAACCTGAGGCTTCTGGATTGTTCAGCTGAGTGTCGCATGGTTCAGGTTCACTGGTCTTCAGCTTTGCAGGAGTTAATTCCTGCAAACTGCTGAGTAGGACCTAAAAGCTCAGCTTGCTGATTGCGAAGTGCAGCTGTCACTTCCCTATTTAAGATACTGCCTTCTTTCAGGAGGTGCCGATGATAGGTTCAGTTTTTACGCTAGAGATCCCGGTCTTGGTACTTTTCCTGTGTATGGTGATCCGTGCTGAGCTTCTGAGTGGTGTAAGCGTTACTTCCTCCCGTTTTTTGTTACTCTCCAGCACACATATTGTCTCTCTTGTGTATTTTGAGTGCTGTGTGTTGAGATTCTGTTCTCCCTTGTCCGTGTTATTTTGTGGGGTTTGGTCTTTGTGTTTTCCAGCCTGCCCCAAGGGTGTGGGAGAGGGGGAATAAGGTTAGGGTCTGGACAGGAGTTGGGTCATGCTGGGAGCTCGAACCTGGTTACCATCAAACCTACCTTTGAGATAAAGGGACAGCACAGGTTCACAGTCTTAGGGCCAGCCTAGGGGCCCCTGTCCTGTCTCCATTTACCCTGTGACAATTATAGCCAGAGGCTCTTAGTATAAGCAGTAATGCAAACAATGTACATCCGTAAACATGAAGATTTTGCTCTACTCCCATTTGTATGGTGTTTGTAGTGTAACATGGATAGAATAACAAAAAATATTTACTTCCACGTGATGTTCCCTCTGTATGTAAATTTCCCTATTCTGTACTGCTCTGTTCTCATCCTAACATACAATTCTACCTGAGAAAACTAATAAATTATACAATTTGAATCAGATTTTTAGGCAGTGTTTCCTTGTTTACCACAGTGGCTATGAAAGCAACTTCCAACAAGTAACGTCAGGCTAATGCTCGTTATTGCATTTATTTAGCAATTAGATACAGGTACAAAAAAAAGAAAGAACCAAAAAGAGAACAACATAAAATACAATGACAAAAAAGGAATATAAAAAAAATGAGAAAACAAAGCAACCTCACACAATAGGAAGACTAAAAATCACAACAGCTACAGAGAGACTGATGTATTTCCAGACTAGGAATAACTCACAGTGGTATATTTAATCTGTCTGAATTTACAACCTGTTAACATTGTGCCTGGAGCATAGATAAACATTACACACTCATAATAGTCATGAAATCTGTCACTTGGGTGCTATTTAGCGTGGATCAGCTGGTTAGTACCAATGGAAGAATTATGGCATGCGAGGTGCTGAGAGTCTCTCCAAACCACTCCAGTGAGCATACTCCTACAGCTATAATAGAAAACAGAAGTTGACACTGAGCCAGATAAGATCTAAGGTAAGCAAAAAGCTCCACAATATAATGGAATTGTCTTTAATACCATAAACTCTTAGATGCGTTATATCTAATATGTGGCACTGAGACTTCAAGGGGCATTGATCCATGCGTATCTCAATGATTAAAGTCATGCAGTGAAGTGTGAGAGAGCATGCAGCCTGGTAAAAGGTTCACTATATTTAAGGACAAACCCTAAACATAAAAGATTTTACATTAAACTGGAGTACGCTCACGCTACTGAGTAATGATCTTTCTTGGATAAGAAACTTGCTTTCTTCAATCCATTAAAAATTCATTACTGACCTCATCTGGCTATCAAAAAGATGCAGAGTTGCCACTTGGCTAATATTTTACCATTTTGGCCGATAAACAGGAATCCCGGTGCCAATGTTATTAATAAAGTAGAGACAGGAAGATGGCCACATAGAAAATAGTAGTGAAGAATATTGCAAGGAGTTCTGCCATTTTATTATTGGCAATAAGCCCTCTATAGCTACAGATGCAGCGGGGCAGAGTTTGTCATTGATATAAATCATTGTGACACCAAGGCTGAAATCATTGTGATACCAGGATCGAGGGTTCTCTGCGATATTACACACAGTTATATGACTGCAGGTAAGAATACTGCCTTATCTTAATGTTTACAGCCGGTCAGAACCCATGGCTTTATTATATTTTATGGCAAATACAACCTAAGAAAGAAAAATAGGAAAATTGACGATCACCATCTTGCTTTTCACGTTCCGTGAGGTCAGTGCAGTGACAATCTGACAGCTAGACTCATGTCAGATAGTCTGATAGTATAGACTGAACTGCCTTAGATTAGAGAGACCTTCATTCAAAGGTAGCATTGCCAACAATAAGAAGGTAAGAAAGTTTATCAAGACTTAAAGGGGTGTTCTCAAGTTTGGATGTTTTTCCCTATCCATAAGAATGGAGATAACTTCCTGATGGCTGGGGGGTGTCTAAATTCTTGGACCCCCATCAATCCTAAGAACCAGGGCTCTGAAGTGCCCCATGTGAATGGAGCGGAGGTCAATCATGCACACTGCCACTCCATTTATTTTTAATGGGACCATCGGGGATAGCAGAGTGCAACGCCCATAAGAATGAATGGAGCAACAGTGTACATAAATGACCTCCACTCCATACACATGTGGATCCTCAGAGGCAAGGGTCTTGAGATAAATGGGCATCCCAGTGTTTAGGAGATCATCATCTATCCTTTGGATGCGGGATAAACTCTTAACTGGAGAATAGATCTGTTGTTGAGAGTAGATTTCTTCTTGTTACTGTGCCATACATGGGAATGGGGTTTGCACAGTCATGTCCATGTTGCAGAAACAAACTCAGATATATATAAAACATTTTTTTTTCAGTTGCATAAATTTCTGCAAAAAAGCTGCTCCTGCCAGCTACATCTCAGCTAATTGCCATATGGATAACAATTTTATAAAATACGTTAAGATTGAAAATGTAATTACATTTGAAACTGAGCTCTGTTAAAGGGAACTTCGCAGTGTTTTACATGGGGAAAAACCTGGTGACAGATTCCCTTTAATTAAAGGCCCTTGCCTGTGAGGAAAACTGCAGACCATTCCCTTCACTTGTATATATCTGTGCTGCAGTGGTAGCTGAGAATAGCCTGTGCAGAGGAAAAAGTGTGAAGGAGACACAGTCATAGGCCGGAGTCACACATGCGCGTGTCTCGTGCGAGTCTCGCATCGCATCACCCGGCATGGCCTGATGCTCTCCGGATCAGGAGCGTCTCAACCGCATATACCGTATTTTTCGGACTATAAGACGCACCGGACTATAAGACGCACCCTGGTTTTAGAGGAGGAAAATAGGAAAATAAAACTTTACCCCCATAATAGTGTCAGCAGCAGATCCTTGCCCCATAACAGTGAGTCATGACCACATTTAAGGTACCACATTCTGGTAACTGTCCTCCTGCCTTGTATATGATCCTGCTATAAACCCCCATCCTGCTCATATACCCCATCCTGCTTATATACCAGCATCCTGCTCATATTCCCCCATCCTGTTCATATACCCCCATCCTATTGATATACCCCCCATCCATCCTGCTCATATTCCCCCATCCATCCTGCTCATATTCCCCCATCCTGTTCATATACCCCCATCCTGTTCATATACCCCATCCATCCTGCTCATATACTCCCATCCTGTTCATATACCCCCATCCTGCTCATATACTCCCATCCTGTTCATATACCCCCATCCTGTTCATATACCCCCATCCTGTTTATATACCCCCATCCTGTTCATATACCGCCATCCATCCTGTTCATATATCCCCATCCTGTTCATATACCCCCATCCTGTTTATATACCCCCATCCTGTTCATATACCCCCATCCTGTTCATATACCCCCATCCTGCTCATATACTCCCATCCTGTTCATATACCCCCATCCTGTTCATATACCCCCCATCCATCCTGTTCATATACTGCCATCCTGTTCACATACCCCCATCCTGTTCATATACTGCCATCCTGTTCATATACTGCCATCCTGTTCATATACTCCCATCCTGTTCATATACCCCCCATCCATCCTGCTCATATACTCCCATCCTGCTATATGCCCCCATCATGCTCATATACCATCCTGGTATATGGCCTGTATCCTATAGCACAGAGAAAAAAAACAAACGTTTATACTCACCGTTTCCTCACTCCCTGCAGCCGATCATCTTCCTCTCTGCACCACTGACCTGTGTGTGTGGAGCCGCCCCCTGCAGCACGCGATGTCTTCCTGTCTGTGCCGATCAGCTGACCGGCACAGATCTGTTACATCTCGTGGCTCTCCTGAGGCAAGGACTGAGGCAGTCTCCCATTCCTTGCCTGCCACGAGCACTCCTGCTCAGCAGCGCCGAAGGTCTGCCAGACTGCGCAGTGTGCAGGAGATACCTTCTCAGAGAGGCAGCAGAAGGGTGACCCCTAGTGGTTCTCCTGTTACAAGGAGTGAAGCGGTCTCCCATTCCTGGCCTGCCGCAGACTCTCCTGCTCAGCAGCCCCGAAGGTCTGCGAGGCTGCGCAATGTGCAGAGGTTTACTGCTCAGGGAAGCAGTGAGATTCCCGTTATCTCTGCACATTGTGAGACCGAGGATCCCGCCTCTGTTTCCCAGAGGCAGGAGGGTGAGCATGTGCAATGCGTGGTGGGTCCTGATTCGCTCACTGACGTCACACGGCTTGATGACAAGGCTGGTGACGTGGTGAATCCTGACTGGCCAGGTTGGGACGTCGTGGACCCTGATTGGGTCAAGTCCGTCATCTCCGCCTCGCGCCCGCCCTCGGGTGGAGCTGCACCTCCTTAAAAGCTCCCCCTGCCATCATGGCGGCGCGCGACCGTCCTTCTATGTTTGGATGTCTGGCAGCGTGCTGCCACGCCACTGCTCAGGCATTACTGTCTCTTGTGGGCTTGGCCCTTGCTGCTCCGGCAGTACCTCGTTTGCAGGCAGTGTTCCTGCCTTGCTGCTCCGGCAGTACCCCCGTCAACAGGCCGTGTTCCTGTCCCAGGTGAGCTCCTCAAGTCTCCATTGGACTCACCTGGTTATTGAAAGCACACGTGCGTGGGCACCTCTGTGCTACCCTCGTGCCATATTCTCGTGACTTCCACTGGCACACGTGCGTGGGCACCTCTGTGCTTCCCCGTGCAACAGGTACACCGAGCCGTGAGATCTGTGCCATACAACCCTCACGGGTTAGGGCAGATCGGTGTACATAGATCGTCTGTGACATTCCAGACGATCGCTAGCAGCAACCCGCTCACTCTTCACCCACCATAGCGGCGGTCCCTTACACCGCACAGTGGACCTTGACCGGCGGAAGCAGTCCATTTCCCATCTTGGCACGCTTCCCCGGGTCCCCCTCGTAACATTACGGTCGCGCCAAAGGTCTGGCTATGGCTGAAGAGCAGCAGCAGTTGCTGCGTTATGTGCAGCAGTTGGAGTCACGATTGGCAGTAGTGGAGCAGTCTTCCTCCGATAAGACTACTCTGACGACAGTCGCCACCCAGGCGGCTACCCAGGCTGTGCTATTGGGCGGAAGGTCTCCTCGCCTTGCGCTTCCAGAGCGCTTTAGCGGCAACAGCTCTGAGTGCCGTGGTTTTATAAACCAGGTTACCACCTACTTAGAGCTGTCCGCGACTCTTTACGCTACCGAGAAGGCGAAGGTAGCCTTCGTCCAGTCCCTGCTCACAGGGAGAGCGCTGAAGTGGTCCACGCCATTGTGGGAGCGCGGAGATCGTGTGGTGAATAACTTAGCAGCTTATCTTGGGGCCATGAGAATGGTGTTCCTCGGGCCTCAAGTCACCCACGATTCCGCGCTGCGCCTCCTACGACTTCGGCAAGGGTCTGGTTCAGTCGGGGACTTTGCGGTACACTTTAGGACACTGGCCGCAGAGCTGGACTGGCCGGATAAGGTTCTTGTCCCTGTGTTTTAGGAGGGCCTGGCAGGGTTTGTCAAAGACGCACTGGCCACACGTGAGGTGCCTGCCACTTTAGAGTCCTTGATTCAGGTTGCCTCTCGCATAGACATCCGCCAGGCGGAGCGAAGGCTCGAGGTCTCTTCAGCACCCACGTCTTGTCGGCCTAAAAAGCGTCTGACTCCCGTCTTCCATCAGACAGGTCCCCCAGCCAGTCCTGTAGGTGACTCCGTGGAGTCAATGGAGGTGTCCAAGGTGGTCTCCTCTGCCCCAGGTTCTCGGTCTTGTGTCGTCTGCTTTTCCTGTGGGCAGAGGGGACACATAGCTACCCTATGTCCCAAACCGTCGGGAAAAGACAGCGTCTAGTTTCTATCAGAGGGGGGACTCTAGACGCTACTTCTCCCTCTAGGTTGACTATCAGCGCCCAGTTGCAGTTCGGCACTACTCTCTTCTCTGCCCTGGCTTGCTTGGACTCAGGCGCTGAAGGCAATTTCATCTCGACCTCCCTGGCAACCCGATACTCAGTTCCCCTGGTTCTGTTGCCCAAGCCACTCAGGGTCCGGGTAGTCGACGGGTCCATACTACTCGATCCTATCACCCAGATCACCATCCCTCTCAGGATGGATGTACCACCGGGACACCATGAGCAGGTGTCCTTCCTGGTGCTTCCAGGGGGGACGGATGAGATCCTACTGGGCCTTCCCTGGTTGAGACAGCATGCTCCTATACTCAACTGGGCAACAGGGGAGATCTCATCCTGGGCAGGATCCTGTAGAGAGCACCTCGTGACTACCGAACCACCCGCTACCATTAGGTCGGTTGGGTCCTCAGGGAATACTGAGGGGCCGGGTTTACCGACACCTTATGAGGCCTACAGGGATGTCTTTTCCAAAAGGGCCGCAGATACTCTTCCTCCCCACCGGCCATATGATTGCCGAATAGACCTGAAGCCAGGCTCCGAGCCCCCTAGGGGCAGAGTGTATCCACTCTCTGCTCCAGAGACGGAGGCTATGTCCAAATATATTCAGGACAGCCTGGCGAAGGGGTTCATTCGCAAGTCTATTTCACCGGCTGGTGCAGGGTTCTTTTTTGTGCAGAAGAAGGAAGGGGATCTGCGCCCCTGTATCGATTACAGGGGATTAAATGCAATCACAATCAAGAACAAATACCCTTTGCCCCTCATTACTGAGCTATTTGATCGATTCCGCGGGGCAAAGGTCTTCACAAAGCTGGATCTACGCGGGGCGTATAATCTCGTGCGAGTCCGAAAGGGCGATGAGTGGAAGACCGCCTTTAACACCAGGGACGGTCACTATGAGTATCTAGTAATGCCCTTCGGACTCTGCAATGCCCCCGCCGTATTTCAAGACTTTGTGAATGACATTTTCCGGGATTTGTATCTTTCCGTGGTTGCATACCTGGATGACATTCTTATCTTCTCCCCCGATCTTACCACCCATCGGAGGGATGTCATCCGAGTACTTAAGAGGCTCCGCACCCATTCGTTATATGCTAAGCTGGAGAAGTGCGTTTTTGAACAGGAATCCTTGCCGTTCCTGGGGTACATAGTGTCCAGTCAGGGGTTAGCAATGGATCCGGGGAAGTTGGAGACAGTGATGAACTGGCCTGAGCCCCGCTCGCTGAAGGCGATCCAGCGATTCTTGGGGTTTATCAATTATTATCGCCAGTTCATTCCCAACTTCTCGACGGTGGCAGCACCCATCATTGCCCTTACCCGCAAGGGCGCTAATCCCAAAGCATGGACACGGGAAACGGTAGAGGCATTTCACACTCTCAAAACTCACTTCTCCAGAGCTCCCATCCTTCATCGTCCAGACATCTCCAAACCCTTCCTACTGGAAGTAGACGCCTCTTCGGTCGGTGCAGGTGCAGTCCTGTACCAGAAAAACGAACGAGGAAGGAAACATCCGTGTTTCTTTTTCTCCAAGACCTTTTCTCCGGCCGAGAGGAACTACTCCATAGGGGATAGGGAGTTACTGGCGATGAAACTAGCATTCCAGGAATGGCGGCATCTCCTGGAGGGTGCGAAGCATCCATTTGAGGTTTTTTCTGACCACAAAAACCTCACATACCTCCAGACAGCACAACGCCTGAACCCAAGGCAGGCCCGTTGGTCTTTATTCTTCTCCCGGTTCCGCTTTATTATCCGCCACCTGGCCGGTGAGAAGAACGTACGGGCCGATGCCTTGTCACGTTGTATGGTTGTGTTGGAGGAGGACGAGGGGGAGCCTCGTCTTATACTACCCCCGGACAGCTTGAGGATGGTCACTCCCACTTCTTTGGACCAGGTGCCACCTGGCAAAACCCTCGTTCCCCCTGAACTACGGAACGAGGTGCTATCGTGGGCCCATGCCTCCAAGGTCGGGGGTCACGTCGGGGTCAAAAGGACCAGAGACCTGGTGACCAGGCATTATTGGTGGCCGAGACTACCCCAGGACATACAGGAATATGTGGGAGCCTGTATGTCGTGTGCTCGGAATAAGCCGTCCCGGCAGAGACCGGCAGGTCTTCTTCACCCACTGCCAGTGCCGGATCGTCCCTGGGAAGTGGTAGGGATGGACTTCCTGGGAGATCTGCCCAAGTAAGCAGGGCAAAGGGTCATATGGGTCATCACGGACCACTTCTCTAAAATGGTCCACTTGGTGCCTCTCCCACGACTCCCGACGTCACGTGCTCTCGCCACCTTGTTCATTCGGCATGTATTTAGGTTGCATGGCATGCCTGACAAGGTGGTGAGCGACCGGGGTCCCCAGTTCGCGTCTCGCTTCTGGAGAGAGCTCTGTAAGCTCCTGCAGATAGAGCTGAACATCTCCTCCGCATACCATCCCGAGACCAATCGACTAGTGGAGAGGACTAATCAGACCTTGGTAACTTACCTCCGCCATTTTATATCCGCGCACCACGACAACTGGGCTAACCTCCTTCCTTGGGCCGAATTTGCCATGAACAATTCGGTCCATGAATCCTCTGGCCAGACTCCGTTCCTACTCAATAACGGACAACATCCCAGAATCCCGGTTCCGATGCCCATTACGTCACCCGATACTAGAGTGGAGGATTGGGCGACCAAGGCCCGGGAGATCTGGGATGACACCCAAGAGGCTCTTAAAAGGGCTAAAGACCGGATGGTGACAACGGCTGATGTTCGCCGCCGCCCTGCACCATCCTTCGCCCCTGGTGACCTAGTATGGCTGTCCTCTAAGAATGTTAACCTACGGGTACAGGCAGCCAAATTCGCCCCTAGGTATCTGGGTCCGTTTAAAGTACTACAGCAGGTAAACCCAGTGGCATATCGACTCCAGCTCCCTCCACGCTGGGCTATAGCCAACACCTTTCACGTGTCCCTCCTGAAACCCGTACGACTTAATAAATTCTCGGGGTCCCTGCCGGCTCAAACCGACTCCCCGTCCGATGACCCTGAGGTGGCAAAACTTGTGGAGACAAAAGTCATACAGGGCAAGAGGTACTACCTCGTGGAGTTGGCTGGCCGTGGTCCGGAGCATAGATCCTGGGAGTTGGAGGATCATATCCGCGCCCCGGGTTTGATAGCAGCCTTTGAGCACGGACAGGGGGGGGGGGGCCTAGACGGGGGGGTAATGTTACATCTCGTGGCTCTCCTGAGGCAAGGACTGAGGCAGTCTCCCATTCCTTGCCTGCCACGAGCACTCCTGCTCAGCAGCGCCGAAGGTCTGCCAGACTGCGCAGTGTGCAGGAGATACCTTCTCAGAGAGGCAGCAGAAGGGTGACCCCTAGTGGTTCTCCTGTTACAAGGAGTGAAGCGGTCTCCCATTCCTGGCCTGCCGCAGACTCTCCTGCTCAGCGGCCCCGAAGGTCTGCGAGGCTGCGCAATGTGCAGAGGTTTACTGCTCAGGGAAGCAGTGAGATTCCCGTTATCTCTCCACATTGTGAGACCAAGGATCCCGCCTCTATTTCCCAGAGGCAGGAGGGTGAGCATGTGCAATGCGTGGTGGGTCCTGATTCGCTCACTGACGTCACACGGCTTGATGACAAGGCTGGTGACGTGGTGAATCCTGACTGGCCAGGCTGGGACGTCGTGGACCCTGATTGGGTCAAGTCCGTCATCTCCGCCTCGCGCCCGCCCTCGGGTGGAGCTGCACCTCCTTAAAAGCTCCCCCTGCCATCATGGCGGCGCGCGACCGTCCTTCTATGTTTGGATGTCTGGCAGCGTGCTGCCACGCCACTGCTCAGGCATTACTGTCTCTTGTGGGCTTGGCCCTTGCTGCTCCGGCAGTACCTCGTTTGCAGGCAGTGTTCCTGCCTTGCTGCTCCGGCAGTACCCCCGTCAACAGGCCGTGTTCCTGTCCCAGGTGAGCTCCTCAAGTCTCCATTGGACTCACCTGGTTATTGAAAGCACACGTGCGTGGGCACCTCTGTGCTACCCTCGTGCCATATTCTCGTGACTTCCACTGGCACACGTGCGTGGGCACCTCTGTGCTTCCCCGTGCAACAGGTACACCGAGCCGTGAGATCTGTGCCATACAACCCTCACGGGTTAGGGCAGATCGGTGTACATAGATCGTCTGTGACATTCCAGACGATCGCTAGCAGCAACCCGCTCACTCTTCACCCACCATAGCGGCGGTCCCTTACACCGCACAGTGGACCTTGACCGGCGGAAGCAGTCCATTTCCCATCTTGGCACGCTTCCCCGGGTCCCCCTCGTAACACAGATCAGCTGACCGGCACAGACAGGAAGACATCGCGTGCTGCAGGGGGCGGCTCCACACACGGGGACTGGTGAGTACACTGATTCACTGCACCCCGCGCTGATGATGATGATGATGATGATGATGATGATGACGACGACGACGACGCGCGGGGGGCAGTGAATGCAGCCGCACAAGATCACTCCAGGCTGTAATTGCCAGGTGTGATCATGCGGACCGGCTCTTTACTATGCGCGCGTCCCCGCTAGTCCTCCCGCCCACCTGTCAGCGCCGGCTTCTGCGCTGAGAAATGGGCGGGAGGATGGGCGTGCATATGTAATGAGCGGGCCCACGTGGTCACAGCAGGCTTCTACAGCCTGCTCGTGCCCCCGATGACCCGCTCCACCGCAGCACCTCATTCCCCGCAGCCACAGTCAGACCATAAGACACACCCCCAACTTTCCCCCAACATTTGGGGGGAAAAAAGTGCGTCTTATGGTCCGAAAAATACGGTAAATAAATGCAGCCAACTTGCTCCTATCAGGAGAGTGTGCAGCCATGCTGGTTGATGTGATGCGAAACTGGCACGAGATATGCACAAGTGTGACTCCGGCCTTAAAGCAGCATTGCAGCCCCTTTACTAATAATAAGTAAATAATGACATTGTGTAATTTGTCATCTGTTATTGTTCATCTGATGTTGCATTTATTAGAGATGGGCAAATTTATTTGAGAGCAAATTAAATCTCCTTAAATGTCACAATAATTTATATCCTGAAAAATATGGATTCATTGCAATTTGTTCCATGAAAATTCAACCACATGGTGCTCAGCTGCAGCCTCCATTTTGGTGATCAGTAGAGAGTCAGAAAAAGGTTAAAAAAACAAAACAAAAGCCACCTCACTACTTATCTCTCCATCTGTCCCCACTGCTCCTTACCTGCTTTCTTTTGCACTTTTTCTGAGTCGCATCTCTAGGCTGGGGCTTTCAGCCATGAGGAGGCCCCAGAATTTACTGCACTTGCACTGGGCCCTACTTGCAGCCTCATCCTATAGTGAACACTGGGCTGAAAATACAATGGAGGCATGGAGGAGCAAACAGCACATGGGGTTCAGCGGGGATGGCCAGAAGGATTTTTTTTGCTTTTTTTTACCTCTCTGGCACCCCCATTGCTCCATGCCTGCTCTCTCTGCCTCTGTTGCTCTGCATGTGCGGCCCGGTGCTCACTCTAGGCTGGTAATTCCGGCTATAAGAAGGCCTTGAAATTCACTGTCAGTGATCTGAGGCCAACTTGTGGGCTTGTAGCACCCAGGGATATGGGGTACTCGGTTCCGGGCAGAGTCTCTACTATTGGGAATGTCACGGTGGTGGCCGTTACCCGGTTCCATGCCCTGGGCCCTGTTTGTAATGGGGATATTTACAGGGGATTATTGGATAAAGTTTAAATGTGATGCCACTTGCGGTGTTGTGGCTATATGTAGGGAACCGCCGCTGCAAAATGTCTCTACCGGGGCTGATGGTATTAGCAGCTAGTATGGTAGTCCCTCCGCAAGTAGGGTATTGCCCCAGTGGGTGTATGGTGCGATAGGTGTCGGAAGAAGGAGTCCAGACAAGTATTCAGTGCAACTGGTTTACTCACTTGGATGTTAACTGGTTGCTCAAGGCAAGCTGGTTTCGCCTCCAGGTCCCCTTCATCCCACAGCCAGTCTGGTGTTCTGGTACCTTCTTCCCCTGCACCTGTCTCTAGTAAGTGGGTCCCCGTGGTATAGAACACTGGGGGTACCCGTTCTGTCATTTGTCCTCTTCTGTCCGCCTGACGGTAGCGTGAACCCTGTGGGGTTGGAGTCTCTGGTCCTGCTCCCGGTTCTCCCTTTGCTACTGAGTCTTCAAATTCTTTAGGGTCAGCAAGGTCCTTGATGGTCCCCTTTGCTGTGCAGGTGTTAACAGGTCAGCTTGAAGCTCTTTCCTGTCTTAGAGTCCTGTACCCAGTCAGTGCGTAGTTCAGGGAGTACTCCACCGTACTCCACTGGCAACCACTTCTCCTGGGTACCAGATCACCGTCAACCCGAGTCAGGACCTTGCTCAGTCACACCTTCACACCTCCACTGTGAACTTCAGATTTAGACTGACTACTGACTTCCTGTGTTCTCTCTGTCCACAGTCTGCCCCTCCCACCTGGTTAACTAGTGCACTGGAGTGGCTCCACCTCTAGGCGGCCATCCATGGTCCCACCCTAGCTAGGTACCATTGTACGGGGGGATTTGTTGGGGAAAAAACCTGGATTACCTGGGTTTTTGGTGCTACCGGCACTGGGTCTCTGGGTCCCTAAGGGGGTAGGCCCTGCATCCTGGTGGGGATGCAGAACCTTGTAGCACCCTGATTGCTTCAGGGGTGCTACAGGCTTAAGTCCTGGCCTACAGTGAACACCGGGCTGGGGCTGTGGAGAACTGAAAAGGGTAGAGAGCAATGGGAGCAGCAGAGAGGTGAGCGATGAGTTCAATATAAGTAGGTTTTGTATTTTATACATATTATGTTTATTATATTCTAGAGTTTGGAAATACCCCTGAGCATAAGAAAGGACATAACAGTTGCTCAGAAAAACTTAAATTTCCCAGTAAAATCTGCACAGGCAAATTACAGATTTGCTTATCTTTAGTATTTACATAAGTTTAAGACCCTCTAAGGACCAGATTTTTATATTGTGTCCCGATATATAAAACCATAGAATTCAAGGAGGGTGTAATTATTTTTTCTCATAACTTTAGGTCACAATTATTAGTGGTGGGATGGTGCAAGGCAAACGGAGATAAACTATTGAATTTTTTCTGATGCAAACAAAACAATTTCAATTCAGTGACAGCAAACTAGAGATTACTGTAGCAAAGCCTGATCTCTACTTCCAATCTAATATATAACGCTGAGTCTATGTATGTGTGTATATATATATATTTATTAATTTATATATCGCTATTAATTCCACTGCGCTTTACATACATTGACAACACTGTCCCCATTGGGGCTCACAATCTAAATTCACTATCAGTATGTTTTTGGAGTGTGGGAGGAAACCGGAGTACCCGGAGGAAACCCACTCAAACACAGGGAGAGCATACAAACTCACTACAGATGTTGCCCTTAGTGGGACTAGAACCGAGGACCCAAGCGCTGAAAGACTGCAGTGCTAACCACTGAGCCACCGTGCTGCCCATGTGTATGTGTATGTCCACTAAAGGAATCCGCACCATCACATTTACAATCACAAAATTTTGCACAGCCACCTCATTTGACTCATGAAACGTCGTACACTATATTTTGATGGGAACATGTAACCCCGTGCTTTATAGTTATTCACCAAAAAAAACTACTTACATTAAAGTCAATGGAGCTGGGAGCTACAGGTCATTAATAGGAGTTCTGATTGGTTGCTATAGGACAGAAGGACATTTTTAGTATAAGACAGCTTAAGTGTCAGTTAATATGATGTCGTTGGAGAAAGAGAGACAGTCAGAGACAGACAGAGATAGACACAGACAGACAAAGACAGACAGTCAGACAGAGACAGAGAGAAAGACAGACAGAGAGAGTCAGACAGACTCAGACAGACAGAGAGATAGACAGAGACCGACAGACAGTGACAGACACAGACATACAGCAACAGACAGAGACAGACTGACACAGACACTGACAGACAGACGGACAGACAGAGACATAGAAAAACAAAACAACTGCAGCACCTATAGTCAATGACTGGCTGTGTGAACACACAATACGGCGGTGTCGGGACGCACGTCCAATATCAAGGGATCACTTGATTCGACATATCATTCAATAGAGAAGATGACAGCGTCCTCTTGAGTGAAATGTTTTTTTTCTTTTTATTCCATCACAGTGCAAACAAAGCGACGTTTTGACATAAGTGTCTTTGTCAAAGACACTTGACAAAGACACTTTAATGTCGAAACGTTGCTTTGTTTGCACTGTGATGGAATAAAAAGAAAAAAAAACATTTCACTCAAGAGGACGTTGTCATCTTCTCTATTGAATGGACAGACAGAAACAAACAAACAGACACACCCAGAAAGAAACAGACAGAGACAGACACAGGCAGACAAATACAGACAGACAGAGACAGACAGAGACAGATAGAGACAGACACAAACAGACACAGACAGACACAGATAGACAGACACAGAGACACAGACACAGAGAGAGACAGAGAGAGACAGAGAGAGACAGAGACAGAGAGGGAGGCAGACAGAAAGAGAGGGAGAGAGAGTAGGAGAGTGGGGGGGGGGAGACAGAGAGACAATTACTATCTCACTCAACACCGGGTACTACAGCTAGTTCCTCAATAACTTGAACGTTCAGCTAACAGCAGTATGGATTCACATATTTCTGTTAATTATAAGGAGTCATCATTTTTTTTAGTAATAACTTTTAAGGACTTTCTAACTCACTAATCCTATTCATTATTCTACTAAAGAAAAAAAATAGAAGTTTTATTGTATGTATAAAAGAATTTACATGCAAAACCAGAAGATTCAAAATAAAAAAAAAAAATAATCTAAAAAATAAACATCACAGGAACAGCATTTTATCCAGTATTACAGACTCTCAATATCTAATCTACATGCTGTGCTTACAATCTATTTATTACTATTAAAAATAAAATGTGAAAACATGGAGCTCAGAATGGGAAAGAAAAAAGAATATAAGAGTAGTCATCTTATTGGCCCCTCACTACTTCAGTCTGATTCTTCATAGCTCCCACACTGGAAAAAGTGGCATAGAAATGGTGGCATCAATTTATAGACTTCTCTCTCCCTCCCATCATGACCGAACAAGTTAAAGGTGTATTACCATCTCCAAGATCTTATCCCAATATGTAGTAGGTGTAATAATAACATTAGAAAACACCTCAAATTAGAAATGTAGTATAGTTCTGATTCACTATGTTGCTTATCTCATTTTCAGGGCATTGCAGGACCTTAGGTATCCATGGTTACGACCACTAGCAACTAACTAACTGTGACTATATGTGTGGTCATAACCATGGATATCTAAGGTCCTGCAATGCCCTGAACATGGTAAGCGACATAGCTAGTCAGAAGAACCGTACTACATTTCTAATTGGAGGTATTTGCTAATATTCTTATTATTACACCTACTACATATTAGGATAGGATGTTGTAGGTGGTAGTAGCCCTTTAATCAACAGGAATTGAGCATTGCTGCTCCGCTCACTTCCTGTTGATTGCTCATTCGGTCCGAAAGCGGGGAGATAGAAGCCAGCACTGATTGGGTATGCGGCTTGTGTGATGCCACAATGCCACGTGAGCTACTGAAATGCGAACCGCGGCACTACTGGAATGGCGCCGGTATAGGAGGTAACTATAGTCTTTTTTATTTTACATGTGGAATCAGAAGGGGTTGTACTAGACATGGCCAAGACCTTTAACAGCGTGGTTAGTGCATTTGATATATACAGTGATACACCATATTATCTTGCTATGCATTGTATTTAAAGGACCTAGCAAGACTCCTGGCATGTCTCTCTGTTAAATTAAGTTATATACATAACATTGTAGCATCTTTCTTCATAATTATGTGTTGGACTGTTCCAATTTTAATCCTCTTTAAGGGGAATCTGTGAGAATGTTTTTGCTACATAAGCTGAAGCCAGCATGCTGTAAGGGTTAAGCCAGAAAGGTCCAGCATGCCTGTGTTGTCACAGTTCAATCTTTTGTTTGTTTGCTATGTTTGTTCTAGCAGTCAGACCCTTATCATTGCTATGGCTAGCTCCCTTGTGTCTTGTAATCCAGCATGCCCCCTCCTCAAAGTCAATGCAAAATCTCTATGAAGACCCTGGTTTGGGCAGGGAGACAGCCCTCTAGACTCTGCTACATGACTAAAGCTAAATATGCACATTATGTTGGCTGCATCCAGTAATCTAAGTGATACATCATTGGATTCAGAATCTCTTTACCTAGATCAGAGGTAGCAAAAACCTGCTCACAGATTCCCTTTACTATCTATATTATTGGGTATTACTGTTTTCCTTGTGAAAGGGGTGTAACCCTATATAGTCTTATACTTTCAGCACTTTTTGGACAAAATAAGACTATATAGGGACCCATCTCCAACTGGTAAAACCCAGTTCTTCATTTATTCATATATTTCTACGAGGACAATACATAGGCTGCAATGCCCTATTGCCTAAAGACCTCTTTTTTTGTCTAGTTTTGTGTATTTTGCATCTGTTGGGTTTTTTTGCACACAATTGTTTATTCTTTTTGAGCATTTTATTCGGTCTATTTTATATGTGCCCACCTGTTTATGGTTTTTTTTTGCGTTATGCACGGAGTTTAGAGATTCTAGATGTTTTCACCTGATTTATAAATTTACCATTGTCCATGCAGATTTGTAGCAGTTTCAAATTTGCACAATATCAAATATATCAATATTTTTGCTGCACTTTTTACCTACTCTGATAAATGGGGGGAAAAAATATAAAAAAAAAGCATGCAAGTATTTTATGCATTTTTCCTGCCAACAGTTCACAATTTGCACCAGAAATGTCCGCGTCAAATACTTAACATATGTACATACCCTTACATTGTATTTGTACAAGAAAATTGACCATTTCATGCAAATTGAAGCCAGGCTGATTGACACAACTCATCTAAAGCGTGATAGCATTAACCACTAGAATGAATGCAGACGCCCTCTATATTAACCTTGATAAGATTATATTTTATAACTAATTGTAACATTTCATGGAAATAAAGAAGACACAAATCAGACCTGTCAAGATAAAGATATTATCATAATAATAATTGTTAGCGGAGCTGTGTAGAACCTGAGTGGGAATTGAAAATCTGAATGTTTCAGGTCAGTGAATGAGGTCAGCGCTTGCATTTCATTTGTTTTAAGGGCTAAAAAGACAGACTGGCTCCGGATCCCATTTATATTACTGTAAAATCGGACATAAAGCAAGAATTTATTCCATGTGAAGGAGCTGTCTGAAAATGAAGCCTGGTACCTACAACCCACGTAGGAGAAATCAATATTCTCACCACTGCATATCTAACAGTGGGATACCATTCTTCACAATAATATTATATTCCCACTGGCAGCATGCTCTTATCCTCTTTGTTTATTAAATCCAAAGCCGCTAAAATGCCAGAGCCTGAATGCTGATAAGCAGCTGAAATTGAAAACAGCGAAAAACACATTTGTTTCAAACGTCTTTAAGTAAGTTTTAAGTAACAAGTCACTGTCTAGTTGGACGCCAGGTGGAGAAAACGATGTATGAAATGATGAATATATAGATCAAATGGTGAATATAAACATATTTTGCCTTGATTACTTCAGTGCTGGAAGTAGAAATGCAAAATGTCCTAAACAAACTTAATAAAAAGGAAATTGGAGCATAAATATCCCTTTTCTGCAAAAAGGCAGATAGCGTGTACTTGTGCTCCTGATGTATGAAGTAAAGTATTTTCATCCACTACTGGTAATACAAAAAGCCGGGAGACATGTTTAAAAAAAGCAATATCTCTTTGCCAAATTTTGTCATTAATATTTGGATTCATGTATATCAATCTCTATATTCCAGTCCCTGCAAAACATGTTACATCTACAATCATGAGCATAAAGTAATCTTAAAGCACCACTCCTGAATTTTTTTACATTTTTTCACTGGAGTGGTGCTTTAAATGTAAGGGGCACTTTGCACACTACGACATCGCAGGTGCGATGTCGGTGGGGTCAAATTGAAAGTGACGCACATCCAGCGTCGCAGGCGATATCGTAGTGTGTAAAGCCTTTTTGATACGATTAACGAGCGCAAAATCGTCGTAATCGTATCATCGGTGTAGCGTCGGTCATTTCCATAATTTGGAAATGACCGATGTTACGATGTTGTTCCTCGTTCCAGCGGCATCACACATCGCTGTGTGTGAAGCCGCAGGAGCGAGGAACATCTCCTACCTGCGTCCTACGGCTCACGCCGGCTATGCGGAAGGAAGGAGGTGGGCGGGATGTTTACGTCCCGCTCATCTCCGCCCCTCCGCTTCTATTGGCCGCCTGCCGTGTGATATTGCTATGACGCCGCACGACCCGCCCCTTAATAAGGAGGCGGGTCACCTGCCAGAGCGACGTCGGAGGGCAGGTGAGTGCATGTGAAGCTGGCGTAGCAATAATGTTCGCTATCACCATGATATCCCAGCTACGACGGGGTCGGGGACTATCGCGCTCGGCATTGCAAGCATCGGCTTGCGATGTCGTAGTGTGCAAAGTGCCCCTAAGTCCCCTAACGCCTGTCTGATACTAATCTGCCACCATCTTCATTTGTTATCATAGTTGCTCCAGTTAGACTCTGGTGATTTGTGACCTACCAGCAGCTCCAGTGTTTCATGGAACTCGCCAGAGGCCACAACAAGTCTATGGGAGCCTCGTTCTAGCTCTTATAGACTTGTATTGAGATCTTGTGATATAACTTCTGGCCAGTCGCAAGTTATAGTAAGAAGTATATGGCACTTCCTCCGTGTAGTTGTTAGTGAGCGTGAGGGTGCACTTCAGGTTCCAAGGCCATATGTTACAAGAAGTAAACAAGGCACTCCCAAAATTGGCTGCAACGTGTATTTATTCAATGTGCAAAACAGAGAACATTTTCGGTCCTACATGGACCTTCCTCAGTAGCATCATAAATAATCTCCGGGAGTATGTGGCACTGCTTTGACCCTTACATCTGTTTCACATGGTCTTCCTCGGGAAGGTCCATGTAGGACCGAAAATGTTCTCTTTTTTGCACATTGAATAAATACATGTTGCAGCCAATTTTGGGAGTGCCTTGTTTACTTCTAGTTGCAAGGTATAGGCAGAAGATGGCACCGCGACCTGAAGTGGCGCCAAATAAGGATGAAAACACTGGAGGGTAAGTATAAGAAAAAGGGCAGGAGACTTAGGCTATGTGCCCACGGGACAATGTATTTGCGGATTTTCCAGATAAATCTGCAGGTTTACGCAAGTACAGACACTCCCCATGTTATCTATTGGATTTGGGGAGTGCTGTATCAATGCTGCGGTATGTGCAGCTGCGGAAAATTCTGCGGATTTCCCGCAGCCACACGTAACTGCATGTCAATTATTCATGCGTAAATTTCTGCGGATGTCTCACTTTTCCACTATGGAGATAGAGGGCAGAACTTCCACAGGTAATTCCGCAATTATTCCGCAGGTTTACCGCAACAAAAATGCTCGAATCCCGCAGCATGGATAGCTGCGGATTCCGGGCAGCAGCTACAGTAACCTGCGGACAAACCTGCAGCAAAGTCCACTGGTACATTGTCCCATGGGCACATAACCTAAGAGCCAAAGCTCCACTCCAGCGCTGCAAAAATATCCCACTGGAGTGATGCTTTAAGAAAAATACAAAAGTTATGTTTTTTTAATGTACCAAATGTATTGTGCCTCAATTCTTCTTGCAGAGAGCCAGCAAAATTAGAGACTATTTGAGGCATTGCTCCCTGTGGAAATTATGGAAAATGATTTTTAGTCCAGAAGGAAGAAATCGGGCCATTTTAGTGCTAGCTATGAAGTGCTATCATTACTGGCTGTGTGAGATGCCATGATATGATTCAGAGAGCTGCCTTTCCTTATCTGTAGCAGATGTTTCCTCGATTTGCAATATCGTTTTTGATGTCAATGTACATACAGGTCGTATCATCATTAAAGTCTAATAGGTTATTTGCAAATCATCTCATAAATATTCCCCAGGTGCAAGTGAATAGCTGTAAAATTACTGTATACACAAAACTGTGGACGCCCTTCAGAGTTTTGAAAATAATTTATATCTTCTCTTATATCACTCTCACCTTCCTGGCTGCCCAGCAGTGGTTGCCCCGTCCCTGGTCTATACTGCTGTTTCCCAGGACCTCTGCATGCAACAAAAGCCTCCTGGAAATGCCAGTGGGGTGCACACATAGACATGCCCATTTTCTTAAACAGCCAGTACACACAGATCCAGGAGAGCCTTTTAGGTTGGCTAAGAGGCATCAGGTATTTAAGGCACATTCCCCTTAAGGGAGGTGGCTAGGCATCGAGTTCTATACATCGCTAGTACTCAGGCCCTTATTGCTGCTGCTGCTGTTATTGTGCTGTGTGCTGTGGCAGATTCCTATTTATTTCAGTGCATGACAAGTCCGCTGCTGCTGTAACTACCCACGCTGGCCACTTCCACAAGATACTCTGCCGCTGCTGCAAGCATCCATGTCGGCCGCTGCTATTGCATCTATCCATCCATCCTGGCTGAATAAACAATGCTGTTTCTTTTAAGCCTGCTTTACATGTTGCAATTAGTTGTACAATCGCATTTGCGATGTGACACGCCCAGGTTGCATACGGGATCTTATGAGATTGCACGTAGGTCGTTCATTTGCTGTCACACGTGCGTTAGTAGTCTATGTTAAATTGATCAATTTTATGTGCGATCCTTTAGATCATGTGTTCTGTTGCGTATGCATTGGGCACCTTTTTTTTTTTTTATTTATTGACTTGCCAAGCGTGTGTAATGTGTAGGGATGCGTTTTTACTATGTCATCTGCCATTCAGCTTTGCTACATGGCCGCTAACAGCAGACACAGACAGCCATGTAGCAGAGCTGAATGACAGATGACAACAGACACAGAAAGAGCCGCACTGTCAGAATGAACTCGGGTGAACCTCACCCGACTTCATGTCATGCTGCGGCTCTGTCTGTGTCGCGTCCTGATTAGCGGTCACCAGTGAAGACTCACCGGTGACCGCTAAACTCCTGAGTTTAGCAGCCCTCTCTCATATACTCACCGATCCCCGATCCCCGGCGCTGCACGGCATTCACACTGCTCCGGCAGCTTCTACTGTTTTGAAAAAGCTGGCCGCCCATTAAACAATCTCGTATTCCCTGCTTTCCCCGCCCACCGGCGCCTATGATTGGTTACAGTGAGACACGCCCCCGCGCTGAGTGACAGGTGTCACACTGCACCCAATCACAGCAGCCGGTGGGCGTGTCTATACTGTGTAGTGAAATAAATAATTAAATAATTAATAAAAACGGCGTGCGCCCCCCCCCAATTTTAAAACCAGCCAGATAAAGCCATACGGCTGAAGGCTGGTATTCTCAGGATGGGGAGCTCCACATTATGGGGAGCCCCCCAGCCTAACAATATCAGCCAACAGCCGCCCAGAATTGCTGCATACATTAGATGCGACAGTTCTGGGACTGTACCCGGCTCTTCCCGATTTGCCCTGGTGCGTTGGCAAATCGGGGTAATAAGGAGTTATTGGCAGCCCATAGCTGGACTCCTTATTACCCCGATTTGCCAACGCACCAGGGCAAATCGGGAAAAGCCGGGTACAGTCCCAGAACTGTCGCATCTAATGTATACGGCAATTCTGGGCGGCTGCTGGCTGATATTGTTAGGCTGGGGGGCTCCCCGTAACGTGGAGCTCCCCATCCTGAGAATACCAGCCTTCAGCTGTATGGCTTTATCTGGCTGGTCTTAAAATTGGGGGGGACCGCACACCATTTTTTTTAATTATTTAATTATTTATTTCACTACACAGTATAGACACGCCCACCGGCTGCTGTGATTGGGTGCAGTGTAACACCTGTCACTCAGTGTGGGGGCGTGTCACACTGTAACCAATCATAGGCGCCGGTGGGCGGGGATAGCAGGGAATACGAGATTGTTTAATGGGCAGCCGGCTTTTTCAAAACAGTAAAAGCCGCCGGAGCAGTGTGAATGCCGTGCAGCTCCGGGGATCGGGGATAGTGACCGACTGACAGAGATTAGTGAATGACAGACATTGTGAGGCGCTTCAGAACACAGCTTTTCAGCTGCGCTCTGAAGCGGACCTTTTTTAAGCTGCGGTGCAGAGCGCACACCTGCGCACATAGCATCAGACACCAAAATCGTATGAGGGATGTCACACGTTACAATTGACTAGGTTCGTGCAACAAAACGCTCAATTCTAGACAAAGATACGATGTGTTTGCGATCAACGGTTTTGCGTTCAATCCTGATCGCACGTAGATGTCACACGCAGATACCTCACAAACGATGCCGGATGTGCGTCACTTACAACTTGACCCCAACGACGGATTGTGAGATATATTGAAGCGTGTAAAGCGGGCTTTACAACCAGAGATTGTTTGAATCTGTGGCACCTGCTGCCGAAATACCATTGATCCCCCGGGATTGCCATCTTTTCCGTTACCTACCTACGGAGGCTTTAGTTTCCTCCTCCAGGCCAGTGATCTGTACCTTTGTTCCAGTGGATCCACTAACCCCGCTCTCTCCTCTATATAACTCAACACACAGACATTAATGTCTAAACTGCTGGCAAAAAAGTGAGCACACCCCTAATTGAAAATTGAAAGATTTTGCACAATTACCCAATTTCCTCTGCAGTGTCATGCAACTCATTAGTGTTACAAGTTCTCATGAGTGAATAGGGAGGAGGTGTGTTACATTTGGTGTTATCGCTCACATACTTTCTCATACTGGTCATTGAAAATTCAACAAGGCTCCTCATAGCAAATAATATTTTGAGTATTTGAAAAAAGATTTGTAGCTCTACATAAAGATGGCCTAGGCAATAAGAAGAATGCCAACACCCTTAAACTGAGCTGTAGCACAATGGAAAAGACCATACAGTTGTTTAACAAGACAGGTTCCACTCAGAACAGGCCTCGCCATAGTAAACCATAGACGTTGAGTGCACGTGCTGAGCATCATATCCAGAGGTTGTCTTTTCAAAATAGAGGTATGAGGGCTGTAAGCATTTCGGCAGTGGATAAAGGGGTGGGGGGAATCAGCCTATCAGTGCTCAGACCATACACCATACACTGCATCAAATTGTTCTGCATGGCTGTCACCCCAGAAGGAAGCCTCATCTAAAGATTATGCATAAGAAAGCCCACAAACAGGTTGCTGAAGACAATCAGACTAAGATCTTGGATTACTGGAACGATGTTCTGTCGTCTGTTGAGATCAGGATAAACTTATTTGGGTCAGATGGTGTCAAGAATGTGTTTCAGCAACAAAGTGAAGAGTAGAAAGACAACTGTATCTTGCCTACAGTCAATCATGGTGGTGGGAGTGTCATGGTTTGGGGCTGCATGAGTGCTGCTGGCTGTTGGGAGCAACAGTTCATTGAGGGAACAATGAATCCCAACAAGTACTGTGACATAATGAAGCAAAGCATAGTTACATAGTTACATAGTTACTTAGGTTGAAAAAAGTTCTAGTTCAACCTTCTCCACCAGTTCTACATTTGGTCACTAATTCACTTATAACTAACAATGTTGTGTGTACTGAGGAAATCATCCAGACCTTTTTTAAAAGCTGTTATAGTATTATACTACCTCTTGTGATAGGGCATTCCATAGTCTGACTGCTCTAACTGTAAAGAACACTTTCCTATTTATCTGCTGGAATTGCTTGATCCTCTCCCTTTGGAAACACACCATCAACACGACCAGTACCTTCAAAAAGAATATTTAGGGAAAAAGTGCTATAGTAGCCAATCATGTCTCCAGACCTCAACCTTTTTGAGCATCCTCAAATGGAAGGTGGAGGAGGGCAAGGTCTCTCTTTTTTATATACTGTAGCCCTTAATTAAAGTGTCTTCTGCTGAACCTTTGAAACACATTATTAAGTCCAGACCCACTAGAGGGTTCCCTGGTACTGTAGTGGGTTGTCGGACTATGACAATCAAAACCTGATTTAACACAAATAGTCGCTAGGGTCCCTACATAAACGAGATAGTGTACTTCTTAACTCCATCTCATCTACTTATCAACGATAGATGGCATCATCCATTCTCCATATAGTAGGTTCATATGGAATAGATGGGGATTTTTTTTCATCTCTTAGTAAAGGCTTGATGTGAAGTGTGTGTATCCAGGGTGCTGCTGTCTTTACTTGCTTTCTTGTATCTAATTCTCTACTTATTAACTTTCTATGTGACTTGTCTATATTCTGTTTTGTGCGACCACTTGAGAAACGTTTTGCTTTCTTAAGGTCCAGTCACACTAAGCAACTTACCAGCGATCCCAACAACGATAGGGATCGCTGGTAAGTTGCTAGGAGGTTGCTGGTGAGATGTCACACTTTGACGCTCCAGCGATCCCACCAGCAACCTGACCTGGCAGGGATCGCTGGAGCGTCACTACACGAGTTGCTGGTGAGCTCACCAGCAACCAGTGACCAGCCATACGTGCAGAGAGCAGGGAGCAGCGCACACTGAGCGCTGGCTCCCTGCTCTCCTAGTACAGCACACATGGGGTTAATTACCCGATGTGTGCTGCAGCTACATGTGCACAGAGCAGGGAGCAGCACACAATGCTTAGCGCTGGCTCCCTGCTCTCCTGGCTACAGCACACATCGGGTTAATTAACCCGATGTGTCCTGCAGCTACACGTGCACAGAGCAGGAGCCGGCACTGACAGTGAGAGCGGCTGAGGCTGGTAAGTAGTAGGGGTGGGGGACAAGTCATCAAAAGAAATCTGACAGTTGCCCCGCCCCTATCAAAGTGTATTAAACACGCCCCCCTTAATCAAATGGCTATCATTTGATATCCTTTTGATATCAAATGGCTATCATTTGATATCCTTTTGATATCAAATAAATATCCCTTTTGATATCAAATGGCTATCATCTGATATTTATTTGTTAGGTTGTTATGTTTCCCCTTAATCCTGTCCTATTATTTATCTGTCCAATAATTGTTCTCTTTTATATAGGTATTTTGATACTGTAATTTTCCGTTAATCAAATTGATATTCAAAGTGTATTATTGATATCAAATTGTCTTACTGACACGCTTACCCATTAAAAGAAACTTTATTCCTATAATAGTAGAATGTTCCCCATGATATTGTCAGTAGAATTATATATAGTATAATGTTCCCCATGAGTCTTATTGATACGATTACCCATGATATTAAATGAGAGAAGTCGGTCTTATTGATACGAGTACCCACGATATTAAATGAGAGAAGTCATTTTATTTCATATAATAGTATAATGTTTATTGAACCAAATCCACAATACACAGCAAATATCAAATCATAATAGTATAATGTTTATTGAACCAAATCCACAATACACAGCAAATATCAAATCAATTATCATGTGAACAATATCAAAAATCAATACAGTTGAATATCCGCAATACACAGCAATTATCAAAGCCGCAAATAACTGAGCAGTTGAATTTAGGATTCAAGCATCTTGTAGAAGCATTAGGGACAACAGCTGACTTTACAAGAGACCAGTTCTTGTGTTAAGTGTTTTTCAATAGCAAATGTGTTTTTTCAGCTTCCTAATGACGTTGCAACAGTTGTGAGTCTTGAAGCGAACATTCATTCACCATCACCTGTTTGCCGTGTATTCATAGTTTTTCAATAACAGAGAGAAGGTACAGTTGTAGTTTTTTGTCAATTACCTCTCAGTAATGTTTTTTCAAGTGCCTAATGATTTTTTCAAATGGATCATAGTCAGAGACAGGATTCACTGTAGTGTGAGAACCCCAGTTGTCATTTTGAATCTCGAAAGGAACAGAAATTAACACATCGTTGAACAAAGTTAAAATGATTCATACAACTATAGCCTTTTGGATCAGATGAAATTTTCTTTACAAAAGCAAGAACTATATTATCGTTTTGCTTTAAATCATTACTAAATTGTTCCAATATTTCACTATATGTCCGTCCTCTTGCTAAATGCCAAAGCATAAACACACAATATTGACCGCAAGCAGTACTAAATGATTGCTGAAGCTGCTTATCTTGAAAGCAGTATAATTCACTATTTCTCTTTAAAAACTTTACAAAATCACGAGGAAAAATTTCATTTTCCGGGGGTAATCCATAACTGTCAAAAAATATGGACTTCTTATCATCGCATAGTAAAATTAATATCCAATGTTTGCCACTCTGATTGGATTTGTCTGTATTGACGATGTACGCAGCGGGTCTCTGAGTGACTCTGGTTGACGGAAGCAAATCACACGGATACACCCCAGAAAATATGCATTCTGTATAGAGATCGGCCTTCATCATGTTTGTGAGTTGTAGGGAATCCATCAGTAAAAATCATACAACACTTCACGACGATTATTAATCTCTAGAATAGTTGAGTTCAGGGCATACACTATCATATTTACGGTGTGTGGCGTAGGTAGAGCAAAGCGTATTTCAGCCCGCAGGTTGCCCGTTTTGATGAGTGAGAAGTGACTTCCAGGTTCTTGATCGGCTGATAAATCAAAAGCAAAGAACGTGAAGCCGTCCATAAATTCTTCTCGATCGATCGACAGAGCGCAGTCCGCTTTATATTTCCCTGAAATTTGCGCTAAAGACATATATTCTCTGACGGCTAGATCAATATTAAAATTGGGTTGGAAGGGTTGAGATGGTATTTGATGACCCTCTAAATATAAAGAGGCGTGGTTAATGTTGTAATGCGGAAAGTACAATGGATTTTTATTATACGCACCGCTAAATGCTTCGTTATCTACAAATCCCAATATAACAGTTTTCGGTATGACGCCTAAGTATAAATTTTCATGGTTTGAGATGCGAGTACCTGTAGGAATACTGTACACTTTCATGCAGGCCCTATCAATAGCGTATTTTGCTGTTGCATTTAGCAACGCCTGACTATGGCCTATCCGGACAGCCGGTGAAACTTGTACTCTCTTTACATAGAGACAAGCATGCATGATTTGTACTTTAAGCGGATCAACTTCAGCAGACATCAAACAGAAAGAATCCTTGTTTCTCGTCAACTTGATCTTAAGGTCAAGACCATTCAATATAAGTTTCGGTTGATTAAATATATCACCAAAAATTGGTCCCAACAGATCCACAGGTTTTGAGTGCATAACTGCTAGAGCTCTCTTGTTGAATCCCGCATTTGCACCATCCAGGATTCGGACATTGTGTTGTCCCGCAGTGTCTTTATAAAATAATCCCGATGTAAACTGAGAAGCCAAAGTCTGTGCGCTGTAATTAAAACATAACTATTAGACCCATCAGAAATGCTTTTAACACAACAGAAAAGCTTTTCTTCACGGACCTGATAATCGTAAATTACCTTTTCTATTCTTGAGGTCCCTTCTTATTGATTTTCCGGATTTTTTTGGAGCGTTAGGAGCCGGGGGAAGTACAGGACTACAGGGCACTTCTACGAGTTCGATAGCCGAATCCCGATTTTCAGCTGTTGCATACAGGGGCAGTACAGAACTACAGTGCACTTCTACGAGTTCGATATCCGAGTCCCGATTTTCAGCTGTTTCAAAGTCTTGATTGTTTTCCATCATATAAACTGACCGCATCATTTCAGTATCTGAATGAGAAATTTTACTTAGCATCAGGTCTAGAAGCACATATTTAATCAGTTATTATACAAATAGTAATAAAGCTGCTGATAATATACATAATTACCTGTGACCGATTGATGAAAACCTGGAACATTTGACTCATCAATTACATCTTCACTGGGTCCATAATTCAGAGTACTAAAAATGTTGTTAAATCCTGGACTCATACACTCTTCTTAAATAAGAAAGAATGAAAGAATATATAATTAATATACAAAATATGATAATTAATATACAAAATATGAACTTAATCAGAGTGAGATGACCCTCCTTTCAATAAATTCAATATAATACCTAATTGGGAATTTGTAAGAAAGGTATCGAAATGATCTCCGGAATTGTGGTTTTCCATCTGAAATAAAATGTAACACATTAATATATATATATATATATATATATATATATATATATATATATATATATGCGCTATGAAAGTAATATACGACAAAATATAATATTACAAAGGGTCTATATTAAATATCTGAATAAGTTATAATAATAAAAATGATTAACTATATCTAAGCAATGATTGCCCTATTCATCAGCAATATTTATTACGCATGTATTAAATATAAAATTACTTATCTATTCAATATTACAAAGGTAAATAACTTATAATAAACAGTATATTAAATATTTAAATAAGTTATAATAATAAAATAAATAACTATCTAAGCCTTGGATGAACTATTCAATAACCATATATTACTCATGTATTAAACATAGGACAGAACTAGTATTCACCACTATAATTGACTAGCAAAGCATATAAGATAACAAGATAACTATAATGCAGTAAAATTTGTTTAAAAGAACTGAAGGCCTCAGTTCTTTTAAACAAATTTTATCTCTACTTAGACAGTACAAAGATATATATTACCTGTATTATAACGCAATAGGTCCTTGATATATGAAGCAATGAGATTTACTTTATGGTATATATTCAGTCTCATATCATACAGACTAGATAATTGAAATATGGAAGGCTACAGTTTATCACTACACAAGAAATGGGAATTAAAAAAGTAAACTTACTGTTTAAAGAGTGAAGCGATGTTCAGTAGAACTGGAAAAATACTTTCTTGGTAAATCTGCACTGCTATGAATGGGCCTTTGCACTCTATTTAAAGGGCTTCAGCTCAGAAAATCACACCCACCAAAAACAGTCAGGGGCGTCACTCCACAGGGTAACAGCCAATCATGATATCTTTATATTTAGACGCCTCAGCTGTTGTCTTTTAAATGAAATTACTTTTCAAGCATAATATAGTTGGTATTAAAGTTTCCATTTAATATCATTTCATACAGAGGCCATTCTGATAAAGACATCAAACGTCAAATTCCTCATCATGGATTCTAGAAACCTTGAAAAAATATTGAATAAGCAGTATTTCACACCTAAAGCTGCTGGTTCCTTTGGTGGAATTGACAAATTATATAGAGAAACAAGAAGAAATCAGGCGATTAAAGAAGCGATTGTGCGTGATTGGTTGAATAGACAAGATTCATATATTTTGCACAAGCCTGTAAGAAAGAGATTTAAGACAAATAAAATCTTAGTTTCAAATATAGACCAACAGTGGCAAGCGGATCTCGTAAGTTTAATTGAATATTCAAGGGAAAATGATAATGTCAAATATATCCTGACAATTATAGATATTCTATCAAAATTTGCATGGTGCGTCCCCTTATCAAACAAGACTGGATCAGGTGTAGCCAGATCTTTTGAACGAATATTTCAAAATGAAAAACGCATACCGAAGAAATTACAGACGGATCGGGGTAAAGAATTTGTGAACGCCTCTATGAAACGTATTTGTAAAACGTATAACATTTTGCATTTCTATACGAACAATTTAGTAAAAGCCGCTGTGGTGGAGAGATTTAATCGTACGTTAAAATCCAGGATGTTTCGCTACCTTACAAGACAAAACACGTTTAGGTACATTGATATTTTACCGGATTTGGTGCATAGTTACAATCATACTTTTCATTCGAGTATTCGCTGTAGACCTGTTGATGTTACGAGCAAAAATTCGTTACAAATATGGAAAAATATTTACAGCTCTAGTATGAATAATAAGTCGATTAAACCTTCTTTAAAAATTGGTGATAATGTACGCTTGTCTCAATATAAACGTACTTTCGCTAAGGGATATGAACAAACATACACTGAAGAAATATTTATGATTAGTGGCATTAATACAAAATTTCAAATACCTCTCTACAAAATCGTTGATTTGCGCGGAGACCCTGTGGAGGGAACATTTTATAAGGAGGAACTACAAAAAGTTTCAGCGGATGAGAATCGACTCTACAAAGTAGAAAAAATTTTGAGACGAAGACGCGTCAAAAATATATCGCTGGTTCTCGTTAAGTGGTTGGGATACCCATCATCCTTCAATAGTTGGATTAAAGAAGACCAGTTGACGGACATGTAATTATGGATTCTGGCTCATTCTATATTACATTACCTAGCAATGCCTCCTCTAAAATTTTTCCAGACAACACGATATCTACGTTTACTACAAAACTGGCAAAACCCGTATACCTTACAGGAACGTATGAAGTAGCACTCACAGAAATTCAGTACCCCCATACCTGGTTTACCTTTGAAAATAACGAAGGCTCATTTTATATCGGAAAACGAGGAGATATCCAGAGGGAATATTTCGTAAAAGCAGGATATTATTTAAATATTTCTGAACTCATAAGAGCCATTAATGAACGTATTGACACATTGAAGGTAGCCGCCGACGGTTTTAAACTTCGTTATGATGAAGTGAAGAGAAGTGTGACTCTATCGGATTCCCCTACGATTCAGTTTGCTCCAGGACAAAAATTGGCTCATATTTTAGGATTGCAACCGTATATTGAGGCGTATGATAATAGCCTGTTAGAGAGAAAGAAGTCGTATGCCGATATAAAAGACGGATTTTATACATTATTTGTTTACACAGATATAATTCAACACCAACTTGTTGGAGACAGTTATGTTCAACTTCTGAGAACCGCACAAGTCAGCGGTAAAAGCTCGGATATTATCACCCTCCAGTACACGCGTCCAGATTATGTACCTCTATGCAAACATAGCTTTGATTCTATAACCATATCTATCTTGACAGATCAGGGTACCCCTGTTAAATTCAAGTACGGAAAAACAATCGTACGATTACACTTTAGGCAGCGACGTGATTGACACGATAAAATGGTGTCTCATAGGGTTTACGGCGATCCAAGCATTTATATCCGCTATTACATAGCTCAGACGGGCAACGGCTTAGAGGGATTTCGCGGTGATGAGTACATGTATGGAGCTGGTCTGGCTGGGATTTTTAGGGGTCTGTTTCGAAAAGCCATGCCCCTCTTCCGAAAAGGATTAGAAATAGTAAAACCGCATGTAAAAACAGCAGTCAAAAATATCGCTAAAGATGCCGTTACCTCCCTCTCTACAACCGTCATGAATAGATTAAACACGCCTCCTCAGGAAGGATCTGGCCTTGTTTATGTCGCTAAAAAACAGAAAAAGAGAAAAAGGCGTACTCTTCCTTTTCTTATGAATAAAATTACTCCCGCAAGACGTAACCGTCAGAAAAGAATAAGGCGCTCTGTTGAAGACATCTTCTAAGCAATTATCATGGCTTTCGTACACGATGCTTCTGTAGAGTGCACAAAATCGGAACTGGATATTTTTGACATTCCCCCTACGCAAACAAGTATCGAGAAATCGCTTTTTGTAGAAGTGCAACCTATTGCGGCTCTGGCGGACAATGCCCCGCTAGAATTTTTCATATCAGGAAGCGGAGAATATTATTATGATTTGAACAATACCCTACTCTACATAAATTGCCGGGTCGTAAAACAAGATAATTCGAATATAGCCGATGGAGCTCGTGTAGCTATGATAAATTACCCGATCGCTACATTATTTAATCAGGTTGATATTACTTTGGGAGATCGCCTCATCTCTCAATCAGACAATCTTTACAGCTATAGAGCCTACATTGAAACATTATTGAATTACAGCGCACAGACTTTGGCTTCTCAGTTTACATCGGGATTATTTTATAAAGACACTGCGGGACAACACAATGTCCGAATCCTGGATGGTGCAAATGCGGGATTCAACAAGAGAGCTCTAGCAGTTATGCACTCAAAACCTGTGGATCTGTTGGGACCAATTTTTGGTGATATATTTAATCAACCGAAACTTATATTGAATGGTCTTGACCTTAAGATCAAGTTGACGAGAAACAAGGATTCTTTCTGTTTGATGTCTGCTGAAGTTGATCCGCTTAAAGTACAAATCATGCATGCTTGTCTCTATGTAAAGAGAGTACAAGTTTCACCGGCTGTCCGGATAGGCCATAGTCAGGCGTTGCTAAATGCAACAGCAAAATACGCTATTGATAGGGCCTGCATGAAAGTGTACAGTATTCCTACAGGTACTCGCATCTCAAACCATGAAAATTTATACTTAGGCGTCATACCGAAAACTGTTATATTGGGATTTGTAGATAACGAAGCATTTAGCGGTGCGTATAATAAAAATCCATTGTACTTTCCGCATTACAACATTAACCACGCCTCTTTATATTTAGAGGGTCATCAAATACCATCTCAACCCTTCCAACCCAATTTTAATATTGATCTAGCCGTCAGAGAATATATGTCTTTAGCGCAAATTTCAGGGAAATATAAAGCGGACTGCGCTCTGTCGATCGATCGAGAAGAATTTATGGACGGCTTCACGTTCTTTGCTTTTGATTTATCAGCCGATCAAGAACCTGGAAGTCACTTCTCACTCATCAAAACGGGCAACCTGCGGGCTGAAATACGCTTTGCTCTACCTACGCCACACACCGTAAATATGATAGTGTATGCCCTGAACTCAACTATTCTAGAGATTAATAATCGTCGTGAAGTGTTGTATGATTTTTACTGATGGATTCCCTACAACTCACAAACATGATGAAGGCCGATCTCTATACAGAATGCATATTTTCTGGGGTGTATCCGTGTGATTTGCTTCCGTCAACCAGAGTCACTCAGAGACCCGCTGCGTACATCGTCAATACAGACAAATCCAATCAGAGTGGCAAACATTGGATATTAATTTTACTATGCGATGATAAGAAGTCCATATTTTTTGACAGTTATGGATTACCCCCGGAAAATGAAATTTTTCCTCGTGATTTTGTAAAGTTTTTAAAGAGAAATAGTGAATTATACTGCTTTCAAGATAAGCAGCTTCAGCAATCATTTAGTACTGCTTGCGGTCAATATTGTGTGTTTATGCTTTGGCATTTAGCAAGAGGACGGACATATAGTGAAATATTGGAACAATTTAGTAATGATTTAAAGCAAAACGATAATATAGTTCTTGCTTTTGTAAAGAAAATTTCATCTGATCCAAAAGGCTATAGTTGTATGAATCATTTTAACTTTGTTCAACGATGTGTTAATTTCTGTTCCTTTCGAGATTCAAAATGACAACTGGGGTTCTCACACTACAGTGAATCCTGTCTCTGACTATGATCCATTTGAAAAAATCATTAGGCACTTGAAAAAACATTACTGAGAGGTAATTGACAAAAAACTACAACTGTACCTTCTCTCTGTTATTGAAAAACTATGAATACACGGCAAACAGGTGATGGTGAATGAATGTTGGCTTCAAGACTCACAACTGTTGCAACGTCATTAGGAAGCTGAAAAAACACATTTGCTATTGAAAAACACTTAACACAAGAACTGGTCTCTTGTAAAGTCAGCTGTTGTCCCTAATGCTTCTACAAGATGCTTGAATCCTAAATTCAACTGCTCAGTTATTTGCGGCTTTGATAATTGCTGTGTATTGCGGATATTCAACTGTATTGATTTTTGATATTGTTCACATGATAATTGATTTGATATTTGCTGTGTATTGTGGATTTGGTTCAATAAACATTATACTATTATGATTTGATATTTGCTGTGTATTGTGGATTTGGTTCAATAAACATTATACTATTATATGAAATAAAATGACTTCTCTCATTTAATATCGTGGGTACTCGTATCAATAAGACCGACTTCTCTCATTTAATATCATGGGTAATCGTATCAATAAGACTCATGGGGAACATTATACTATATATAATTCTACTGACAATATCATGGGGAACATTCTACTATTATAGGAATAAAGTTTCTTTTAATGGGTAAGCGTGTCAGTAAGACAATTTGATATCAATAATACACTTTGAATATCAATTTGATTAACGGAAAATTACAGTATCAAAATACCTATATAAAAGAGAACAATTATTGGACAGATAAATAATAGGACAGGATTAAGGGGAAACATAACAACCTAACAAATAAATATCAGATGATAGCCATTTGATATCAAAAGGGATATTTATTTGATATCAAAAGGATATCAAATGATAGCCATTTGATATCAAAAGGATATCAAATGATAGCCATTTGATTAAGGGGGGCGTGTTTAATACACTTTGATAGGGGCGGGGCAACTGTCAGATTTCTTTTGATGACTTGTCCCCCACCCCTACTACTCTGGTATCAAAGGTAAATATCGGGTAACCAAGGACAGGGCTTCTTGGTTACCCGATGTTTACATTGGTTACCAGCCTCCACAGAAGCCGGCTCCTGCTGCCTGCACATTTAGTTGTTGCTGTCTCGCTGTCACACACAGCGATCTGTGCTTCACAGCGGGAGAGCAACAACTAAAAAATGGCCCAGGACATTCAGCAACAACCAACGACCTCACAGCAGGGGCCAGGTTGTTGCTGGATGTCACACACAGCAACATCGCTAGCAACTTCACAAAAGTTGTTCGTTACCAGCGATGTTGCTAGCGATGTTGTTTAGTGTGACAGGGCCTTTAACTGCAGTCCTCTTTAAAATCTACTCGCTTCTGTTATCTCTAAACCAGAGTAAAGGGAGGGAAAGAATAGAAAGAGCCATCAGAACTGATCCAAAGCTCTCTTATATTTATTTTTCCTCAGAGTATTCGGCAAGTTATAGGTCTTGCAGCTATTCTGAAGCAGCAAAATGATACTTTAATTAAAAAAAACGTAACTATTTATAATTTTGTTTAGTTTTGCATTTCAGAAATAAACAATAAAAAAATGTTCTTTTAGAGGTGTACAGAAACTTTTAATACATATAAAAAAATCCAATCCAGAATATCCGATCATAGGCATAAATATTGTGTTCTGCACTTTCTATACTTCTGAAGTTATATGTAATAAATCCAAAATATTTAAGTTGTCAATTCTTTACAGTAAGCATTCAGCTTATTCATTGCTGTGTCCTGCACTTTATATGTTCCATGTAGTAGTGATTTAATAGCTTGCATTAGGACCTATACTATACAGAGTACTAGTTTTCTTTTCCTTTGAGGTTTTTAACATGCTTTATTTTTTATCTGTCCAATAAATTGCTGAGCGTTTTTTTTTGGGTTGGAAGTGGTGTTCGAAGAATGATAAATCTCCGCTCACTATTCTCCTTGGACGCTGAATATAGAGAAGCATGAATCACTTGATCTGAATCATGATAACCTCACTAGTAAATGTTCCCTGGAAAGCTTGGATTTAGACTTTTTATTGTGCTTTTGTATATTAGTGTGCTCACGTTCTAAAAGAAGTTTTTTTAAATGTTCAATAATTTTGCAGAGAAAACCAACTGCATTAATCCAACCGTCCATAAAATTCTGTTTCAGTGATTCTGCTAATGAATACCAGAATATTTCAGTTATGCATTTCACAATGATATTGGCAGATGGAGCGACTCATTGTTTAAGACAGCTAAACCTAATTCATTTTAGAGTATATTTATAGCAAATGAATAATATCGTTCACTAGGGTATAGTAACCTTGTGAGGCACAAATAATATGAAAGCCCAGGTCCTAATTTTTACATTGCACCCTTGGGATCAAACCATTAAAGCAATTACAGTATATCACAAAACGGAGAACCCCCTAACATATTTGTAATTATTTTATTATATCTTTTAATGGGACAACATTTTGACTTAGGGGTGTACTCAATTTTGTTGCCAGTAGTTTAGACATTAACCACTTCACTCTCGGGCGATTTCCCGCGTTTCATTTTCGTTTTTTGCTCCCTTTCTTCCGTGAGATGTAACTTTTTTTATTTTTCCTTCAATCTAGCCATTTGAGTCTTATTTTTTTGCAGGACTAGTTGTAATTTTGAATCAAACCATACGTTTCACCATATAGTGTACTATATGCATGTGTTACTGCATTTTAATGCAGTTGCAGCGACCAAAAAAATGCAATTCTGCCATTTTTTCTCACTATGCCCCTTAACAATCAGATTAATTGATTTTATATTTTGATAGATATGGCATTTTTGAAAGCGGCGATACCAAATATGTGTATTTTTTATTATTTTATTTTTAATGGAGCAAAAGGGGGTGATTTGAACTTTTAGGGATTTTTTTTATATTTCAAAACCTTTTTTTTTTTACATTTTTTATTAATTTTATTAGTTCCCGTAGGTAATTGAAGCTTATACACTGCAAACACTTCTGCTGTTCAAAGTAGTGCTTAAGCATCCCTCTGAAAAGCAGGGATGAGCTTGCATTAAAGGAACATACACAACCAATGAACATAGGTTTGCCATTGGTCATACAGGGGTTAATGGCTCTGTCTTGCGTTATTTAGAGGGCACACCAAATTTATACTGTTATACAAGCTGTAACACACTGATGACTTTGCATTGTATCAAAGTGTCATATCTTCAGTGTTGTCCCATCAAAAGATCTAATTAAATATTTTCAAAAATGTAAGGTGTGTACTAACTTTTTTGATATACTGTATGTGATCTGATTCATCAATATTCACCAGAATGGGGAAGAGTATCTATATCTTTGTGCACAATTGGAAACTTTTTTTCAACTGATTATGAGGACAGCAATGAGGAGGTACACAGAACACACCTTTGTGGTGCCATGGGTATATGATTTTCAGCCTTCAAAATTCAGCATTTGCTCAATGGTCAGTCATTCAATTTATTGGCCATAGCTGACCTTTGTTTCTTATTACTGTTGTTGTATGCAGAGAAAAGAAAACACAGGAGTGCTCCTGTGTGAATCCGCCTAAAGAAGTTGCAATGAGATAGCAAGGACCAGACTCAGTGAGAGCCATGTCACTCGCACCCATACAAGTCTATAGGTGCAAGTGAAACATCTGACTGCACTCGTATGACATCCCAGTGCAGTGACATCATTGCATCAGCTGACAATGGAGGAGATAGGTTATTTAACAATGGCCAAAAAACTTGTGTTTTCACAACGTTTTTTTCCCCAACTCATCCTGCAGAGATAAATGGAAGATTACAGGACATATGAACTTAGCCTTACTGTGAGGCAGTTCTCATAAATGAGGCCCCAGTTACTTCTGCAGAGACTATACGCAACCAGATTAATCTTACTTTGAGGCAATCTTCATAAATGAGGTCTACAAAGCAAAAATAAGAGGCTAAAATGTAACTTTTAATCCTAATACTCTTAAAAACCTAGATTAGGTTACATGTAACCAAAAACGCCTTAGTGTGCTGACATAGACTAATCCATATGATAATAAATATGGTGCCCAAGGGGCCTATAGACATATAACAAAATTAACAACTTTGATGTACCCCGAGCTACACAATATGGGTGAGATTGTTCTTATTATTCTCATCTACAGTACTTTTAAATATTGTGATTTCCTCCTTTGAGGACCAATATACAGTACCTTGGTTGTTCATATTGAGTTTTTTTGATTATTTTTTTTTGGTGCTCATATAGTGGACCACTGTCCAATTCTGGGATAAATAACCATACTCAATTATTGTTTGTGTTTTGTTTTTTTGTTAATTTTGTTATATGTCTATAGGCTCCTTGTCACGAACCACCGGGGGTGTCACTCAGAAATCCCCCGCGCTGGCTACCAGTACGTCACAATCGGGGGGTAACAAGTGGGGGTCACCCCTCCTTTATACCTCCCGACCGACAGACAGAGCACGTGATGCGCTCTCTAGCGCCCCTCTTATAGTCAGGCCAATTATGGAATTGCCCGACAATAAGCAAGGAGGCCGCTATACTACTTATGCCGATTATTGAAGGGTCCCCGGTGAGAGTAGGGTATATATTCCCCCGACCTCCGCGGGCGGAATATATAAAATCTCCCCGAATCTCACTGGCCTCCCCACAATAATCCTTGGCACAAACTCGCTGCCACCAACCGCTTCACGGTAACTATTAGCCGAACACACAGACGTGGGATTCAAGATCGAGATAACAGAACAGCCCAAGATTAATTATATAATTTAATCAGCCTAAAGCACACTAGAAACTACAATATATACAATAGGAGATCTACAGAATATACATATGTCAGAGTACAGTTACAATCAAAGCATGGGTTACAAACAGGCATACACAGTTCCAGCAGTTACCTTGTGCGTCTGGCCACAGGGGGGCGCCGTGAACCAGGTTTCTAGGATCCTTCCCACAGATGTTTCCTACACGTGACCCCCAGCGAAAGAACACTGGAAAATGGCCGAAGTAGGGTTATCAACCTGGGCAAATCCAGGTCCCCTCCTACCTTAGTGACCTCACAGGGAAGCACTGCCACTCCCCCTGCATGGAGTCAGAGTAATATCCCAGAAGGGGCTATTACCTGCAACTCCGGACTGGGAGGTCCGATCGGGATGGTTCTGGTGCCATCAGATCCGCCCGGGTCCCCTCTGCATTTTGAGTCCAAGCACGACTCATTTACCGGACTCCTACTAGCAGTGCTCTATATCTCGCCGCCCCAGGGTGCCATATACACTCCGAGGATATGCACAGATTCGGCTCGAAGTCCCGATTCTAACGATGTAGGGGGTGTATGGCTGAGACGCACGGTAATATCATAACTGGGTATGATATTACGGAGCCAGCAGTATGCTCTCCTGTGGTGATTAGCTTCCTTTTGGTTTTGCCAGGTCACTGTCCACTTTCTTTGATGAGCGGACACAGCTCCCAGGGGCTCTTCCTCTCTCTCTTTGTTTTAGAGGCCTGAGAGAACACTAATCTCCATATCAGAGGAGATGGCTGTTGGAGGTGTAAGTGGAACACAGACCAGTTCCTTTGACACCTATCTGCTAAACAAACCGTTTATCCCTGTGGTAAATTTTCTGCTTGAAGGAGTTGTGTGAAGGAAAGGGGGGGTGACACCAGGAGAGGGCTTCCTGACATAACTTGAATATCATGATTTATCGTCATATCTCCGGATTTACCTCACACCTCCCCCCTTTTGAGGGCGCTAGGGGGCAGCACACTCCGGTGTTCCCCCGTGCGCCCGTCCGCGACCTCTCCTTGTCGGGACAGCCCGTCTGCGTTACCGTGGTCACGGCCCCTTTTGTGTCGAATGGTGAAGTTGTATTGCTGGAGCGCCAGGCTCCATCGCAACAACCTGCCATTCGTCCCGGAGACAGTGTGTAACCAGCTGAGGGGATTGTGGTCCGTCTCCACGATGAAGTGGCGCCCGTATAGATAGGGTTGCAGACGCTGCAGGGCCCACACTATGGCCAGGCACTCCTTTTCCATCGTGGAATAGGCCACTTCCCTTGGTAACAGCTTCCTGCTCAGGTACAAGACTGGGTGCTCTTGGCTCGCAGAGTCCACCTGGCTGAGCACCGCACCGAGGCCGAAGTCACTGGCGTCGGTCTGTACTACAAACGGCCGCGTGAAGTCGGCTGCCTGTAGCACGGGCGGGCTGGACAGGGCGTCCTTTAGGGCCCGGAAGGCTGTCTCGCAGTCCATTGTCCAATCGACTGCAGAGGGCAGCTTCTTCTTGGTGAGGTCCGGCAAGGGCTTTGCCAGGCTACTATAGCATGGAACAAACCTCCTATAGTACCCAGCGGTCCCCAAGAAGGACATCACCTGCTTCTTGGTCCTGGGGGTGGGCCAGGACGCGATGGCCTCCACTTTCTCAGGCTCGGGCTTCAGTGTTCTCCCGCCTACCCGGTGACCGAGGTACTGGACCTCGCTCATGGCCAGCTGACACTTTCCCGGCTTGATGGTCAAACCTACCTGGTGGATCCGCCTGAGCACCTGTGCTAGATGCTCTAGGTGATCTTCCCAGGTGGGACTGAAGACGGCAATGTCATCCAGGTACGCGGCCGCGTACCCTTCAAGTCCCTTGAGCAGGGTGTTGACCATCCGCTGGAAGGTGGCAGGGGCATTCCTCATCCCGAATGGCATCACCGTGGACTCGTACAGTCCAAATGGGGTAATAAAGGCAGAGCGTTCCCTGGCCTTGCGAGTCAGGGGGATCTGCCAATATCCCCGGCTCAGATCCATGATGGTCAGGTACTGAGCCCCGGCCAACTGATCGAGCAGGTCATCGATGCGTGGCATTGGGTACGCATCGGCGACCGTGACAGCATTGAGCCCCCTGTAGTCCACGCAGAACCGAGTGGTTCGGTCCTTCTTAGGGACGAGGACTACAGGCGAGGCCCAAGCGCTGTTGGATGCCTGGATCACCCCTAGCTTCAGCATCTCGTCAATCTCCTGGCGCATGTGTTGCTGCACCTCCAGGGAGACCCGATATGCTGAACGCCTGATCGGGGGATGATCCCCAGTGTCCACGTGATGGACAGCCAAGTTAGTCCTTCCGGGCTGGTTGGTAAACAACCCCCGGAAGGGGTGTAGGGTGGCCCACAGCTGGGACCGTTGGTCCTCCAAGAGCTGGTGGCCAACCTCCACATCCTCAATGGATCCGCCTGCCCTAACCTGGGCTAGCATATCCAAGAGGGTTTCCGCTTCTCCCTCCTCGGGCAGGTTGCACACGGGGAGCGCACACGCCTCCCGCTCATGATGTGCCTTCATCATGTTCACATGGAAGGGCTTCCGCCTTCCACGGGCAGGGTCCAGGGTGACCAGGTACGTCACAGGGTTGAGCTGCTGGTACACGAGGTATGGGCCTTCCCAGGCTGCCTGAAGCTTGTCCTGTGGTACGGGGACCAGTACCCACACCTTTTGACCCACTTGGTAGGTCCTCTCACAAGCGTTCTGGTCGTACCAACGCTTCTGATCGGCCTGGGCTTGAGCCATATTGTCGTGTACCAGTTGCGTCACGGCCTGCATTTTGTCCCGGAAGCGCATGACATACTCGATAACCGACACTCCAGGGGTGGCCAAATCCCCTTCCCAAGCCTCTTTCACCAGAGCCAGGGGGCCCCGCACACGTCGCCCGTACAGGAGCTCAAACGGTGAGAATCCCGTTGAGGCCTGTGGAACCTCCCGGTAAGCAAATAACAGGTGTGGGAGATACCGCTCCCAGTCACGCCCGTGGGAGTCGACCAACATCTTAAGCATCTGCTTTAAGGTGCCATTGAACCGCTCGCACAGGCCATTAGTCTGTGGATGGTACGGGCTGGCCACCAGATGTCGCACCTGGACTTGCTTACAGAGGGCCTCCATCAGCTGGGACATGAATTGGGTTCCCCGGTCAGTGAGCATTTCCTGGGGAAAACCCACTCGGGAGAAAATCTCCAGCAATGCGGTGGCCACCTTGTCAGCCCGAATGGACGACAAGGCCACTGCTTCTGGGTACCGGGTGGCATAGTCCACTACCGTCAGTATGAAGCGTTTCCCGGAGCTACTGGGGATGGCCAGCGGGCCGACCAGATCCACAGCCACCCTCCTGAAAGGCTCATCGATGATGGGCAGAGATACCAGTGGGGCTTTGGGGTGTGGCCCCGCCTTCCCCACTCTCTGACAGGTTTCACACGAACGGCAGTAGGCAGCCACATCAGCCCCCATTTTTGGCCAGTAGAAATGCTGGTTTAACCTGGCCTTGGTCTTAGCGATCCCTAGGTGTCCGGCCATCGGAATCTCATGTGCGATCCGCAACAACTCCGTCCGGAACGGATAGGGTACCACCAACTGTCGGTCCCTGGGCCACGCCTCCGGTGAACCCTGCTGGACCGTGACCCGGTACAGCCGTCCTTGGTCCCAGACCACTCGCTCCGGGTCCGAGTCCGAGGGAGGCTGTGCCGCCTGCACCTTTAGAGCTTTCAGGCTGTCGTCAGCTTCTAACGCTGCCTGAAACCCCTGACTAGATGTGGCCAGAATCGACGAGACTGTCACATCTTCGGTCAGTACCCCGGGACCTGTGTCCTGGCCTCCACCTGACTCGGCTGCCACTTGGTCAGAAGGGGAAGAGCTATCGGACCTCCGGGAGGCCCCTTGGCTTCCAGCACTCCCACTGCGGGTGACAGCGGCCACAGCCGCTGCGACCGTGGGTCGTGCCTGCTCCTCCTCCGTTCCTGACCAAGTCGCCGGTTCAGGCAGACCTACCTGGCTTCCTGACACCCCGGTTGTGGGGGAACCATGTACCGAGATCTTACCTGGGAGCACTTCCGCTCCGGGACCGGCCCCAATCTCACCTGCCTGTTCCCCTCCTGCAGCAACAGAACCCCGCTGTGAAATCTCTGGGGACCCCACATTTGCTGTGGTAGCCCCCACCCCACACACTGGTCCTCCCCCTGCAGCACCCTGCTCTCTGCTTATCCCTGCAGAGGGCAACAGATCCCAGCTCACTGGCTGATCACTTGTAGAGGCATTGTCACACCTTTCTCTGACCCCCTCCCCTCCTGTCACAGCTGCAGCTGTGTGTGTGTCTATGCAAGCCGAAAAATCAGAGTTCACTCCCCCCTCCCTTACATCATTCATAGAGAACACATTAACATTGTCAGGAGTCATGTCAGTACTGGCTGAAGGTTCAGCCTTTGGGGGGGGCCCAAACTGGGAGGTTATCTGCCCCAAATCTGTCCCAAGTAGCACGTTTGCGGGGATCCGATCAGTTACCCCCACCTCCCTCACCCCTCGCCCTGCGCCCCAGTCCACATAAATGCCAGCAACAGGCAGCGCCGGGTCAATGCCTCCAATCCCGGAGACAGCGAGGGTTTTTCCAGGTATCAAGTCTTGGGGGGACACCATCTCAGGCCGCACCAGAGTCACCTCCGAGGCGCTGTCTCGCAGTCCTATGGTCACAGACCGGCCGACGGTGACAGGTTGGAAGCTGTCCAGGGACCTACCACCACCCCCACCCACACAATACACCTTGGGCGGCCCTTGGGACGGGGACGGAGCCGGGGCCTTGGGACGCTGAGGGCACATGGCCTTGAAGTGTCCAGGTAGGTTGCACTGGTGGCACCGTCTTGGCTCTGCCACGGGCCTGGAGAGGGGAGTTGAGGGGGACACCCCCTGCAGTCTAGGGGCAGGTGGGGCAGTCGCAGAATTCATCTTACCCCCTCTCCAGGTGCTGCTGGTGGCTGCTCTCCTGGCCTCAGGAGCCCGATTGTTGGTGTAGTCATCGGCCAGGGCAGCTGTAGCCGTGGACCCCTTTGGCTTCTGGTCTCGGATGAACTGGCGGAGATCCTCAGGGCAGTTCCACAAGAGTTGCTCTGTGATGACCAAGTCCAGGATCTCCGGTCCGGTGGAAAGCTGCAGGCCTTGGGTCCAGTGGTCGGCAGCTCGGGCAAGTGCCCGCCGGTGGTCAGCCCAGGAGTCCTTTGGTCCCTTCTGCAGGGTCCGGAACTTCTTGCGGTAGGACTCCGGAGTGAGGTTGTACTGTTGGATCAGGGCCCGCTTGATTGTGTCGTAGCCCTGATCTGCCTCAGTAGGCAAGTCCCCAAGGATTTCCAGGGCCTAACCCCTTAAACGGGGGGTCAGGTATTTGGCCCACTGGTCCTTGTCCAGATGGTGCTGCAAGCAAGTCCGTTCAAAAGCAGTCAGGAAAGAGTCCAAGTCTCCATCCTTCTCCAGCACTGGGAAGTCCTCAACACGGACCTTTGGAAGTTTGGTGTCTTGAAGGTCACGTGTGGCTGATGAAGGCCGGAGCTGAGCTAGCTGCAGCTGGTGGTCACGCTCTGCCTGTTGCTGTCGCTCTTCACGTGCTGCTTGCCGCTCCGCAGCCTCACGCACTGCTTGCCGCTCCGCAGCCTCAGCGTCACGCGCTGCCTGTCGCTCACGCTCGGCCATGAGTATCTCGTAGGTATCCCGGTCTCCAGCCATAAGCCTGGCCAAGGCAGCTTGAAGGAGGGCCTCTGCACCTCTCAGGCCGGAGGGATTGGCAAGTGGTGATCTGCGGCATGCTGCAGAGCCAGGTGATTCACTGTCCATTTCAGAGCGGAGGACTGGCATCTGGCTCGTTGAGGACCCTTGGGCGAGCTCCTCCTCATCTTGTCCAGCAGTGCCAGGTTGTGCAATGTCCTCTGCAGAGCTGTTCTCTGGCGTCGGGCTCTTGGAGGGCTCGTGGACAACCTCCTCATCGTCTCTGGCCTGAGCATCGGCCATTCCTTTGGCTTTGCTCCTGGTGCCATCAGCCATTCTTGCAGACTTTTGGTCACTGACACAGAACTGACACCTGATGCACCCACACACCTTACAGTATCTGCACTCTGACACTCTAGTGTTGGTCTGGTCTGAAGACCCCAGCAGCCACAGCTGCTGCAGGCAGTCTTTAGTGTCTGGGAGTATGGGTCTCACACTCACACACACTATTATCTCAATCCCACCGCTATGCCACCAATATGTCACGAACCACCGGGGGGGTCACTCAGAAATCCCCCGCGCTGGCTACCAGTACGTCACAATCGGGGGGTAACAAGTGGGGGTCACCCCTCCTTTATACCTCCCGACCGACAGACAGAGCACGTGATGCGCTCTCTAGCGCCCCTCTTATAGTCAGGCCAATTATGGAATTGCCCGACAATAAGCAAGGAGGCCGCTATACTACTTATGCCGATTATTGAAGGGTCCCCGGTGAGAGTAGGGTATATATTCCCCCGACCTCCGCGGGCGGAATATATAAAATCTCCCCGAATCTCACTGGCCTCCCCACAATAATCCTTGGCACAAACTCGCTGCCACCAACCGCTTCACGGTAACTATTAGCCGAACACACAGACGTGGGATTCAAGATCGAGATAACAGAACAGCCCAAGATTAATTATATAATTTAATCAGCCTAAAGCACACTAGAAACTACAATATATACAATAGGAGATCTACAGAATATACATATGTCAGAGTACAGTTACAATCAAAGCATGGGTTACAAACAGGCATACACAGTTCCAGCAGTTACCTTGTGCGTCTGGCCACAGGGGGGCGCCGTGAACCAGGTTTCTAGGATCCTTCCCACAGATGTTTCCTACACGTGACCCCCAGCGAAAGAACACTGGAAAATGGCCGAAGTAGGGTTATCAACCTGGGCAAATCCAGGTCCCCTCCTACCTTAGTGACCTCACAGGGAAGCACTGCCACTCCCCCTGCATGGAGTCAGAGTAATATCCCAGAAGGGGCTATTACCTGCAACTCCGGACTGGGAGGTCCGATCGGGATGGTTCTGGTGCCATCAGATCCGCCCGGGTCCCCTCTGCATTTTGAGTCCAAGCACGACTCATTTACCGGACTCCTACTAGCAGTGCTCTATATCTCGCCGCCCCAGGGTGCCATATACACTCCGAGGATATGCACAGATTCGGCTCGAAGTCCCGATTCTAACGATGTAGGGGGTGTATGGCTGAGACGCACGGTAATATCATAACTGGGTATGATATTACGGAGCCAGCAGTATGCTCTCCTGTGGTGATTAGCTTCCTTTTGGTTTTGCCAGGTCACTGTCCACTTTCTTTGATGAGCGGACACAGCTCCCAGGGGCTCTTCCTCTCTCTCTTTGTTTTAGAGGCCTGAGAGAACACTAATCTCCATATCAGAGGAGATGGCTGTTGGAGGTGTAAGTGGAACACAGACCAGTTCCTTTGACACCTATCTGCTAAACAAACCGTTTATCCCTGTGGTAAATTTTCTGCTTGAAGGAGTTGTGTGAAGGAAAGGGGGGGTGACACCAGGAGAGGGCTTCCTGACATAACTTGAATATCATGATTTATCGTCATATCTCCGGATTTACCTCACACTCCTTAAGCACCATATTTAATATCTTATGGTATAGTCTGATATGTCAGCACACTAAAGAGTTTTTGGTTACATGCTACCTAATCTAGGTTTTTAAGAGTATTCGGATTAAAAGTTACATTTTAGCCTCTTATTTTTGCTTTGTACACAACTGTCTGCTGCTGGGAGCTCAGGTTGCTGATCACGATCTCCAGCTTTTATAAGGGTCTGTATTCTGGGGCTCTATACCAGATATAGCTCTTTGCTTCCTGGTTCCTGTTGTTATCCAGCTGTATAGTGATCTTCAAGTTGCGGTTCAGAGTGGTGTGTGAGTCCTCCAGTTGTGTATTTATTTCCTACCCCTTTTTGGGTTACTCCCCAGTTCACATACTCTTCCTCCTTTGTGTTTAAGTGCAGTGTGCACAAGTTTTCATTTACCCTTGTCTGTGAATATTTGTTGGGTTTTGGCAACTGGGTTTCTAGCTCACTCCATGGCTGGGGGGGAAGTAGTATCAGGACTTGGACAGTGAGAGGGCCATGTTGGCGGCTCGAACCTGGCTACCATCACGTCTATTTTTGAGATAAGGGACAGCACAGGGGCCCCAGTCTTAGGGTTAGCCTTGGAGCCCCTGTTCCATTCCTACACCCCTGTGACAATGTGTGTGTTAATATAATCACCTACTGCCGCCTTCTCCTGGATCCAGTGCAGAACAGTTCATCTTCTGAGTGACATCCCCATAGGGCAGGGGTGGGGAACCTCTGGCCCGCGGGCCGTATGTGGCCTGTGACAACTTTTTATGCGGCCCCTGAGCACATTCCCGGTGACCGCTGTGCTCTGGCAGCAGCAGCGCTTTTCCTGACTGCTGGCCCTTTAAATCCCACTGCCTGATGCCCTGAGGGTAGGTGCTAGAATGTACGGGCTCTATCCAGATCCTGACTTCCAGGACATGACTGCAGTCCATACATTCTAGGCTTAACCCCGGCCTTTGCTATTGTGCTCTGGTGGGCAGGGTAAACAGCATGCTGCGATAAAGTCACAGAAGAGCTGCAGCAGATTACCGGCCTCCTGGACCTGTGCTGTGCTCTGTGACTCCTCCCCTCCACCCCAGTTCTGTGAGTATTTGACCCATTGCTGCCCCCCTCACTCAGTGCTGTGTACCCCCTCGTGCTGTGTGTACCCCCAGTACAGTGTGTACCCCCCAATGCTGTGTGTACCCCCCAGTACAGTGTGTACCCCACAGTGCTGTGTACCCCACAGTGCTGTGTACCCCCAGTGCTGTGTACCTGCTAGTTCAGTGTGTAACCCCTAATGCTGTGTACCCCTAGAACTGTGTACCCCCTCAGCGCTTTGTAACCTCCCACTGCTGTCCATGCCCCCCTAGTGCTGCCTGTATCCCCTGGGTGATGTCTATGCTCCCCCAGTGCTGTCCGCACCACCTAATGCTGTCCATGCTGCCACCAGTGCTGTCCATGCCACAGTCAGTGCTGTCTGTGCCCATTTATGCTGTCTGTGCTCCCCAGTGTTGTGTGCCACCCCTTAGTACTGTGTACCCCCAGTGCTCTGTACTCGCCACTGCTGTCTATACCTTCCCACTGCTGTCTATGCCCCCTAGTCCAGGCCCTTTTGGTGATGTCTATGCTCCCCCAGTCCTGTCTGTGTCTCCCTAGTGATGCCACCTAGTGCTGTCCGTGCTGCCACCTAGTGCTGTCCGTGCTGCCTCCTAGTGCAGTCCGTGCTGCCTCCTAGTGCAGTCCGTGCTGCCTCCTAGTGCAGTCCGTGCTGCCACCTAGTGCTGTGCGTGCTGCCACCTAGTGCTGTCCGTGCTGCCACCTAGTGCTGTCCATGCTGCCTCCTAGTGCAGTCCGTGCTGCCTCCTAGTGCAGTCCGTGCTGCCACCTAGTGCAGTCCGTGCTGCCACCTAGTGCAGTGCATGCTGCCACCTAGTGCAGTCCGTGCTGCCACCTAGTGTTGTCCGTGCTGCTACCTAGTGCTGTCCGTGCTGCCACCTAGTGCTGTCCTTGTCCCCAGTCATGTCTGTGCCACCGGCAGGGCTGTCCATGCCCCTCCTGTGATGTATATGCCCTAGCCCCTCCTGTGATGTATATGCCCCAGCCCCCCTGTGATGTATACGCCGCAGCCCCTCCTGTGATGTATATGCCCCAGGCCCTCCTGTGATGTGTACTCCCAGTGTATCCTGTAATTTATGCGCCCCAGCCCCTCCTGTGATGTATATGCCCCCAGCATCTTCAGACCGAGACAAACCTGGAAAAGCAGCTGTGAAAAACAAGATGATCACTATCATTGAACATCACAGCCGCACCAAAGAGAAGCAGCTCTTGCCTCCACAGTAGTGCTGAGTTAATTAATCGTTTGACCAAATATAGCAGGGTTATTTTTCAAGTTGATAAAGTTGTGCGGCCCCCAAAGGTTAGTAGGAAATTCCAAATGGCCCCCAGCAGTAAAAAGGTTCCCCATCCCTGCCATAGGGAGTGATTTTTAACATCATTTTTTTTATCAAGTATACAGCATACTTATGCATTTCACAATACTGGGCCAATCTATAGAAATAAACACAGGCACTTGTTAGCGCATACCATTGGCTCCTAAAATTTGTGACTTTACTCCTTTCAGACTGTGATTCTGATGATTTTGTCTGGCATAATGATCATGGCTCTTTTGGGGTCCCTGCCATGAATAATGTCGAGACCATGCTTGATTGTGATTCCTACAGTAGCTGCTAAAGTGTGACTGTCTATGTAAGGTAAATGATTCATTGCTAGAATTATTATTAATAAATAATAATAATAATAGTAATATGCAGTTATAATAAAATGTACATTAACAAGTCAAGCTAAGATAAAAAAAATTCTACTGCATTTATTCCTTTTTTCTTTTTTTTTGTATTCTTGAATATTTCCGCTCTCTAAAGTCTGAATGTAATCAATTTTGAATAGTAAATAAATTCACATTCTCGGCATCGATCAGGCACAAAACTTGCCTTTAGCAAATTAACTTATCACTTGTGTTATGAAACCTGAATAAACAAATTTCTATTAAAAATAATAGATGAATTTTTCAAAAGTCAACTACGGTTGCATGTGTTAGTAAATGCTGCTGGAGCGGTGATGCGCACGTCGACTGATCAGCAAGAAGAAAGCTGGAGGCAGTCTTGTTATCAGTGTTACTCTTACTGTGCTCGTTTTAACACTTTTTCTCTTATGTTTATAAACATTTTATTCTTGTGTTAACCCTGTCCACTACATAGTGACAATTCGTTTTCCCATATTTTCGCATGTACAATTTTCTTTTCTTATTTGTATGAATTTTCCTGATGAAAAACAAAAGCCTAAAAGCAAAAGTATGTAATTAGGCATCCTGGTGCATACTGTTTTAAAGGAATCAATTTATGAAGGTTCAAACTTTTTTGTGTCTAGAGTGAAAGGCACCTACAGAGAATACAAATCACCAGAGGTATGTTAAGTGATTCAGTCAGTAAGGAATGATGGGAGATTTCCCCTCTCAAGTCAGCAGAATTGTGAATGCAGCTCAAGACTATGATACATGCTGTTAGGCTGACCATGTATATTGATCTATTATTATGGGAGTGACTAATAGGCTGTTGCGAAACCGAGAGGTTGCTCCCAGGATAAAGCAGGTCACGAACGAGGAACGAGACCAGACAAGGTTTAAACGAAACTTTTTATAACCTGATAAAGGCAATGGGGATGTAAAGCAAATATAAATACAAAGAAATGTACAGGAACCTGGGTACTGAACCGGGGTCAGCAGCTGGGCTAAGGACTGACTCCAATAGGACAGCAACCAACAGGAACAGTTTACCTAAAGAGGAAATTCTGGAAACACTACAAGGTGTAAATCACTGGGTGTATGAAGGAGCTGTCCCTGGACCAGCACACCAATTAACAATCTTAGCAGAAACTCTAATTCCCCGTCCTTCCCCCACACATATAAACAACACAGGAAAGTACCCCGGGGTTAACCAATTGCTTTCAGAGATACACCAACAGTACTGCAGCAATGGCGGCTGCGTAGTATAAGACCTGGTCTGGCGCCAAACCCACTATTGAGTCAGTGTGCACACTTGTCCGCAAAAACAAAAAGATATAGGCCAGGCCTGAGCTCAGGACTCACTGTTGCACATGTTTATCTCCTGGGGTGGTCTCCTTGCAATGGGATTTCCGTTCTGTGTCCAGCTCTGCAACAATTCTATATGGCACCGACAATCACCAGGGACAGTTCTCCTAGGGCTGAATTTACAGACTGATAGGAAGGCCTCAGATAAAGATCTCCACCGGGTTCGCTTCTGCAGCCACTGTCTCTCTCTGGCATCCATTTATATTCACTCACAGTAGAGTGGACTCTGCTCACACAGCAGTCAGCGGCTTCTCTCTCTCACTCCTGGCCTGCTAGCATGGACCAGGACACCGGCAGACCATCTTTCTCCAGTCTCTCTGCGCTCTGTCTCTCCTCTTTCTTTCCCACTTCCTGTCTTTTCTCCTCACAGCATTCTCCTCTAAGCCTTAGCAGACCTCCCTCTTCTGGACAGAAGAAGACACTGCAGCTGGAGTATTTGCAGTATCAGTCCCCTTCACTGTAATGTGGCATTGTGCCCTAGTCAAGCCTTATCTGTGTGCATTTGGAAAACTAAGCAACCCCCTCCTCACAATTGGTAGGTGTGTGAGGGGTCATTTTATCAGTATTCTGCATCTGTGTTTCCTCAGCATTTATCATGTGGGCCATCTGCAGCCTGCAGTGTATTGTGCCCATGTATCAGTATTTATGGCTGCTTTATTTCTGGATTTTTCTTATTTAATATCCTTTTTAGTAAACTTGTCCATACACAGGAACACCTCAATTTGGCTGACTGCCTCCATGTTATCTATGAGAGTCACTGCCAAAATCCTCTGACAATGACTTATCTCTTCAATGAACAAAAGGATTGGCCATTGAAATTCAGCAAAAAAAAAACAAACCATGGGCGGCACAATCATAGCCTATCAGTATGTTTACTCTGAAATGCTCTGGCATTTCAAAGCTTGTTAGGGACTATATAGGTGTGGCCCCCGGCAAGCTTCTCTTGGCACAGTTGTAGTTGATGGATAGGTCTCACCATATGCATGTTCATTGGGAGGTATCTGTCAATCAATCAGAGTGGGTGGATATAAGCGTACTGGGGGCATACTGGAGGCCATACCGGACCAGTCTCATCTCTCTATAGTACCTGGCCAACTTTTCAAACTATCTTTTTCCTATGTTTTACAGAAAACATACCTGCTTCAATCATATAGCAATGCTCTGATTCGTGCTAGGTCTGGTTTGGGCAGCTTCTGTCGACATGCAGATTCCTTTAAAGTTCAAACTAATTCTGCCAAAAACATTTTCCAATATGATCAACAATATGTGCATGTTGTATTTAACCCAAGACCATTTTTCACATATACGTGAACCACAAGATGCCCAGTATGCTGTGTTTTAACATAATTCTTAAAGAGGTTTCACCATTAGACTTATTGTTCCATTGATGGAATGTACACAGTCAGATTTCATGGTCTAGGGTGCAGCAGTCAGGAGGGCATTATATACAGAAGAAATAACAACGTATTTACAAATATTTTAATTTTACTTTGAAAAGGCCATATAAAATTCTGTTTTTTAAATTAATATCCATGTACATTAACTAAATTAAGTGGTACATTTATGTTGCCCGTCTCTACAGCCTACTCTACTGTCTTGCTCAGTGATTGTCAAGGGTGTGTCACATGTGACAGACAGTCATGTGGTTTCTGGCTATAGAAGATCACAGCGTCTGGCTGCGCAGAATGCTCCCTGACTTTCCATTGTTCTTGCTGTCAGTATTTATTGGTATAGGTAGCTTTCCTGCTAGATTCATCTCTCTCCCTTTTGGACCCAACAGGAACTCAACTTCCACCAAGTTGTTGATCATCAGTATTCCCTTGTTGTTTAATTACCCCTTCCGTCCTGTGGACTGGGCTGGTGATATTTATATTTCCTTCAAGCCGAGGTTGCAAGCAGTTGGTTTCTACTACTCTGTGGGATAATGGCTGAATCTCTGCTGAACTTCCACCTCATGATGTTCATGCTTTCCCCCATGTGTCTCCCTCGTGTCTTCTATAGTTGTTTACTGGAGTTGATGAAGAGCTCTTCACTTCTGTTCCCTATTTAGGCACCAGCACTAGGAATACCTAGGGTCAGGTATCCAGCTCGGCGCATAGGTGCGGAACCTATCTAGGTTGTTGAGGGACCCCGAGGACTATCAGTAGTTTAAGTCAGGGGTCACCATTTTCCCTCTCCTTGGACACAGGGTTTCCCCACTTTTCCGCCGTGTGTTTTTTACTTCCCCGTACTTAGCATGACAGTCACAGGCTCAGTTGCAGAGGGCCGCACTGCAGTTACTTATTACAGTTTCATGCATCTCTGCCCCCTGTGAAGGTGTCCTGGATTCTGGGTGATAGACAGTGTGGGAAATGAGAGTGCAGTGCCGGTTCACTGCTTCTATCTCTACTGCTGCCATAGCTTCTAACTGTGACAAAAGTTGTCATAAGGGGGCTTGGCTAGTAGTAGTGAGTGATTCCAGCATAATAGGGAGGGGGTGCAGAGTTATGGGTTGTAGTATTGTGCTGAGAAATGTGTAAATTTGAACCTGAATATACATAGAACACAGGTGTCGCTGCTGACCTCTGGGGTCCAGCTAGTCAAAAATATGAAGAATCTCTAAAAACAGTGATCTGCATGGTTTTACTTAACAGCTTGTCTTTAACTTAATTTGGTGTCTGGTACTGTAAAACACTCTTACTCAAGTGAATGGTTAAAGGTGGCATTATGTAAGAGTACCAAGCACAACAACCAGGTTCTCATAATTGGGGTGGGTCATAAATATTGGTACTCTAATTTTATGACAATAATATATTTGGTGGGAAAAGCTGAATGCCAACTAAAATATGCTTCAATAACAATTCTCAGATGAATTACAGGATCACAAATGAAAAAAATAAAATGACAGACGGCTAAATTGTTTATTTTCAACAGTGCAATAGGTTAGAATGCCGATTCATGACATACAATTTGTTTTTACACTTAGAGTTAAGGTTTGTAATATCCAGAAGCAAATGAAGGACAGTTACATGATGCAGCTGCATGTATTTCATCAACTATGTTAAATACAAACCAATAGAAATGCAAAAAAATCTCATTAGGGTTAGCAGGTGCATGACACATGAAAACAGGCTGCTCCTTCAGCCAACGTCCCTGTCCAGGCACAATTCCATGTCACACCATATGCCTTATATCCCTGAATATAAACAATACCAAGCACAACAACCAGATTTTTACCGTTCGTGGGAGTCTTAAAGGTCTTAAAAAGAAATGAATTCACCAAACTCAACAGATTCATATATGTGTATGAAGACAAGTAATTCATTTTGGAAGACATGCCATCAGTCCATATATCATGGCCCATGCATTTGCCATGATTCAGCCTTAAAGTACTATCTGTCAGCAGCTATTTAGACCAATTTAATAAAAATAAAAATTAAAAACTCTCATGAAATTTCTCAATAACAACACATCAAAATACAGTGTGTGAAATCTGCTTTAAAGGGAACCAATCCCCAGGATTTTAGTATATAACCTAAAGCCAGTGCTATACTGGCACTATCAGGCTGATTCTATACATACCTGTAGTGGTTAGTTCAGATGTTTAGGTTTTCAATCCCAAGAAAGTGTAGTTTATAAATTCAGCAGCTTCTTGAGTGACAGTTGCATCTGAGCAGACATTCTCTGGGAGCCTATTCATATGGATTGCCGCCCCCTGCCACCTGTTCCTCCTCTATGGTAAGTATTATACAAACGATTCACTTTTTTGAAGGACCTGTGGTTAGGTCATACTCATGTGACCAGAAGGGGTGGGTCCTCAGCCAACAAAGCTGGATACCAAGTCACATGGGTATGACCTCACACAGGTCCTTCAAAAAAGTGAATAGTTTGTATAATACTTATCAAAGAGAACAGAGAGAGGGAGGAGCAACAGGCAGGGGGGCGGGAATTCATATGAATACCCACCCAGAGATTATCTGCTCAGATGCAACTGTCACTCAAAAAGCTGCTGAATTTATAAACTTTACTTTCTTGGAATTGAAAACCTAAACATCCAAGCTGACCTCTACAGGTATGTAGAGAATCAGCCTGATAGCGCCAGTATAGCACTGGCTTTACCTTATATACGAAAATCCTGATGATTAGTTTCCTTTAAAGTAGTTGCCTCATAGACATTTATGGCATGTCCACAAGATATGCTATAAATATTTTATAGGGGGTGGTCATACCTCTGCGACCCCCAAAATATCTTTAGAAGAGTGGTCTTCTGACCCAAAATGAAGCAGTGGCTAGTCTCTACATTTGTGAATTATAAAAACAGTAGGTATAGCATAAATGTGTGGCGAGTTCCTAATTTCTTCATCCCTGGATGTGGTGACCTCTTCAGGTGGGACAGAGGGGAGTAGGTTTCCTTTATGGAGTGAAATGTTGGATCCAGAGGATTTGCAATTATCATATATTTATGGCATGTCCACAAGATATACTATAAATAATTTATAGATGGTGGTCATACCTCTGGGACCCCAAAATATCTCCAGAACAGTGGATAGAGCATAAATGTGTGGTGACTAGAGATGAGAGAATCTGAATTGTAAAGTTCGGAGATTTGTACTTTAAAAACAAAAAATCAGTGTATGAGTTTGGGTTCAGGTGCTGTACATCTGCTAACAACTCGATTGAGCATTGATGTGCTTGGGTACGCTGGGTGCACACACAGTGTGAGCCACTTGCAGTCTCTGAATGGCTCTCACTGGGGGTAAAAGCAACTATTTTGGATAAAAGAAACCCCTGCCCTCTCTACCCTGGAAGTTCTTGGTTTATGGCTGGCTATAGTAGGGAGGAGACCTGAACTGCCCAATCAGTGACTTCCATTGATGTAAACCCTGGGTCCCAAATGAACTTTACCTAAAGTCCGGTTGAACCTGGCAAACCCGAACTTCCACGGGTCCGTTCATCTCTAGTGGTAATTTCTTCGTTTATTTGTCCCCTGGTTGTGGTGACATCTTCAGGTGGATCAGACGGGAGTAGGTTTAATATTTGAAGTGAGATGTTGTATCCAGAGGACTTTCAATTATCAGACATTAGGTCAAGATGTCATATGAATATGTTATAATGTATAGGAGCAGATGCTTTTAAATTAGAAGTAGATGGTAGTAGGAAGCTGATTTGTTATAATCCACATACAAGAATCATTAACGCAATTTTGCAACAGTTTATTAGAAAAACAGCAAAATTGTGATAAACATTCAGATCATTGTGATGGGGCTGTATGAAATTTTCTTTCAGCAAAAACTGTGCTAATTTGTCCATTGCCCATGTCTAGTATAAGAAAAACCTGTGGCACACGTTATAGCAGATCTAAAGGATCTATGCCAAAGATTTTTTGCAATTAATCTGCTTCTCCAGTGGTGGCAGTAGTTTATATAGTGACTTAAGGCAAGATTTTCTGTAGTACTTGTCATAAAGTATCAATCAAGTGGAATAAGTAGAGGTGCACTGTAAGTCATAGATAAATACGTAAACCTAAGCTTTTAAAGCCTTTACATAGTTATTAAAGCCTTTTATATTCTATCAATAATTTTGTCACTAGATACATAAAGAATAACAACTCTGGATCCCAATCTGCTACTTTAAATGTGACAGTTCTCATTAATTGCAATGGCATTTCTGGCTACTTATATACACAAGATGATGGATTTATAAGAAACATGTAAAGTAGATAAAAGCAGAAGCTACTAATAAAAAAATATGTCCAACTTGAAAGAAATTATCATTTTTCTATTTTTTTGTAGCAGCTAATTTTACAAATTTCCTACCATTATAAGATGTTGCTTTTCAGCAGCTCTTAACACTAGAAGTCCCAGAAATTTCGAGCTCCCCCCTGAAGTCCCGAAAGAGGGTCAAATGACCCTTAGTCCAAACTGTAATTAAGGCCATTACTGTCGCACCACAGGAGGTTGGAAAACAACAACCTCCTGTGCTGCGACAGTAATGGCCTTAATTACAGAACAAAAGACGGTCATTATAGGATGTTAGCTAAAATCCTTCAGGCCATTCGACCCGTCTCTGGGTTCCAAAGGTAGAAATGTTAAATGACCCCTCTCTGGAACTTCTAGTGATAAACTACCGTATTTTTTTGATTATAAGACGCACTTTTCCTCCCAAAAATTTGGGAGGAAAATCAGGTGTGCATATTATAAGCCAAATATAGCTTACCGGGGGGTGCTAGAGAGGGGTCACAGGAGGTAGGGGCGATGCTGCGGGCTGTGCTATGCGATGTACTGCGGGCGGAGCGCTATGGCCTCTGCTGCGGTGCGAGCGGTGAGGCAGGGTTCACCATCCTGAATGTTGGTGGTGTGGGCTTCAAATAATGGCGCCCGGAGTAAGTGCGTGCGCAGATGGAGCTCTTGGCTCAAGATCGTTTGCCTCAAGATCTCATCTGCGCATGCGCCGCCTCCTGCCCATTGATCTCCCAGCAGCGGACTTAAGGAAAATGGCGCCCGGAGGTGGCACGTGCACAGATGAGATCTAGGCTTGTAATTGAGCCGATAGCTCATTCTGTGGACGCGACTCTGGGCACCATTTTTTTTAAATCTAGACATTCAGGATTGTGGACCCTGCCTCACCGCCCATGGTGCAGCCGAGCCCACAGTGCAGTGCAGCAGAGCCTCTTAATTCCGCCGTCCACAGCAAGCATCTGGGACACCTGCTGTACCGATGGCAGCATTGTCCTACTCCAGCACCATCCCTGCCTTCTCCGACCCCACTCCACCACCGCTGTCACCCCCCCTCCGGTTATAACACCACCGGATTATAAGATGGACCCCTTATTTTTTTTCCCTCCAAATTTGGGATGCGTCTTATAATCTGGTGTGTCCTATAAACTTAAAAATACGGTACTTAGAAAGTGACTGCCATCAGTTGCTACAGAAGTCCCAACCAATAAAGTGGTAGCCAACAATCATGACAGTGATAACAGTAGGAAAATGCCAATATGTCTGCACCTACAAGAAATCTGAACTGCTTAAAAATGTATTCTCATTTTATTTTCGGAAGGCAAGGACATTCTGCATATAGGTGGAATATGGGCATGCAGCTACGATACATACAGTTAGGTCCAGAAATATTTGGACAGTGACACAAGTTTTGTTATTTTAGCTGTTTACAAAAACATGTTCAGAAATACAATTATATATATAATATGGGCTGAAAGTGCACACTCCCAGCTGCAATATGAGAGTTTTCACATCCAAATCGGAGAAAGGGTTTAGGAATCATAGCTCTGTAATGCATAGCCTCCTCTTTTTCAAGGGACCAAAAGTAATTATACAAGGGACTCTAAGGGCTGCAATTAACTCTGAAGGCGTCTCCCTCGTTAACCTGTAATCAATGAAGTAGTTAAAAGGTCTGGGGTTGATTACAGGTGTGTGGTTTTGCATTTGGAAGCTGTTGCTGTGACCAGACAACATGCGGTCTAAGGAACTCTCAATTGAGGTGAAGCAGAACATCCTGAGGCTGAAAAAAAAGAAAAAATCCATCAGAGAGATAGCAGACATGCTTGGAGTAGCAAAATCAACAGTCGGGTACATTCTGAGAAAAAAGGAATTGACTGGTGAGCTTGGGAACTCAAAAAGGCCTGGGCGTCCACAGATGACAACAGTGGTGGATGATCGCCGCATACTTTCTTTGGTGAAGAAGAACCCATTCACAACATCAACTGAAGTCCAGAACACTCTCAGTGAAGTAGGTGTATCTGTCTCTAAGTCAACAGTAAAGAGAAGACTCCATGAAAGTAAATACAAAGGGTTCACATCTAGATGCAAACCATTCATCAATTCCAAAAATAGACAGGCCAGAGTTAAATTTGCTGAAAAACACCTCATGAAGCCAGCTCAGTTCTGGAAAAGTATTCTATGGACAGATGAGACAAAGATCAACCTGTACCCGAATGATGGGAAGAAAAAAGTTTGGAGAAGAAAGGGAACGGCACATGATCCAAGGCACACCACATCCTCTGTAAAACATGGTGGAGGCAACGTGATGGCATGGGCATGCATGGCTTTCAATTTCACTGGGTCACTTGTGTTTATTGATGACATAACAGCAGACAAGAGTAGCCGGATGAATTCTGAAGTGTACCGGGATATACTTTCAGCCCAGATTCAGCCAAATGCTGCAAAATTGATCGGACGGCGCTTCATAGTACAGATGGACAATGACCCCAAACATACAGCCAAAGCTACCCAGGAGTTCATGAGTGCAAAAAAGTGGAACATTCTGCAATGGCCAAGTCAATCACCAGATCTTAACCCAATTGAGCATGCATTTCACTTGCTCAAATCCAGACTTAAGACGGAAAGACCCACAAACAAGCAAGACCTGAAGGCTGCAGCTGTAAAGGCCTGGCAAAGCATTAAGAAGGAGCAAACCCAGCCTTTGGTGATGTCCATGGGTTCCAGACTTAAGGCAGTGATTGCCTCCAAAGGATTCGCAACAAAATATTGAAAATAAAAATATTTTGTTTGGGTTTGGTTTATTTGTCCAATTACTTTTGACCTCCTAAAATGTGGAGTGTTTGTAAAGAAATGTGTACAATTCCTACAATTTCTATCAGATATTTTTGTTCAAACCTTCAAATTAAACGTTACAATCTGCACTTGAATTCTGTTGTAGAAGTTTCATTTCAAATCCAATGTAGTGGCATGCAGAGCCCAACTCGCAAAAATTGTGTCACTGTCCAAATATTTCTGGACCTAACTGTAAGTCACATTGCTTATACCCTTATTCTTTAGCAACTCATGGTTACTGACAAAACCCAGTGATTCCATGACAGTGAAAGAGTTAAACCATTATGACGGTATTCCTCCTTGTTCTTGCTGGACACAAGGTTTGACAGCTAAGCTCTGTGATATGTGTTTCTTCTCAGAGAGACATAAATTAAATTAAATGAAAAGTCAACCCTTCCACTTCTCTTTGAAATATTAAGATGCCTTATCAAATAAACTGTCTGATATGGAATTTATGCCAACTCAAAGCAATTGCTCACAGTGGAGAGAGAAAGTATTGCTATTGTGGCAAATCAATATAATAAAATTAAAAAATAATTATCATATATAACATTTCGAATCGCATGCCCAACATAAGGGCACCTCACTTGGGCAGAATAAAAAAAAAAGAAAGGGCTGAGACAGCACCAGAAGGGAGACATCCAATTTGCCCTGGTGTAACCTTTCCAAGGAATAATAACAAAGGGTTAAGGGAACCCTTAGGGGTTTTTTGTTTGTTTTTTAACTTAGTTGGCCAGGACAGTGAAAGAGTAATAGGTGATGCAAAGATTGTAGTAACACCAAGACCAAGGAGTGTCGAAGCTCAGATAATCAGGACAGGTACTACTCATACATTCTATATGGGTTCAAATATATTCACTCTTGGCACCAAAACATTTTCACAGCAGATACTTTCAAAGAGTTATCCAATATTATAATACTGATAATGGTGATGAACAGCAGAGCTCTGTTTAAGCGGGAGTTGCCACGTACTTCAGATCCGCCTCCATTCTCTTCAATACAAACTGCTCTGCAGTACCCGACACAGGAAAATAAACAATGAGAGGGTGCTGTGGAGTGTCACCCCCTATACTGATTACATCCGGCTTCTACTAGATATTATTCCATTTGATAAGATGGATGTGACAAGTGTCACACCCCACTGATATAATATTGGCTAGGTCATCAATATCAAAGAATTGGAAAACTGCTTTTTATTGTGAGGTGAGGCCTCCAGGAATAATTTTTCTCTAGGTCTAGGACATCCTACAGATCCAATTATGATTCTCATTTGGCCATAATAGGTCTTTCAATTATGGACATGGGTATGGATGAACACTTTGGCAGGTCTGTGGCTACATCTTTGACATCATTCTACTATCCAGCATTACCTTTTGGCAAGTTGTGCTATATTAGCTCTTCTGTGGAATCCAGCTAGATAGGCTAGCTTTCACTTCATACATCCATCAATAGGCATTACACGCACATCACTCTGTTGCTGGTTCACTGGTTGTCCCTCCTTGGATCACTTTAAGCAGAGCCGGCGTCAGCACCCGGCACACCCAGGCAAGTTCTGGGGCCCTGCATCTCCGAGATGCACACTCGCCATCATCAGGGACATTGATGCGTCCTGTGGCCTCAAACAGGGTTCTGGGGACCACAGTGCTCAGGCTGGCAATAGCACTTTCCTAGCTGCCGGCCCTTAAATCCACACCTGCATGCAGCATTCACTGCTGAATGCTGCATCTTCAGGGCATTAACGTTTATCTGTGGGTGGAGGAAGCGTGCAGTGTGCACTACGCTCCCATCCCACAAATGAAGAGAGAGGAGCCAAAGCACCAATATTCTGGCAAGCTGTATGTCCCCCCACCCCAGTGCTGTATTCCCCCCCATAGTTGTATGTCCCCCCACCACAGTGCTGTATACCCTCTAGAACTTTCTGTTCCCTGACCCCAGTGCTTTATACCCCCCAGAACTGTCTGTCACATGCCCTTAGTGCTGCTTACCCCCTCAGAGCTGTATGACCCCCACCCCAGTGCTGTATGCAATACAAGAGCTGTATGTCCCCCAACCCCAATGCTGTATACCCCCCAGAGCTGAGGGTCCCCCCACACCAGTGCTTTATTCCCCCAGAGTTGTATGTCCCCTCACCCAGTGCTGTATACCCACCAGAACTTTATGTCCCCTGATCCCAGTGCTGTATACCCACCCAAATGTATCTGTCCCCTGACCCCAGTGCTGTATATCCCCAGAACTATTTGTCCCTGGATCCTAGTGCTTTATACTCCCCCAGAGCTGTATGCCTCCACCCCATTGCTGAATACCTCCCAAGAGCTGTATGTCCCCTGACCCCAGTGCTGTATACCTCGCCAGAGCTATATGTCCTCTGAACCCAGTGCTGTAATTCCCCCAGAGTTTTATGTCCCCCACCCCAGTGCTATATACCCCCCCAGAACTTACTCAGAATGTACCTATAAGTCCTAGGTTGCCTCCCTCTCTTTAATGTGGGCTCGCGAGGCGAGCCTGCATTATTCCCCGCACATGTCTGCTGATCTGATTAGTGACTGTGTCGTGGGTGGGGAGGACGCCGCTGCCGCGCTCGCTAACTCTCGGGTCCGGCGCTGCTGCGGCTGCTGCTGCTCGGTGGCTCGAGCGGTGGGTCGGATCCGGGGACTCGAGCGGCGCTCCTCGCCCGTGAGTGAAAGGGGTGGTTGGTTTGGGGGATTTAGTCCGTGATGCCACCCACGGGTTGTGGTGAAGATGGGCACCACCGCTGCTGGTGACGGGGATCCCAGGAGCGATGGTAGGGAGCAGCTGGAATGTTGTTTTTCCCCTCCGTGGGTAGGAGTTGGTGGTCCCGGGGCCCGGTGGTGTGATGGGGAGGCAGGGTTGGTGAGGTGCAGGGTTGCAGGGACAGCGCGGAGTGGTGCCGGATGGCACGGGTGTACTCACTCAGTAAGAGATGCACAAAGTCCTTGGTAAACCAAACGGCTGGATGGACGGGTCCCGCAGCCGGCTGCAGTGTCTCTCCCCGGACAGGTGATGGTGGCTGTCTTTCCCTGCACTTTTGTGTACTTGTTTGACTACGGTGGATCCCCAACGGTAGTCCGCTCCCTGGTGTATGGATGCCGGAGGAGCCCGTTTGCCCACAGGCGCTGGCCCTTGGGTCTCTAGCCTTAGGCGGTAGCTGTATACCCTCACGTTGTGGGTGGTTGCCTTCTGACGGGTCTTTAGCTGTTAGGAAACCCCTGGGGTTCCTGTCACACTCGGATTTGACTGTTGACGGCGACTCCAAGCCTAGTCGGGGTCCGATGGCCCTGCCTGTGTGTGCTGGCTTCACTTCGCTCCCCGGTCGGTACCGGCGGGCCAACGCCTTACCCTGGTCCTACGGTTCCACGTCGATTCACCACTTCTGCAGACGGCCACCACCGTCTGCCAACCTTGCTGTCAGTGCCTGGGCCCCAAACCCAGACACACTTCACTTCAACCTCCTCCACTGAACTCCTGAACTCCACTCTCAGCTTTTCCCGCCTCCAGGCCTGTGAACTCCTTGGTGGGTGGGACCAACCGCTTGGCTCCGCCCCATCTGGTGTGGACATCAGACACTGGAGGGAGGCAACAAGGGTTTTATGTTTGGCTAATGTTGCTGTCTAGTGGGGGTGGGGGTGTATGTATGTTACCTGTGACGACCTGGCTAGTCCAGGGCGTCACAACTGCAAGTACAGGGGGCTCAGCAGCACTGACTATATTGCATAGACATCTCTATCAGAATCAGCTGAAGATGACCATCAGTGGCGGTTGTTAAATGGCGGTGGCATTTAAATGGAATACGCGTCACTGCTTAGGCTTATGGCTCCCATCTGTGCCCTGTAATGCAATCACAGGGCAACGATGGATTGTGGCCTCCTGAAGGTCAACATTGTGCTACCATCTGGTGCTCTTCTGAAGATACTGAGCTTCCAATAATACTGATAATTGTACTATATATGTAATACTGTGGTATTACAGGATATAGTGGGAGTGATCAGCCAATCACAGATTCAAATTCCTTAATGAGACAAAAAAATAGAAAAAGTAGAAAATAAAATAAAGTTCTAAAAAATATTTAAAACCATTAAAAATAAAAGTGCAAATCACCCCAATAGAAGTGCACAAAAATTAAAATTGGCTGATGAGGGTAGGGCTTAATGTAAAAAAAAAAATTATGCTTATTCTTTAAGTATATCAAAAAGACTGACCCGCACATCCAACAGGTGTGAACAGGTACCAGCTGAAAATACAATATAACTATAAAACACATGCAGTTGCACTCTAAAATGATAACATTGAGCAAGGGAACGCTGGTATTGTATTACTGCTTTAGGAATGTTGGAAAAAAAGAGATATTTAGCTTATGTAATGGCCAATGCATGTGAGCCTGGTACCAGCGGCAAGGTGATCTCTCCACTCTATAACCAGGGCACTTGATCCTATAACCATGCTTTCTATTCTCCTTTATAGCTGGATCCTTTCTGTCCAGACATGTAGGTTTTTAACCCAGATAGAGGCATTTCAAGTTAAGGTCCTGATATATAAGAGATCACCTTGTTTTTGGTTACTGGGCTCACATGAATTGGCCAATACATAAGCTAAGTATCTCTTTTTTCAAATATTGCTATAACAGTGATGCAATACCACAGTTCCCTTATTCATTGTTAGCATTTTAGAGTGCAGCTGTGCTTATTTGTTAGGAACAAATTAGTAACAACAAGTTTTATTTTTTTTACATTTTATTTTCCAGTGATCTTGCTACAATTCTCAAAAAAGTGAGTGAAGCTTACAAGGAGGATGACGCCTACTGAAGCCTGACAGAATAATACTTAGTTCAATTTTAGCCATATTTAGACACCTCTATACATCGTAACCAAGATGTGTGAATTTTGTATCCTTTAATCAGATACTGTATGCTATCCATACCATAGTGTCTCCTTTTTTACTGCATTCAGTTATACATTTCTGAAAAACCTTCACCAGATACTAATTTGTTTATTGGCCAGCCTCACAGGACCGACCATATTGGTGTCTGCAGACCTATCCAACAGCATAGGTAAGAGTCCAGTTACACCAGTATCTTGCGTCAGCTAGATTAATTCTCAACATATTGTGTATGTGTGCAGCGCATTGGTTTCGTGTTTTTTTTCTTATCTACTATATCCCCAGAAGGTCAATTTGCACGTGACCTCCGGTTTACCAACTGCGGCTCCACATTTCTTTATAGTTAGTAAGTGCTTGAGCGCTGCCGTTTCTAACAGTGTCAAAGAATAATACTTACTTCAATTTTCGCCATATTTATTACCACATTTTAATGAGACTGACTTATTAAACTTTGGTTTTAGTAAGTTCACACAGGTCTGAAAACTGCAAATTCTTATTTTTTAACCCATATTCCCAAGGTGGTAAGGTCTTGTAAGAACATCTAAAAGAACAGATGCCATCGTGCCTCACTATTTTGCTTATATTAAAAACTGAGTTCAAATCTTTCACCCCAAGTGATTCTTATTCATAGCGAGTATGGCTTAAGCAGCTGTGCGGACTGCAGGGCCACTATCCGTGTGAAGAAAATGATGCGACATACCGTAGAGCCATAATATTACCAACGGCAAGATAAGTTCTTGTTACTTGTTATTCGTCTGTAAGGTAATCATGGAACAAAACTCACACCCACTGTGGGACTATTTGACAGCATCATGGCAAATAGCAGAGACAGAAAACAAAGTTTTCTAAGGATTCGCCATGCTTGTGTACTAGGGCTAATTGGCAATTTAGTATAAAGCCTGCAGCCATCCAGATGTTATACTATCAAATGTAGAAAACCAGAGAGTGGATCAGGTAGACGCGTTCCGGGCATAGCAATTATTTCATTAAGAATATTCTTTTAAAGTAAACATCATTAAAATCCATTTGAGCTTTTTTTCCCCCTTCCTATCTGAGAAGAATGATTGGAAACCTTTTTGTTTTCACGATGAAACCTGTCTCCCGACATTATCAGATGTGTCATTTGTTGGTGATAGGACCATCTAGCTTAAGCTGACCAGATTTGTCATTCAAACTGTAAGAAGTGGCATCTGCGGTAATCAAAAAAGACAGCTCTGTGCTCCCATTATTATAAATAACATGGGTTTTCTAAAAGGAAGTCAAAGTTGGTAGATAACATTTGCTTTTTCTGCGCAGCTAGAAAGCACATCATCCGCAGGGTTGTACAATGACATTGCAATCAAGGCATATAAAAATAGATACAAGGAGGTCTGTACAAAAAAACCTTTCAATTGTTCACTTATAAATCCCAACTATTTAATGAATAGATGGAAGCAAAGTAATCTTATCATATATTTAATTTAGTGAATCTACCAGAACATAATAGGTAGTGGCTTCAAAGACACATTTCTAATATAATGCTATTATAAAACAGCAGGGAAGACACTAGAATTCACATTCCAAGCTGTTGTTCTGCACAGTGCTTCATCTGGGGTAACAATGTAGTCCTCCCCCACAAGTATAGTATGCACATCAAAAACTAACTGTAATATACCATATACTATATATATACATGTACACTAGATAAGAGCAAAAGTATTTCAGTGCAACTGAATTTTTCTCAAATATACAAAACTAATTACATTTTTTGAGAATATGGATTTTTGGAAATTTGCTTCATGCATATTCAGTAAAATTGATGCTGTTTGGAAGTTATTTCTTTGAATAATAAACAAAGTTTAAAAAAACATAACAGATAACAACCTAACTGCTAACTTGTTGGACCTTTCCACTGCTCGTCACCCACCATCTGGTCCTCAGAGTCCCCTCTTCTCCCATCTACCATAAAGCGCCCATTACACGCTACGATATATCCAACGATATGTCATCAGGGTCACATCGTTAGTGACGCACATCCGGCATCGTTTGACATATCGTAGCGTGTGACAGCTACGAGCGACTGTGAACGGGCAAAAATACTCACCTTATCGTTGCTCGTTGACATGTCGCTGATTTTAAAAAAATCGATCGTCCTTCTGCGCGCCGGTTGTTCATCGTTTCCGAGGCAGCACACATCTCTCCGTGTGACACCCCGACGATGAACACAGCCTACCTGCATCCCGACGGCAATGTGGAAGGAAGCAGGTGGGCGGGATGTTACGTCCCGCTCATCTCCGCCCCTCCGCTTCTATTGGCCGGCTGCTGTGTGACGTCGCTGTGACGCCGATCGTCCCTCCCCCTTCAGGAAGAGGATGTTCGCTGCCCACAGCGAGGTCGTTCGGGAGGTAAGTACGTGTGACAGGGGGTTACCGACTTTGTGCGACACGGGCAACAAATTGCCCGTAACGCACAAACGATGGGGGCGGGTGCGATCGCTCATGCGAACGCACGATAAATTGTAGCGTGTAAAGCGGTCTTTAGCAACATCTCGCAGCCTGCTCACTTCATGCTAGATCTTCCTAGAGTACAAAGGTTGGGAGATGCTGTGTCGGAAATAAAAAGATTGGACAGTGAGGACCCCTGACATTGGGTTGCAAGCTTGTATATTTTGGCGAAAATATGGAATAATACCTCATTAATTTTTATGTCATGTCATCCCAAAAACATTTAACATTTTTTTTTGTTCATACTTGTGCAGGATGCAGTCAGACCCTTTAGTGTTGGTTGGGCAAATTGGGATCCCTGTCTTGTGGGGTGCACCTATATAGTGTTGGGCAGCCCACCGAAGCTAAAAGTACTGCGTTATCAATAGCTTGTAAGCCTGACACTGTGCATCACACATATCTGTGTGACTGGTGCCCTATGTAAGCCCTATCTGTGTGCATGTCTTATACTAGCAGCCACCTCCTCCATGAATTGGTAGGTTGTGAGTGGTTTTACATGAGTATTTTTCCCCTGTCCTGCCCTCAATTTTATAATGGTGGCCTGCTGCATCCTACTAGTGCAATGGTAATCTGGTCTTGTGTTGATAATGGCTGTTTTTGTTCTGTGATGTTTTTGAAATTTAAGTCCTATGTGAGCTTTTTTTTAAGATTGGTCAGTGAGTAGTATTAGTCACCACCTGGTCCTTAGGGCTTCTTCAGGCTTCAACATCATAGCTCTGGCTTGTTCACTCTACAGCAGAGCGTCAGGACAGGAACAGGTCAATCTAACTAAAAGAATATTGCTGTACTCTGAACTGCTATGATATGTAACTATTGAATATATGAAATTGGAATTGCATCGCTGCTATAGAAACAATGTTAAAAAATTAAGTACGGTACTTAGCTCACAAATTAGCCAATTAATGAGAGCCCAATAGTCAGTAACAAGGCGTATCCCTTTGTTGGGATCCTAACCTTATGTACCTCTCCCCGGGCAGTAAGCCTACAATTTTAAGGGCAACAAGGATCCAGCAATAATTACAAATACCCCAGGCTATTGCCCTAATAGCCAGAGGCATTTGTAATTATAGCTGAATCCTGACTCCTTCCTGCCTTTAAAATTATAAGCTTACTACCTAGGGAGAGGCACAAAAGGTTAGGGTCCCAAGAAAACGGTATGCCTTGTCACTGGCAGTTGGGCTCTCATTAAATGTTAAATTTGTGAGCTAAGTACCACATTTTTTAAGATAGTTTCTATAGCAATAATGCAATTCTAATTTAATATATTCATTGGTTACATATTATAACATTTCAGAGTACAGCTATATTCTTCTTGTTAGACTGACTAGTTGTTTTAGCTTGCATCTATTCACACTTGTCATTTTTAAATGTGCTGTTCAGCTTTTTTTTACATTTGTACAGGATCAAGGGCAGGGCATCAGGTGATCAAGTGTATGTTACTCTGTTTGAGTAGAAGTATGAACATGATACTGGAATATCGTAGATGTGTCTGTGGAGATCTAGCAGGTACTGTATTTTAGAGTCCCTAGACCAACTAAAGCTGAATGAGTTGTGCCAGTCCTCTACTAGGGAAAAAAAACCAGAGAATCACTGGGTGCTGCTAACTTAGATCTGAAAGGGTCAGATGCCAGGCTGCTTATGTCTAAGACTAATCCTGAACAGAAACCACTTGTTGCACAGAGATTTTCATCTGATTGTAGGTGCCTTCGCCATGTTTACTCATCAGTAGGCACAATGATAGGTTGACAGCTGGTGGAAATTTGGGTGAAAAAACACACAGAGCCCGATTCATTATTTCATTTGTGCATTTACATTCTTTTAGTTTTTGGTGGTTTACGCCTGTTTTTAATTTGCACTTAATTCCTCTTTTGGGTAAATCAAGTTTTATTTAGACTCACATTGCAAAATACAGATAAGGAGAACTGAAACAGTTGTGAAATGCATTCGTAACAAAAACACAAGTTTCCTTACTACAAAACTCCAAAGCACTGTTCTGTGAGTCGAAGGTCTGCCCACGAGAAGGGAAGACATAAAAGAAGATAAAGAAGAAAGAGAGGATAGACAGCACTCAATATGAAGGAAGGAAAAAGTTTACCAGAATCTAAGGAAAGGAAGGAAGAGTTGGGGGAGGGGTTACCGGGGGATCTACATGAGACCTACAGGGATGGCTGAATACCTTCAGGTGCAAGTAATGTTCAGGATGGGCATATAGGGCTCGAGGTAGCCAACCTTGCCATTAAGTCTGGGGAGTCTCGCAATAAGATCCAGGGTGTCGACATCTCAAAAAAATCCTGTAGATGTTATTTAGTTTAGCAACTAGCTTCCGCCTGGGTTGGAATCTTCATTTGTTTCCAGAATCTGGGGATCAGCCTTCTGGCAGCTGATAGGAAATGCCTGAACAAACTTTTTTTGTATTTTGAAATTGAAAAATTACATAACTATAGAAGGGCCAATTGCGGGGATGGGCTTACTTTAAATGTTGAGTGTCTATTGATGAGTTCAAGAACCACCTCCCAGACATTTTTGATGAGAGGGCAGGTCCACCATATGTGGAGATAGGTACCCCTATGACGCTTGCATCTCCAGCAGGTGTCTGGAATCCCAGGGAAGATATTGTTGACAGTAGCAGGGCATCAATACCATTTTGAGAGAACCCTGTAGCTCCTCTCCTGAGTCAAGAAGCATAAGGAGGATTTATGGGAGAAGAGCAAAATCTTTACACGCTCCTCCTCAGATAGGGCTCTAAAAATATTAGCTGCCCACCAGGAGACCAAAGGCTTTAATTCCTATTTTAATTTGCAACTTTATATGTCTTTTTTGTTTGTCTGTTTTTTTTTTTTTTTCAGTTTTCCATAGTGGGTGGGGTTTTAGATTTCCAGATGTTTTATCCAGATTCACCATTTCTGAAAAGTCAGACATTTTATGGACAAATATACTCTAGTCCTCCCTGAAATTTTTTTATGTATGCCAACATTTTTTTGCTTATATTTTTGAGACATTTTGTAATATATGTGACTTTCGGCTTGAAAAGATAACAAAAAATGGTTAATTGGAACCTGGCAGGTCCCCTATGCGTTCTAACCCAGTAGCAGTGTGATGTGTGGCCTTGTAGCCCCTTCCTACCCATCTTTGTGTTGTAATATTGTGTAATATGAATGTATAAAAATATGTTTTATTACTTACATGTTCAGTATGTAAATGAGCAGGGGCTCTAGCCCCCTGGGCGTCGCATTGCCCTGTGAGCGTTTGCATATTTTCCGTGGTATCACGCCCCTGTGGGCGATACCATGGATTTACATGAGTGACGTCCCCGTGGCTCCTTGAGATCCTGCGCGTGCACACTTACCATTCCCGCACCCTTATCCGGGGTGCTTGCTTCTTGGCTTCAGACGCGACCTGCACATGCTCAGAAGACTCCTGCGGTTCCAGTCATGCGCAAAGCACGTCTGAAGCCGGCAAGTAAACAGCCGAGACAGCGCATGACTGGAACCGCAGGAGTCTTATTATTCGCTCATGTAAATCCATGGTATCACGCCCACAGGGGTATGATACCACGGAAAGTATGCAAATGCCCACAGGGTGATGCGACGCCCAGGGGACTAGAGCCCCTGCTCATTTACATAGGGAACATGTAAGTAATAAAACAGTTTTATACATTCATACTACACACTATTACAACACAGGGATGGGTAGGAAGGAGTTACTAGGCCACACATCACCCTGCTTCTAGATTAGAATGCATAAGGGACCTGACGGGTTCCCTTTAAAGACACAATGATGACTTTTGACTTTACACAAAATTCAAGAAGCGGGTGCTGCATTTTGAAAAATTAGGCTAAAAAAACATGAATGAATACTATAAGGCAAAAAAAGTGAATTTAAAACAACCACAAATGTTGGTGGCATAATGTTTAATCCATAAAATAGCTATAATTAAAACATATATGGCAAGATTCATTATTTGCAATAATTTTAAGCCACTTCTTTTTTATTTTGTAGTATTACTTGTCATATTTTGCACTATATTCTTCAAACTGGTGCACATAGATCATGAATTTTGCGCAACTTGAAATATGTTCTTAATTTTTCGTTAACTCATTTTATGACGTTTAATCACAAAAAAAGTTGCATGTTCGCAAAAAATTGTGCTAAAATAACTGATGTACATAAAATTCCTCTGGGGTGGTGGTGGAGGACAAACGTCTGCTCAAAGAAATCAAATACAAACAATGGAAGGAAGAAAAGGGTTAATCTTCTGCACCGCCAAACCAGTCCTGATGATGTAGATAAAATATGATTTATTTGTCAACGCCTTTCAAAGCTCTTAGAGGCTTGTTCATCAGGACAATCATATATGATTTTGAATATGATTGTCCTGATGAAGAAGCCTCGGAGGGCTTTGAAACGCGTTGACCAATAAATCATTTTTCATCTACATCATTTCGACTGGGTTGGTGGCGCAAGAGATTAACCCTTTTTTTCCTTCCATTTTTTGAATTTCCACGTGGGTTCTGCAGCGGCCTCAGGCGTTTTATGGTGGTTGTGACCTGCACAACCGCACAAGGTGAGCCTTTTTGAGTTGTTTGTCCTTTAATTGTAATTGGATAAGACCCTATTTTGCGCGACTTCTCTCTCTAGCTCAAGAAATCAAGTATTATGCGTTATTTTATAATAAGTACTTATAAGGTTAATTATTCAGGTGACAAGGAGTTTGAAGAAAATAAACACATGGCTATCAGCAGAAATATAAAGAATTTCTCCAGTAAGAAAGCTGAGACGTATAGTTTCCGAGTATTAAAGATACCAGGAACATCAGTCAGATGTAAGCTAATGCAGTGTCAGAATGTCAAGGCACAGATATGTTTTGTTTGATAACAATTGTACTAGGCCACCATTCCGCCAATCCTGATTGTACACTGATTCAGAAATAGAGAAAAGTTATTTTCTTATTGTTTAGAAAACCCAGAGAAATGAGTTTTCAATAAAGCTGCATAACATTAGCGCTCAGACAGCAGAGGCATTCATGACAGGCTGCCAGCCTCTTACAGGAGGCGACTTTTCCAGCTCATTTCTGCGTATTGTTTTATTTTAAATAATATTTCCTGACTATATTAAATACATATTGAATTTAGCTTGCTTTTCAATCAAGCGGCTGGTTGCCGTAAACCCATTATGTCAGACAATTGGTGATTAATTCACAATATTGCGAAGTGGGGTATTCAAAAAATGAAATGTTACGGAATGAAAATGATAAATGGCTACAGACATTAAGAAAATATGAAGCAATGATACAGCTGACTGCACTGTGTATATAGTACACTGTAGATACAGATAATGTGCTCCTCCTACAGAGACAAGTTTGCTTGCTTTTTTTTCTACTAAAACAGCTTTGCCCATTTGTCAATAATAATAAATCACTTCACACTGACAATATACAGTGTAATATACCGAACAGATACAAATGAGCATGTAGCACCCTTGAACCAATCAGGGTGCTACAAGGTTCTGCATCGCACACAAGGATGAAGGGCCTACCCCCCTAGGGACCCAGAACCCCAATGCCGGTAACACTAAAAACTTAGAGTTTCCCCAACAATCCCCCATACAATGGTACCCAGCTAGGGTAGGACCATGGATTGCCGCCTAGAGGTGGAGCCACTCCAGTCCACTAGTTGACCAGGTGGGAGGGGCAGACTGTGGACAGAGAGAACACAAGAAGTCAGTAGTCAGAACAGTAGTGACTGTAGAGGTGTGAGGGTGAAAGCAAAGTGACATCCTGACTCGTGTTAATGGTGACTTGGTACAAAGGAGAGGTAGTTGCCGGTGGAGTATGGTGGAGTACTCCCGGAACTACGCACAGATGGGGTACAGGACCATAGGAAAGGAAAGAGCTTCAAGCTGACCTGTTAACACCTGCACAGCAAAGGGGACCATCAAGGACCTTGCTGACCCTAAAGAATCCAAAGACTCAGTAGCAAAGGGAGAAACGGGGACAGGACCACAGACTCCAACCCCACAGGATTCATGCTACCGTCAGGTGGACAGAAGTGGACAAACCACTATACAGTGTTTTATACCACGGGGACCCACTTACCAGAGACAGGTTCAGGGGAAGAAGGTACCAGACAAACCAGACTGGCACTGGGATGAAGGGAACCTGGAGGCGAAACCAGAAGCCTCGGGCCCCCAGTCACCATCTCAAGAAAGTGAGTAAACCAGTTGCACTGAATACCTGTGCGGACTCCCTTCTTCCGACGCCCACTGCACCATACACCCACTGGGGCAAAACCCTACTTACGGAGGGACTACCATACTAGCTGGCAATACAATCAGCCACAGTAGAGACAATCTGCAGCGGCACCCTACATTTAGCCGCAACACCACAGGTGGCGTCACATATAAACTTTACTCAACAATCCCCTGTAAATATCCCCAATTACAAAAAGGGCCCAGGGCATGGAACCGGGCAACGGCCACCACCATAACATTCCCAAGAGAGACACTGCCTGGGACCGAGTACTCCATATCAATGGGTGCTACAACATTTGAGAAACTTCAAATTTTTAGTTCTTATGGATTGTACCAAAACATTTGATTGGTAGAAAAGTTATTCTTCACAAATTTAATGTCCATTATTATGCTCTGAGTTCTCTCCAGACCTGGGAACATAATAAAAATATGGAATAAAATACATATACTCATTTCACTTTGCCACTTTTCATACTTTCCTGCTGCTTCTAGCCTGCTGTCCAGTACTCCGCGCTTCCACTGCACTGCATTTCTGGCTCAGGGTTAACTGTAAACAGAGACTATCAGATGCAAGTAGGGCATGCATACTCAATTCCAGGGCCTACTCCCAACCGAAACCTTGGCCTAGAGTGAACACTGGGCTAGAGGTGAAGTGCAACAGGAGTGGAGGGACTGGATATCAGACAGAGAGCAGAGTGGGTTGCCAGTGTTGCAAGATGGGAGGTATGTTCTTTTTATATTTTTAACCTTGGTGTTGGAAGAAACATTTGGGTTCCTGGTGAACTGGGCTCAGTTCTCTTTCGGCTACAGGCTCTACGGTAGGGACGGGCTGCACCTAAATAGGAAGGTGCAGCTGTGCCGGGAAAAAATAGACAGCGAGAGTGAGACTGTATGGGCCAATGAGGATTTAGGGAGGGCTGGACATGCAAGGAAAAAAGAGAGGCGAGCAGGAGTAATAAATATGATAATAGTATTAAATGTTAGCTGGCGAATCCGAGAAGTCTTGCAAACAAAGTGAATGAATTGAAGACTCTGCTGTCATTCACAAATTACGATGTTGTAGGCATTACAGAAACCTGCCTGGTTTTTCACACCATGTAATATGCATTATTTACTTTTATTTACTTTCATACACATGTTGCACTTTATTCACCTGTACCTATACAAATTCTGTGGTGGCATCAATCGTAGGAATGGTGCTGCACCTTGATATATATATATATATATATATATATATATATATATATATATATATATATATATATATATATATATATATATGTACATATATATACATATGTAGTAACTATTGGGGTTCTAGCCCCTTCAGTAATATTTTTGCACATGCTTCTTTAATGTTAATTTTTTTCTTTTTCTCTTTTTCTCTAAATTTCATTTTTTCAAAAGTGTTTAAATAAAAAAAATGGTGGATCGGCATATATTTTCGGTAAATTTAACTTAAGACTTGTGCTCAATGATGGCATTGGGGGAGCTGTGACAATGTAGAGTTAGTATGGGTAAATATACAAAAGGAAGACAATGATGGAAAGCTGCTAATTGGAGTTTGCCATAAAGGTACCGTCACACTAAGCAACATCGCTAGCAACATCGCTGCTGAGGCACAACTTGCTAGCGATGGTGCTGTATGTGACCTCCAGCAACAACCTGGCCCCTGCTGTGAGTTCGCTGGTTGTTGCTGAATGTCCTGGACCATGTTTTAGTTGTTGCTCTCCCGTTGTGAAGCACACATCGCTGTGTGTGACAGCGACAGAGCAACAACTAAATGTGCAGGAAGCAGGGAGCCGGCTTCTGCGGACGCTATTAACCAATGTAAATATCGGGTAACCAAGAAGCCCTTGCCTTGGTTACCTGATATTTACCTTCGTTACCAGCGTCCGCCGCTCTCACGCGGCGAGTGCTGGCTCCCTGCTCTCTGCACACATAGCCAGACTACACATCGGGTAATTAACCCGATGTGTACTCTGGCTAGGAGTGCAGGGAGCCAGCGCTAAGCAGTGTGCGCTGGTAACCAAGGTAAATATCGGGTTGGTTACCCGATATTTACCTTAGCTACCAAGCGCAGCATCACTTCCACGCGTCGCTGCTGGCTGGGGGCTGGTCACTGGTTGCTGGTGAGATCTGCCTGTTTGACAGCTCACCAGCAACCCGTGCAGCGATGCTCCAGCAATCCCTGCCAGGTCAGGTTGCTGGTGGGATCGCTGGAGCGTCGCTTAGTGTGACATCTCACCAGCGACCTCCTAGCAACTTACCAGCGATCTCTATCAGGTTGTATCATTGTTGGGATCGCTGGTAAGTTGTTTAGTATGACTGGGCCTTAAGGCTTTAAACAAAGCTGAACAGGTAAAGAATCAATGCTGCAACAAGGCAGCAAATAACAATAGGGTCCATATTTGGGGGGATTTTAACTTTACAGAAATTCATTGGGACATAGAATCTTCTAGTTGTGCTAAAACTGCAAGTTCTTATCTATAATTCAAGACAGTTATCTCTCTCAGTAGAAGAACCCTAATATCATATGTTTCAATGTAATATTCAATAAAACATTTCAAAGGGGAAATGCAAAAATCTGGAACTTTAGGAAAGCTGATTTCAACTAATTAAGGGAAAAGGGCTTAATTGTGTAGACTGGGACTATGTCATGGTCCATGGCATGTTTAAAGATATACTTCTAAAAAACAGTGGAAAACTTGTACCTTATGGTAATAAAATGTTCAGGAATAAAATGAAACCACTATTGAAAAATAAGACAGTACGAAGTATATTAAGACAAAAGCAAAGGGCATTACAAATCTTAAAGGCCAAGAATACAGAAATAACATTTCAGGAGTATAAAGATCTCAATAGGAAATGTGAAAAAGAAATAAAAAAGTTAGCTACTGAAAAACAAATTGCCAAGTACAATAAAAATAAATCCCCAAATTTTTTTATAAATTGTTACAAATACATCAATGTGCAAAAAGAAAAAAAATGAGACGGTATTTTACTCTTAAAATATAACAAGATAATTATAGAGGACAAAGAAAAGGCTGAGATAATAAACATTTTTCATCCGTGTTCACCAATGCACTGACTGTTCCAGGAATCATTCAACAAGGCATAAGGCATAATATAATAACTGATAACCAGCATGGATGGATTCATGAAAGATATATCATGTCTAACTGACATGGATTTCTCTGAGGAGGTAAGTACAAATCTGGATATTGGTAATACAACTGATGTGATTTATCTGGATTTTGCAAAGGCATTTGATACTGTACCACATAACAGCCTTATACTGAAGCTCCAGAAGCAAGGACTAGGGGAAACTATAAGCAGATGAGTACGGAATTGGCTAAAGAAAAGGAAACAAAGAGTCATAGTAAAAGGTACATTCTCTAAATGGGATATAGCCAGCAATGGGGTACCGCAGAAATCTGTGCTAAGACCAATTCTTTTTAATCTCTTAATTAATGACCTTGTGGATGGGATTGAGAGTAAAGAATCAGTTGAGAGCAAAGAATCAGTGTTTGCTGATGACATCAAACTATGTAGGATATTAAAAAAGGAACCTTGCTAATACAATATTACATAATGATCTGGATATGTCAGAATGGGCAGATACTTGGCAAATGAGATTTAATGTTGATGAATGTAAATTAATGCACCTAGAACGAAGTAATCTTCTTCATGGATATACGTTAAATGGTAGTAAACTTGGGACTACACAACAGGAGAAAGACTTGGGTATTCTTATTACAAATAAGCTGAGCAGCAGCACTCAATGTCAAGCAGCAGCTGCTAAAGCAAACAAGATTTTAGGGTGGATAAAAAGAGAGATAAGATTCTGTGATCCCAATGTATTGTTAATCCTCTATAAATCACTTGTAAGGCCACATCTAAAATATGGGATCCAGTTTTGGGCTCCACATTTTTAACGGGATATTAAGAAGTTAGAGTCAGTTCAAAGGTGGGCAGCTAAATTATTGTAAGGAATGAAAGGCCTCCCATATGATGAGATGCTGGAAAAGTTGGGCTTGCTTATCTTAGAAAAAAAGACGTCTCAGAGAGATCTCATTTATATGTATAAATACATGTGTGGTCAATATAAAGGACAGGTAACGACTTAATACTTACAAAGACAATACTAAAGACCAGGGGGCATACACTGCGAGTGGGAGAAAGGCAATTCCGTCAGCTAAATAGAAAAAGGTTCTTTACAGTTAGAGCAGTAAGACTGTGGAATGCCCTACCACAAGAGGTAGTAATGGCAGATACTATAACAGCTTTTAAGAAAGGGCTGGATGATTTCCTCAGTACACACAACATTGTGGGTTATAGATAATTTAGTGAGAAAAATTGTACAATTGTTGGAGGAAGGTTAAAGTTGATGGACCTAGGTCTTTTTTCAGCCATTGTAAATACAGTATGTAACTGTATAACCTTTTGCTGGCCGTCTAATGTTTCGGAAGATAGTTGCTGCAGCTGCTGTCATCTTGCCGACTTCACATGGAACAAATTACAAAAAAATCCAAATTCTCCATAGTGTGAAATTTTGTAAAATTTCAGTCAAATTCAATTCCATCTGAATAAATTCACTCATCTCTACTTATAGATCAATAAAGGAAATTTGTCACCAAGTACTTGCTATATATCCTGACAGCAGCATGAAGTAAGGACAAAGACCCTGATTCCAGCAATATCTCCATTAGTTTACTGGTTGCAGCAGTTATTATAGAGTCACAGTGTTCTCTGTTGCATATCTGGCAGAGCTCAGCTGTTGAGCTGTGTATAACACCACCCACACCACAATTTTATGCGTACAATGTATAGTGACAGAAAGATGCTAATCAGTGGTGAGGGGGACTAGGATGCAGGAGGCCAGTTGTCCTGTAGTGATATTAGAGATATTAGATATGACATAGATATTAGAAAAAATGCTACTTACTTGGAAATAGCTGCTACAAAATGTGATAATGCAGCCATTTTTCAGGTAGTTTGCTACAATGTACCAGTCTGGAGTCCATCACAGGTCACAATCAGGCTATATAGTGTGAGCTCAGGGGCTGAGTGTGCTTTATACTGGGTAGATACCTGACACTGGCAGCAGTGACTGTACTTAGTTCTGATTGCTGCTATTAAACCAATAAAATGACAGTGGGATTTAAATAGCTTGCTTAGAAGATAATTGTGGGGAACTGATGAGTTCCCTTGGCAGCTGGAAACCTGTCAAAAGCCCTCATGGCTGCCTTCTTAGTTGTCTTAAGAAGAGCAGCCTTGTGCTGGGCTTCACAGGAGAACATCAGCTACACTATATGCTGCCATACCCCATTTATATAGTAGATACTATAAGCGATCAATTGTAAAAATATAAAAGCTTAAAGGGAACTAATCACCAGGATTTTCGCACCTAAAGCCAGTGCTGTACTGGCACTATCAGGCTGATTCCATACATACCTGCAGTGGTCAGCTCGGATGTTTAGGTTTTGAAATCCAAGAAAGTGAAGTTTGTAAAATGAGCAGTTTCTTGAGTGACAGTTGCACTGCAGCAGATCATATATTCATAGTTATCTCCTCCCTCTGTTAGAATTAGCACAAGTATTATACAAACACTCACTTTTACTAGCAGGACCTGTGTGAGGTCATACTCTTGTGACCAGAAGGGGCGGGGCCTCAGCCACTAAAGCTGGATACCAGGTCACATGGGTATGACCTCACACAGGTCCTGCTAGACAAAGTGAGTCGTTTGTATAATGCTTATGCTTATTCTAGCAGGGGGAGGGGATAACTATGAATATATTATCTGCTCCAGTGCAACTGCCTGATAGTGCCAGTATAGCACTGGCTTTAGCTTATATACGAAAATCCTGGTGATCGGTTCCCTTTAATGCTCCAAACTTTCCCTATTCAAAAATAAAATAACAAAACCTCGTAGTGATGAAATATATTAGCATTCGTGCCCATGATCAAGTTTGTGGGCGCAGTGGATTTTTTTGCGATGTTCTCTGAGAACACTTGAGCCTCCGCATGAATGAATTGACATAATGCCTCTCGGAAAGCCGCAGGTCACTTTACACTGCCTATAAAAGAAGCACAGTGGGCAGGAGATTTCCTTAGCTCTATAGATCCCAGCCACTGTACACGTACTGTACAATGCAGTGTTATGGATGCTGTGAAAATACGCTTCGAACACTGATCGTGAGAACATGCCCTTATAATGCTGCAGTTTCCTTGTTGAAGTTTGATGCTAAACAAATGCAGTAAATGTGTGATTAATGCCTCTCTATGCACTTGTTTTGGGAAAATCATAGTAGCAGTGTAGATGCAAGGCACACAAGAATTAATATTTAGCCAGAACTGAAGATAGGAGGTGTTTTTGGGAGTAAGAAGAGTCTTATTTTTTGGTTAGAGAAAGTCAGCAGTGAGAAGTAAACTGAGGACAGTAAAACCAGTCACAGGGAGTGTGACAGACTAGGCCCCAT